>NC_089796.1:25823594-25851094 GCF_040412425.1 Macrobrachium rosenbergii
GGGAGAGAAAAAGAACCCTCAGGAATATTAAGAGCTACAGAAGTCAGCAGTGGTCACCAACTTATCACTGCTAGTCTAAAGCTGAAATTAAGAGCCCCAACAAAAATTTTGATAGAAGACTCTGCAACGAAATGTCCCAATAGATCTGCAGTTCTAACAATATTTGAGTAGGTGCAAACAATCAGTGAGGACTGAATCAACATCAGGGATATTTACCTATCTGCTGGAAAAGTACTGGGATATGGGGTCACAAGACGGAAACCAAGGATACGATAAAGACCTGACAAAAGCAAAAGCTTCATGCTGAAAATTTCATGAAAGAAATGAACGCAAAGTAGGACAAGCAAAGTACTCAAGTGTAGATGGTCAAATTCAACGAAGCGCTAAGAAAAGACATGAAAATGTCTAGAAGCAGACACAGATGATGCTGAAAAGCCATTTTTTTAGGGAATAGCACTGGTGTCAAAGTAGCCCACATAAATATTAATGAAACATCCATGGGTGAACAAAAGCAGAAAAACACTTGTCAAATGGAGGGATGGGTCAATAAAAAAATCATTTTTATGAGGTAATGAATAAGAGATTTGAGCATGATAATTTGATTTTCATATCAAAAACTGAAGACCTGAATATACTAATGAATAAATTGACGGTTTTTGGAGTGGAATCGGTATATAAAAAAAAAAACACAAAGGAGATGGAAAGCAACAGATTGTGATGGAATCAGTAGGGAGATCATTTTAGCTGAAAAAGAAATGTCATCTCGCATAATGAACTTGATGCATGTACATTGCAAGTCATAGCATAGGTATCTCAGAAAGGTGCTCTAACTGAATATGGTAACCATACAGGCATTAGACTTACGCCGGCTTTGATGAAAATATTCAGCACGCTATTCTTACCAGGCAAGAAAAGGACCGATAAAATGCTCGGAGATGAACAAGCCGGTTTACGAACATGCAGGAATTACGGATCAAATATTTGTGCTATGATGTAATGTGCATCAGTGTATGGAATTTAAAATTCCATACCACTGAGTCGCAACGATATTCCTGTTAAATATGCAAAGCTACTCGAAAGTATCCTTGAACGAAGCAGATGAAAAGTTAATGCTGATGGAGTCTAGTAAAGTGATTTTGCAGTAAAGCTGGGTGTTACACAAAATGTTATGTCACCTTTGCCGTTCCTTTCCTCGTGCATTTTGTAACGGAAAAAGTAGTTGGCGAAGGAAGAGAATGTTTAGATCGCAAAAATAAGAGAAAACCTGACACTCAGAATACATATACAGCATTTTTGATCGGTAAAACTCCACAAGATTTACAAAGCTTTCTTTATAGAATATATCATATATCTAGACATGGAGCTAAGATATATTAAGATATACTGTATATACATACACACACACACACACACACACACAATATATATATATATATATATATATATATATATATATATATATATATATAGATATATAGATAGATATATATAGAGAGAGAGAGAGAGAGAGAACGCGTATTTATATCGAGCCTGTGATACATTCTAATATAAAATAAACAGATGAATAAATAAATGCATAAAATAAATCAAACTGTCGAAACTAACCTAGAACAAGAGCCCTCGCCACCCGCCAGCGGCAACATTTCAAAGCTGGTCGAGTTGTCGAGTCGAGATAGTTAGTTTCGGGGCGTCGCATCTAATTATAAAACACCTTTCGGCCCAAATATCGAACACCCTCTCTCTCTCTCTCTCTCTCTCTCTCTCTCCTTATCTGTCGCCTCCTTCCCCACCTCCCTTCGCTAATTACCCAAGAGCACCTGGGCCACCTTAAATAGCGCGTTCACTCTCTTTCTCCTAAAAATGAGGGGAAAGGTTCCCCAAGAATTCGAATGGAAAATTTGCAAGGTAAAAATTGAGTATGCGTGAGAGTACCTTGTTTTCTGTTGCAACTAGAGGAAAGTGATTGGTTTCGTGTTTTAGCATACATACATAAAAAGGTTGCAAGTGTATCTTTACTAAGTAAACACACATATGCACACGTGTATATGTATATGTATCTGTATATATGTAATTATATATAAGTATAAATATATGTATATATATAATACATAAGAAGATTACAAGTTTAGAGGATTAATTAACACGAAAGCTAACTATCTTTTTTCTCAAGTCCTACTGAAATCCCAAAGCCTCCTGGCGTCCGGTGTACAAATGCGACATCATTACACTTAACGATGATCTCTTCCTCATATTGGGTCACGAAAAGGAAATCTTTTCCCATTTGAGCGAAGTGGGTAACATCTCTTACGGAGTTTTAACACACGACCTCGCGTTCAGATACGTTCCCCCTCCCCTTTCTCTCTCTCTCTCTCTCTCTCTCTCTCTCTCTCTCTCTCTCTCTCTAACTTGGTGAAACATTTTTTGTAAACGTTTTCATGCTGTCAAGGAGTCCCCTGGGGGAAAACGTTTTAATATATATACATATATATATACAATATATATATGTATATATATACATACATATATTTAATACATACATACAAATATGTAATGTTTGTGTCCAGTTATATACAATAAGATTTGAGCACCACTGGACCACGGAAAAAAATCTGTGCCTTTAATTCCTTAATCCTCTCTAAACTTGAACGCCCCTCCGGGCAGAGGGCAGACACAGGGCAACAGGATGGAGGCGTGGGAATTGGCAAATTTGGAAGGACCGATCTCATATGTATCCTAACAAGTGTGTTTCCCCCTCCTACTTCCTCTCCTGCAGTGACCGTTTTCCTTCTTCCCTCCTTGCAATTTACACAGGCAGCCCTCACTTAAGTAATTTGGGAAGTGGTTTTGTCTGTACTCATTCTGCACTGTTTACGCAAGATGTTTTTCTTCCAGGGCAATGGAAGGGAAGAAGGGCATCTGGCCCTTTGCCGTTATTTCTCCCAGAGCCTGAAGCTGGAGAGAAGCACCAGCAGTCACCCCAAGGCAACGTTACAGTTATTCTGACGGTGCAGGAAATCGCTCTAAGCTATAATAGCAATGCACAAACACACGTGACGGGCGACCTTCACGCGGACGGCCTTAGGGAACGCCTTCAGCGTTGTACGTCTGGCAACACATACATACATACATACATACATACATACATACATACATACATACATACATACAAAGACACATTCCATATACATACATACACACACACACACACACACACACATATATATATATATATATATATATATATATATATATATATATATATTATATACATACACTTACATACTTTTGTCACTCACAACATGCATGGCTTATTTTACTAAGCCAAAAATATAGTTCTGTACCTAATTTATTACCGGATTTACTATATCTTGGGAATAACTTACACCCCGGCGCGCTATGTCGTCACCAGGCCCGCGTGACAATGTACTGCAAGTGCCTGAAGAAGCGTATATTAAGTTAAATAAACCAAAGAACTACTTACTAACGTAATAAAAATTAGTTCATACTGGCTCTTGCAATACACACACATATATATATATAATATATATATATATATATATATATATATATATATATATATATATATATATATATATATATATATATATATATATATATATATCACAATTCTTCTGAACCTTCATGACTCACCAATTGGTTTTTAACTTCGACAGCATCCTAAAGTTCCCTTCTAGACTTCTCACACAACAACAAAAGAACATCTATACAACATGCAATAAGATTATTGCAAAAATGATAATCATTTCGCTTAAGAGAGAGAGAGAGAGAGAGAAACTTCTATTGTCCAATAGTACCAGGATACACGTGAATTCGATGACAACGGATGGCCTTGGATGTGGCGGCATGACAAATAACAAATATACAACAGTGTCTCATTTCCCATCAACGCTAACCTTTTATTCACTCATTCAAACTATATAAAGTATAATGAATACAGAGTAAACGTATATACGGATGTAAACACACACACACACACACAAACTATTTTAACAAGCACCTCAGCCTCTATTTTTGACTTGAAAGAGACAGACAGTGGATCATTATGTCATGGCTTCCTCTCGGCTTCAAGTGCCATATGGCACATGAAAAATATAACAAAACAAAACAAATTATAAATCAAAGACTGCCTGTAGCATAAAACTCCCTAAAGGGCGTGGATAGCCCTCTGAGAGGGCAGTGAGTCACAATGAGGGCCAATCGACAGCAGGCCAGGTGAGTGAATGAGTCAATGAGTTTATTGACATGAGGTTCAACAGAGGAGTAATTACCCCCTTAATCTTGACCAGAAAAGACGAGAAAGACTTGGGCCTACCCCCAATCAGGCCTGGAAACTGTTTCATCTACTTCTGTTTCCATGACAAACTAGATAAGGCAATCAGACACCACACAGTTACTGCAAATTATCCAAAAATACTTCAGTAATTTTCCTCCAGGACATGACATAAATAACAGGCCCTATGATTAGCACAGCTAACCTACCAAATACTGTCAATTTTTATTTTTATTTTTTACATAATGCTGAGCATCAATTAGCGTAGTTACCCAAATAAAACGTTGCTTACGTTTTCTTTCACACACATCAAGAACCTGCAATGTCTAGATGTGCATCAGTGACAATAAATATAAAGCTATAAAGCAGTCCTAGATTCAGGACATACATCAGATCTCTACCAAAATCTAAAACAGGTCCCTGAAACAGAGTGAAACTTTTCAGAGTTTTATAAACACTTGTTTTTAAGAATCGTCATAACAGACACACAACCGATTAGAACCATAAAACTATTTCTGGTGATAGAAATTCATTTTTCGCTATAATGTGGTTTTTATAAAGGTCCCGTTGCTAAGTAACTTGGTTCTTTTTAAGTGTAATCCTTCAGTCAGCTGTTAACAGACACTAGTAAAACAACCGATTAGAACCATAAAACAAAAATCCTTGACAGAAGGAAAAATTATACCCCACTAAAGCACTCGTATACAAAAGTTAATGTGAATAATATCAGAAGGTATAACGCAACTTCATGAATTGAACTTGAACGATTGCCGTTATTATTATTCATCATATAGAACACATCTTACAGAAAGAGCCAAAATGGTCATATAGAAACGTAAGACCGGTAAATTTCCAGAGATATTTTCCCACTGTGATGCTGTTTAAGAATATGACTTCGTTAATGTATTAAGAACGGTGCAAATTACTAACATCATCATCCCACAATATAATAGGTTCACTTAGATACGACACGATCAAATGCGCGTAAATGTGACCTGATCGTAAATCTAAAGATATATAATTAGCTCTATATGTGTCGAACTAAAAAAAAGAAAAACAAAATCTGAAGTTACCAGTCCGTATGTAAAAATGAGAGGACATAGAGAGGACATGTCAATACGTAGCTCAATATGAACTAAAATGAATTAAACTGCTAGTCAATGATTACCAAATAATTATGAATTATAAGATTTTTTTTAACCACAAAACTGATTCAGATGAGAGGATAAGGCTCTAAGGAGAGAAACATTACTGAAATAGCAGTGCGTGGTTCTAACTGGTCACTGCTGCCCTAAAGAAGTGCCAATGGCTTATGATTCTGATGAAACGCACCCAACGCGGAGGAACGCTTAGCGGAGGGGTCTCAACCCCTAGGGGTAGGAAATATCCCCAAAACGGCAGGCGATCCTATCTCTTTCTTAAGGCCAATGACAACCTCATATGTCAGGTTTTAGTATACGGCACAACCTGGACTTTGCTGTTACGGGAAGTGCAAAAGGTTTGGAGACCGCCAAACTGGCCTTCAAACCTACGGGAGCCTCGTCAAGGGTTGCAGACACGTTTGCGGAAGAAACTGGTCGGAGGGCCATGGCGTTCCTGCTTTCTTCACGCTTGTGGGATGTCGGGAAAATATCATAGCATTCCGGTGCTCTGGGTGTTGCAAAACAACGCGTGCGCGCGCACACACATTTATATATATATATATATATATATATATATATATATATATATATATATATATATATATATATATATATATATATATATATTATATATTATATATTATATATACATATACATACACACATGTCTGTGTGTGTATTCTAAATAATCTTAAACGGAGAAGCAGTTGTCTATCCCAGATTGTTTAGATCTGTAAACATACTGACACAAGGCAACTAAAGTAGGCCTCAAAAATAACAATTGACTCTTTTTTTCAAAGTAACAACAATACACCGCCAGAACACAAAAACAACAGGAATAGACATTTGTTTACCTTGAGTTAAATAAGGAACGACAGCAATTTAAACAGGAAAACAAATTATAAAAGTCATAGTGAAATAAAAATACTACAATGAAAAAAAATGCGGTAGGAGAAAAATTTAACGAGGAAAAAAAAAAAAAAAAACAAAAACTCGGTGGATAAAAGGAATCGATGATTAGTACAAAACTATACACAAATACATAAAAATAAAGGAAATTAAAACGACTTAAGTAAACTTGCTATATGGAAACAACATGTCATGAACCATGAGGTTATAACAATATTGTAGAAACATACGAAAGGTTACTAAAGAGGACAAAACACGAAAAACAAAAAGTGACCACTTCCAGAAAAATGTAATGCAATGAGAGAATAAAATAAATTTAAAATCGTATAAAGATCCAACATTTAGAAAAAGAGAAGACAAAATAACTGCTCTCATAAAAAGAGAATATCCAAGAATAAGAGAAAATAAGGATGAATAAAAACAGGAAAACAAAAAAATAACATTAACGTCAAAAGCTATCTGATCCTGTAAGAAAAAAAAATGCAGAGAAATATAAAAATACAAATCCAGAGGAACAAAAGCACCAAACAAATTAAAGACAAACAAAAGTGCATAACCGCAACAGCTGGAGTTTCTTCAACAGATAAAAGTGAAAATAAAAGCACGAGCAAATAAAAGGAAAGAAAGACATTAAACGAAACAAGGTGAATACAGCAACGCCAAGCGAAGCCTAACCAACAACGGCAAGGCCAGTCTAGCCTATACTTGCCATGCAAGTAACCAGTAATCACTAGTAATCACTTGACTAAAAGCTGGCGTCCCAGTGATTACCAGTATAAATGTTTTACCGGCACTATCATCATCCTAAGAGATAATTCGCGAGATAATTCGCGGATCGGGCTCCCGTTATCTCGAGAATATACATCAACAGGAACTCTAAAGGCGTGGAGAATTGTTGTTTATTTTTATCAGGCAGCAATTCTCTTTGATACGGGTCATAAACCAACGCAGAGTTGCGCTAAAGTATTTATCGGTTTCATCTATAATCTGTCAAAGAAAAAAGCCAGGGAGTAAGGCTATATAAAATGTGTACTAACGCAGGTACAAAAATAATCTTTAACAGCAGAAAAAAAAAAATAACAATGAAAATAGCAGCAGAAGCAACAGCATTATTAGCAGTGCTTGGTAAAGGTCAGCATAGCCAAGTTACTTTAGATGCCCGTGCCACTAGCAAGCAAAACTCAACCTCATCCTTGGACAAGCTATGTCCAAAAGCCAAGGTGAACATCCACAATGGCATTTATTCCCTGATTCACCCCGGCCCCAACAACACCGCGGCCAGGTGGTCACAGTTGGATGCAGGCAGCGTGCGCGATAGCCGTCGAAGGGGCACTCAAGGTAATGAAATGAAGAACAAGGGGAGCAAAATGCTAAAGGAGATATTTCCAGCTCTCTCTCTCTCTCTCCAATAATATTCTCCATAGAAGAAAAGTGGAGTACATAGATCTCCACAGCTTTCAAATCTTTGAATTCGTTAGCTCTTATATTTAAACTTCAAGTCATTATGAGGAAAAGGAGAAAATTTTGTTTTAAAACTCAAATGACTTCTTTATCACGATATATAGGCCCTATTAAGCCGTAAATACTCCTTAACATCTAATTCACTTGGGATAACTTGCAACCAAAGGGAATTATAGCTCATAAAGTACATCTTCGAATCTGTGCCTTTTGGACAGATACCGAGTTAGCCGACTTATCCACTCGATACATACATACATACATACACACACACACACACACACACACACACACATATATATATATATATATATATATATATATATATATATATATATATATATATATAATGGAAATTAGAAACAGTATAAGAGCCCGAATGTCATCCAGTGAGTTGCCTCCTTACACTAAAGGACAATGGGAACATGATAGTCCAAAAGAGAGTTCTCGAGTCACGAGATATTAAACCGATTACCAAAATGACTGGCTCTCAAGTTGGAGAGAGAGAGAGAGAGAGAGAGAGAGAGAGAGAGAGATTTAACACTGTGGTGAAGAAAACCATATGAAATACGAGAAAAGACTGACAGCAATCACTTTCAAGTGAACACGATGAAAAACGAAGCCAGCAATCAAACCGAGAAAGCATACATAAGTTTGTGTCATATTACAGACAACAGAGAGAGAGAGAGAGAGAGAGAGGAAGCTAACCTCATCCAAAAATTACAAAGTAGTCAGACAGGCAAAAACCGATGGTGTACAGACATGTGGAGAGAAGGAGAAGGTGGAGGACGAGGAGAGGGGAAGGGAGGGAGGAGTGAAATGACATAAGGGAGGGGAGGGGAGAGAAAGAGGGTAAAAATCCATGAGACCAAAGGCTGGGAGGGGAAACACCCTCAGGTAGTGCCAAGCCGGAAGTTGACGTGGATGGTACTGGGGGCACTCGCGCCCACAATCACACCAAGGCGCACGAATAACGCCTGCCCCTCCCCCCCCCCTCGACTCTAATCTCCTCTCACAAAACCCCACCCCATTCTTCTTCTTCCTTTCTCCCTGCAATTTATTATTTTTATCCACTTCTCATTTTCATTCTCATTCTGTTCTTCTGCCTGTTACCATCCTTCCCAGCCGTTCCTATATTTTCTGTGGCTTATTCTGTTGTTCATTCTCTTTTTCTCCTTGAGCTTGTATCTGTTGTTGCATTCGCTGTTTTCCTTCTTTGTCTTCTTCTTTCTCTGTTCCTCCTACTCCTCGTTTTGTGGCTGCACTTACTATCCCAACTTGGGTAACTCCGCCGATATGGCTTAAGTCTGACAAAGGGAACGCCTTGAAAAGACACGTGGGCAGTTATAACAGCTTGACCAAGGAAGGGGAGATGGGAGGGCACATAATCATGGTTGGAGGGAGGGGGTAGGGGGTAGGGGGGAAGCTACTCGCACAAAAGAATTAATAGGGATGGGAAGCTTCGCACGAACATTATGCCTTCGCAAAAGAAGCATGACTTTGTCGATATGAAAGCACTCCATTACCTATACGAGTGAAAATTGCGCATGCATACATACGTACGTGTGTGTATATATATATGTGTGTATACTGTGTATATGTATATATATATATATATGTATATATATATATATATATATATATATATATATATATATATATATATATATATATACACACACACACACACATAAACATGATGATCAACAGCCACAGGTAACAGGGACATACCGTGAATCATTTTTACCAGATCGCTTCACCATGCATGACAACGTTATTTTCGGAAGACATTTCACACACGCATACACACACACACAATAAAAGAAAGTTCTTCGTAAGTTTGCATTTTCCTCTTCAGTTTTATAACCCCCTTCCCTTTAGTTTTGTCTCCATCTTTATTCTTACCCCACGCTGTCATCTTGACGCTAAGTACAGGTGATGAATAAGGTATGCACTTTGGGGGTAGGACACCGCACAGTGACTAACACCAACGGGAACTTCCTTTGAGAGAGAGAGAGAGAGAGAGAGAGAGAGAGAGAGAGAGAGAGAGAGAGAAATAACTAGACAAAAATGGAGACAAATTTTATATGCTTCCAAAATTATATAATTATCAGAGGATACGAACTTTTTATT
Organism: Macrobrachium rosenbergii; assembly: GCF_040412425.1. NCBI lineage: Eukaryota > Metazoa > Arthropoda > Malacostraca > Decapoda > Palaemonidae > Macrobrachium > Macrobrachium rosenbergii. The sequence goes on from NC_089796.1 coordinate 25,833,528, forward strand.
CCGCTTTCATTACAATACGATTAATGACACTAAAAATGAAAACGAAAAATATATTCAATCAACTAAAATCTATTCATTCGTAAATCACCGTGTAATCTGTAAGGAAAAGCAACAGCCAATGAACAATCCAGAAGCTGCAGACACTAACGAAATGAAAATGATTTCCTTTCACACGTCCCTCTGTCTGAAGCGATTACTATAATAATACTAAGAGAGGATCCAAGAAACTTACAATTGGGGTTTTAGAGCTGCGACGCCAGTTTAACATTCAGATAAATCAACCGACCCTACAGCCCCAGGGAGATTCTTATTATGTACAAAAAATATCCCGAAATGTATCGCTATTATTTCACAGCATTGCAATTCATTATATGCAAATGCCTGTTTCGAATTAAAAAAAAAATCAAACACAGCGTATCTAATAATCATACAAATTTCATTAAGTGGATCCAATTGGCCACGTGAAAAGACAACATACAAATGAAGTCCTTCTATTCGCCACCATATAAATTCTAGTAAGTTCCGAAAAGCAGCCAGATAACCGTTAGAAGGAATCAGCTGGTAAAACACCAGTGTAATAGGCGCAGTCACTCCCCTGTCTCCACGATTAAAGGACCTCTACCTCTACGTAAGGCTACAGCAATATTCCTCTATAATTGTACTTCCTCGTTCGACTTTCTCGCTCTTCTGATAATCAACCTGTTCTATGAGAGTTAGTTCAAAAAGTTAATAGGATTTTTTAATAAATTGTTCCATATGAATGCACACAGATTTTGAATAATGAGTAATAATACTAACAATAAATAAGTTATTCGTGTAGTTAACCACAGCATTTGTAAGTTTATCAAATAATAATAAAAGTCGAAGCCACGTCTACGAATCAAACAGGTTGAAGCTGAGATTACTATAATCTATCGTTTGCATTTCAAGCTGATACACAAACGGCAGAATTAAATAGTTAATGATTTCCCCAGATTTTATGACTTCGTTACATATTGCTGATTATGACCATATCGTTCCTAACATACAATTATGAATTTTACCAAAGTAACTTCATAAATATCAGCCATTTGCTGGATGACCTATGAGGTCATCCAGCGCTGAAACTGAAATTAACGGTAAAAGGTCTGAAAGGTGTAACAGGAAGAAAGCCTCGCAATTCCACTATGAAACAACTGTTAGGAGAGGACGGAAAGAAAATATGAACGGAGGTACGGTAAAAGCAATGAAAGGGGTTGAAGCTAGGGGCCCAAGGGACGCTGCAAAAAACATTAAATAATGCTTACAGTGCGCCGCATGAGGTTCACTGACGGCACTACCTCACTAAGGGGATTTTTTTAAAAAGTGTACAACACAATAATGTAACATTTAAAAAAATGAAGACATTCCAAAACGTTCCCTAGTGGTACTTCTAGACCCGTAACCTTTTTCAACTCTTGCTGCACCATCACGGTCGTCTAACTACTAGGTACAAAAGTCACTGCTAAGGTCAAGAGAGGCACACTGTTTTCAAGTCCCCCCATCTGTCCTCCAAAAACCAGGATGCGAACTTGGGACACTCTCTCTCTCTCTCTCTCTCTCTCTCTCTCTCTCTCTCTCTCTCTCTCTCTCTCTCTCTCTCTCTCTCTCTCTCTCTCTATATATATATATATATATATATATATATATATATATATATATATATATATATATATAGTACATACATACATCACATAAACACACATAATATATATAAATAACGATTATAATCACTTTTACAGGTGATTCGTTTATCACACATCACCACACATGATGTGTTTATATACATACATATGTATATAATATAATATAATATATATATATATATAATATATATATATATATATATATATATATATATATATATATATATATATATATATATATATATATATATATATATATATATATATATATATATATATATATATATATATACATATACACACAGTATATAACAGAATAATAACAGGCCAGGCAAATCAAAAATAATGAGAATGGCAGAGAAACGTTAAGTGAAGGGTGAAAATGGAACTGCTTGTTACCATGTCTCCACTTTCAACATTGGAGGTCTCCGAGGGAGAACAGAAGAAGATATGAGAGGGGGTGGGGTGGGGTGGGGGGAGAGAGGATGGGGTCAGTAAATGTCTCTCTAGAGGTGGGCCACCTGAGGCACTTAGACGAATCTGCCGTCATTTCCTGTCTGTTATCTCCTTTTCCCTTTGACATTATTCTCTCTTCAATCACCTCCTCTCCTCTCTTTCCTTCTTTTTCTTCCTTTTCTTTTCTAAAGTTATTTTTTTTTCTCTTTGAAAGGTTTATGAAAAGACATCTCATGGCGGTGCTGGCTGATTTGAATTTCCTTCTCCACTCCTCTCGTGTGGTTAGAAAGGCGGACAACTTGTCATTTCAAGTACCCAGCGTACACTAAACGCAGTCCCTCCCTCTGTTTGAGTCTACCATAAGTTTTCACCGGCACTTTGAGAAGTACAGTACACCACTTATCATACGCACTCCCCTCCCCACCTCCTCCTACCCTCACCCTGCACTACTGCGCATGTGCAAGCAAGCTTTCATACCCTGACAGAGTGTCAGCGTGTGTGCAAAAGAGAGGACGAGGAGAAACCAAGGTCGCCCCATGTCAGTCTAGACGTCGTCAGGCCCCTCCAAGAGCGCTTCCAAAGGACGACACAACAGCAGTAAAACATAAAAATGTAAACATGCCGACAAATATGGAGGGCACAGGCCATCTACACGGAGGATTCGAAGGCAACGGCGCGGTGGGCCAAGAGGGAAAGGGACGGCAACCTGTAAGAATATATAATTCAAGAGTGATGGCTGCTGACCAGCTTTCCCAACAGATTGTGATAGCTGGATTATTATTATTATTATTAGTAGAGAGTGAGTGAGTGAGTGTGTGTGTGAGAACAAGCGCATGGAAGTACAACTGACCCCAAGATGCATAAGTTGCATTAAGTGTAATGGCATGTAACTAGAGCTTTAGCTGGGCTAGAGGAGGGATGTTAAGTTTGAAAAGAAAGAAGAAAAAAACCGGGGGAAGTAAATAAAATCGACTTCCATGAAAGGTGAACATCGACTGGAGTAAACCCATTTGGTATAATACTCAAATAAGTTTGCATGCGAGATTCTTGATAAAACGAGTGCGAGTCAAAGGCCTCTGGGTACCTCAGGAAAAAATGAGGCAAAAGAGAATAAGCAAGAATGGCCTAAACGCCATGGCATGAGCAGATATTGATTCATTTAATTACGGTAAGTTGACATCGCAACAACTACGGTCATCGATATAAGAACAGGAAACGTTCACCGGTGACGAGACAGGGGCTAAGCTTTCGTAAGGGGCAACGGGTATGGCAAGAACACAAGAGGGAAAACAACAGTCCTGATTTCATGCCCATCAAAGGATGATGCTGTGGATTCGGCCAAGATTTTAGCCGAGGCGGACAACTTTGTGACTTTTGAAAACAAGCAAATTCTAGTACTTATATTACAACAAAACACACACGCCAATTATTCTTCAGCGATGAAGTCACTAGAGCTTCCTCAAATTCGAGATGAACTACATTCTTTACTCCTTCATTCACAACAGCCTAATCCTAATGAGAAACAATCCTTCACTGCCAAGAGCCTGTTACAGTGTTCAATTCTTCGCTCAAAACAGCCAAAACGAGTAATCAATCCTTCATTCAAAATAGACCAAAGGGGCATTCAATCCTTCCCTCTTCATGGCATAAGTGAGTACTCAGTACCTCTCTCACAACTGCCTAAATAAGTACTCAATCCTTCACTCACAATAGCTTGGTAGAGTATACAATCATTCATTAAAAATACCCTATATGAATAGCTGGAATTGCGAGAATTATACATCAGGTAAACTGCGAACTAGGCTAAAATACCGTTTCCATTTCAAAATCCTTTCTTAGAAAAGCCTTCAGTCCAAAGAGTGATGCTTTGTCACTATAATGTTTTTAATAATAATAATAATAATAATAATAATAATAATAATAATAATAATAATAATATCAGCGTCATCACAGCTAAGCACAGCCTCTATAAACCAACAAATTCAACCGGCAGAACTTAATGAGCAAACCGAAGGGAGAAAAAGCAAGCAAACACAGGATCCTCGCCCTCCTATTAATAGACGAAAGAAAACTACAGTTGATAAGTACGCGATAAACACTGTTCATTCATCATAAACTTCAGCTTTCAAAGGCAATGATTCATTTGCTTTATTGGAAATACATATGCAGACTCATTTTCACTCAGTCTTTTTTATATACACACATAAGCGCGCCCGTACACACACATGTATATATATATGTATGTGATATGTATGTGTGTGTATATATATATATATATATATATATATATGTATATATATATATATATATATATATATATATATATATATATATATATATATATATATATATATATACACACTCTATATATATATATATATATATATATATATAGATATAGATATATATATATATATATATATATATATATATATATATATATATATATATATATATATATATATATATATATATATATATATATATATATATATATATATATATTCTATACACTCTATACACCCCTACGCATTTCTCCCTTAAGAGTGGGCGTTGCCTGAGGCGTAGAGCCTTCAGATTCTCAGCAAACCTTCCTGGATGAGGATGCAGGCCCTCCGTCCTTTTTCTTGACCATAGCTGACGCTGGTGCCCATTCACAGCTACTGATTTAACAACTGAACCTAGCGCCCTGCCGCTGACTGCTAGAAGAAAACTTTATATATATATATATATATATAATATATACTTTATATATATATATATATATATATATATATATATATATATATATATATATATATATATGTATATGTATGTATGTATGTATGTATATATATATATATATATATATATATATATATATATATATAGAGAGAGAGAGAGAGAGAGAGAGAGAGAGAGAGAGAGAGAGAGAGAGAGAGAGAGAGAGAGAGGGTTGCATGACAACACGCAAGATGAAAATACATGGATAACGGGTATATAAACACATTCATACACTTGAAATATATGTAATCGTGCAAATATGGGCGTACTTAGCATATTCTGAAGCAAGTCAGTCCAAGTAAAGAACTGCAGTCAACGAAAGTTCCCACAACTAAAAATAACCTTGTGATTCATAATGGCTTCTGGTAACTCACCCCCCAAAAACCCCCTGCACCTCACCCACCACCTCATTACAGTACTTGCATCTGCAATCATGCAACGCCTTGGAGGAGGAAAATCTTTTTCCTCCCCTTGTGAGATGTTTGAGGGAAGCACTTGTGAGTCCACCTTGCTGTCTATAAATACAGAGTTCCAATGGCAATGCGTTCGTGCTTTTTAAATAAGATGAGCAAATTGTAGATATTATGCAGTACAATATTTTCTCTCTCATTAGACATATCACACAGGTTCCCTTTGTTACTGGAAATATGCTCCCATTTCACATTCATCGAATAAAAAAATGCAAGGCTACTTACTAGTGTAAGTCTACTTTTCGATGAAATTAAATTATAACTGGATTTTTACAATCTCTAAAATGTATGCCTTGTAATTTTTTATACTTGTCACCAGAAAGAAAATAAAAGTGTTTTCTACAATCATTTTTTCCCATTTACTCCAAGCACTGAACCAGTTTCCACTTCAACCACCAGAATGGTATGACGCCCCTCCCCGACTCCAAGCATTCTTGTTCATTTGTTGACGCAATTGCTTGTTTCCTTCTCCATTCGTTCGCTAATTAAGAGGCGAGCACTTCAACTAAAGCCTACCCTCTCCTCTCTCTCTCTCTCTCTCTCTCTCTCTCTCTCTCTCTCTCTCTCACATTTAAGTGGCGCGGGTCAATAAGGCTATGTCTAGCCGTGATGGAATGCCAGCTTGAAATAGTCCGTACGCTCGAGACACACCCCCAATGCTCCTCCCACCCCACCCTCCCCTATTCAGGCTATATTTAGTACATTAGGCCTTTCAGGTAAATATATGGGAAGGAGCCGGAGAGGGAGTAGGTTGGTGTCTGAAGCGAGAGAGAGAGAGAGGCTCGTGATTGTAAGAGGACTGTTACAAGCATCACCCAGGAAAAGTAAAGAAAACAAATATAATAAAATAAGCGGTAATTTTCATTTTGAATAACCTCCATGTAAATGAAATACAAAACCGGAAAACTGACAAAACAGGAGCTACTGTATAACTGGGGAAACGGTTCAACAAAGACTACTTAAGAGAATGAAGGAAGATTGTCGTAAAAACAGCATAAAAAAATGATATAAAATGAGAATGCCCACCATCAGATAAGAGGCCACCGCCAAGAATTCGTCCAAGGAGAAAAGGAAGTGGAACTGGCTTCAACGTACTGTATAAAGTTGGGGAAAAGGAACATGTCATGAAAAGTACCAAACAGGTTGAGTAACAGTAGAGAAGGAAGGATTAAACAAAGTACTTCATAAGGGAAACATGCGAAGAAACAAACATAAAAAGTGACACACATTACATTACATATATATATATATATATATATATATATATATATATATGTATATATATATATATATATATATATATATATATATACACGAAAATAAATGAAGAAAAAGAAATATAAAATAAAAACGTAATATATAGGGTAAATTAAAATATGAAAATATAAATTCTGGACGCTTTAAAAACAAACCGAACTTAAAAATGGCAAATACCAGACTGAATGCAAGTGAGGAAGAAAACGTTAGAAATGTTACAAATGGGTACAAGAATACGAAGTAAAACCTACGGAAGGGAGAGCATGAGCGAGGAAAAATTAACTGAAGAAATGTAAGAAATGCAAAGGTAGAACCGAAGAAAAGATCCAGGACCATCCCTGCGTCAACACTTCACTTCAGTTCCTTCCTCATTGGACGGGTTGGTATCGTTCTCGGCTAGCACTCTGCTGGGCCCGCGTTCGATTCTCCGACCGGCCAATGAAGAATTAGAGAAATTATTACTGGATGAAGAATTAGAGAAATTATTTCTGGTGATAGAAATTCATTTCTCGTTATAATGTGGTTTGGATTCCACAATAAGCTGTAGGTCCCGTTGCTACGTAACCAATTGGTTCTTAGCCACGTAAAATAAATCTAATCCTTCGGGCCAGCCCTAGGAGAGCTGTTAATCAGCTCAGTGGTCTGGTTAAACAAAGGTATACTTAAACTAAGGTATACTTAACTTTCGCCTGAAAAAGGGGATAGATCACTACAAATTTCCAAGTTTTTATTTTTTTATTTTTCTTATAGTTTGAGGGATAAAGAATGAGAGCGGGTGGTGGTTAAGAGCAAAGTCTTCCACAATAAAAAGTGTATGAAGTAGCCTAATTTACACTAAGACTGGAGAAGAGGCATTTGGAGCGTAGGGGGTTAACGCCCCACCCGATCTTGCCTTTCGAAACAAACATTGCAAAAAAATAAGTTTTATATATAATAAAATTCCTCAAAACTTGCAACTGAGATTAGGAGTCTGGTCTGAGCGGCAGTGGGTCATGATACGGTCCAAGAATCTTAAAAAGCGAGCAAGTCGGTGAGTGAGCTCTGTGCACTCCTGGAAAAAATGGGTTTGGAGGTGAGATAGGAACAAACACCTTACTTGAAATCATATCCAAGGACACTTAAATCACTATACTTTATATTTACCTCCGTACAGAAAGAGCTAAGTCTACCTTCTCTCTCTCTCTCTCTCTCTCTCTCTCTCTCTCTCTCTCTCTCTCTCTCTCTTTCTCTCGAGAAAAGAGGCTGGGGTTCACGTAAATTATGGACATAGGCCTCCGTGATTAAAATGATTTCCTACGGCCCACTATACCAGATAAGTCTGCTCCCAAATTCTAAAAATGTGTTTGGATTTGAACCACATATAAGGTAACCTGGAAGCCTTCCCACTCTCACAAACTTATGAAGGCAAACAACTTCCTCTGTCGTTCACTCAGTATGGAAAAAAAAAAAAAAATTTCCCCCTAAGAGAACCAAGACAAATCAAGAAGCTACCCAGTTCCAGACAGAGGAAATACAAACAGTTAGTTTATTTAGGCATTATTAAGATTTTGTGATCAAGGAACGAAAAAAAGTTGTGACTGCTTCAGCCATAATCCAGAACTGCCACACATTTCTCATAAAGAGACCGACGTGCCACCACGAGCTCTGGCTTGAAAAATGACAGGAAGGAAAAACATGGTGAAAAAAAATAATACGATTGCAATTAAAAATAAGCTGTCGAAAGAAAATATTTTTGACCTCTGTCAATTTTATGTTAAATCTTTCAGCTGTGTTCTTGAATCTTGCACGAAGGCCCACGGCATGTCAGGATTTTACGTGTTAGCCTTTTCCTCAATTTTTGTTATCTTTGATAATCTTTCATGAAAATCACTGGACATAACAGCGCAAATAATTCCTTAACATAAAATGCTACCCATGACAATGTAAGAGAAAACGGAAACGTGTTTAAAACCATAATAAAACAAGTAAAAAATTGAGCCGAAGTTTCTTCGGCGCAATCGAGTTATCTGTACAGCCGCTACTGCTTATGATCAAGGCCACCGAAAATAGATCTATCTTTCAGTGGTCTCGGTATAATGCTGTATGAGCCACGGCCCATGAAACTTTAACCAAGGCTCGGTGGTATCCTATCTTGTATCGTTGCCAGAAACACGTTCATGGCTAACTATAACATTAAACTAAAATGAAAACTACTGAGGCTAGAGGGCTGCAATTTGGTATGTCTGATGATTGGAGGGTGGATGATCAACATACCAATTTGCAGCTCTCTAGCCTCAGTAGTTTTTAAGATCTGAGGGCGGACAGAATAAAGTGCGGACGGACATATAAAGCCGGCACAATAGTTTTATTTTACAGAAAACTAAAACGAAGTGATTACCTTCCATAGGAACGCAAAATTCAGATAAAAACAAAGAGGTGGAGTAGAGAGAGAGAGAGAGAGAGAGAGAGAGAGAGAGAGAAGACGACGCAGGTCAAAGGAAACGTGAGGCCCATGCCCTAAACATCTCATTTGAGTCATTTTGCTGCATTTAAAAGTCGATGGATAATATTTTTCATATGCATACCTATGTCCAACTATTGATCACTATTGCGCCCAACCATGGCCCCTGAAGACATGATTGGAAGAACTTCGATTTATAATACACAAGATTAACCTGCTTCATTTTACAACTTTTAAAAGAATTTCCTTCATATGCCTATGAAAATCTTTGCGCCTCTATTGTGGCCCCATCCGGGCATAGGGAATCGACGTTTGAAGAAAACTGTATCAACACTGCTCAAGTCCTCACGTAAGTTTTGCCATTTCTGGCCTAGTAGTTCTAAAGAAAGTTTTAAAATGGTCCCACCCTACTTTCTCTTTCTACATAATCTCCATTTGTAAGGGGCATGACCCCTATTTGAACAATCTTGAATCCCCCTTTCACCCAAGGAAGCTTTGTGCCCAAATTGGTTGAAATTGGTTCAGTAGTTCTATAAAAGTCGAACATTTTAATAGTTCAGTCAAACTTACATTCAGAGAGACGGACAAACGTGATCGAAAAGATCATCCGTTTTCAGCTCAGCGATTTCAAACACAAAAAACTGACAAAGTGACAAACCAAAACAACAAAACTGTCATGGGGAAAAATACAGGACAACACTCAAGAAAAAAAAAAAAAAAAAAAGTGAACTGAGGCGGGGGTGAAATCCTTACGTGGAAGCCAACCAAGGAAACTTCCAAGAAAAGCTTAGGCCTCCCTCGCAGGCCTAAAGATTTTTTAAATTACCAGAAATTTCAAGGCATCTTGAGGGAAGAGGAGTCGTCTGCACGCGCTACAAATTTTAACGAGGTCTACAAAATGAAACGGTGTCTACGGATATAGGCCTAATCCCGTTCGAAGTTTCCTTTCAATCTTTTACAGGTAGTTAGGCTTAGGGAAACACCTCCCCGGTTCTGTTTACACAATCTCAACTCGTGGGACTGCAACATAAAGGGCATCCGTCGAGTAATCTTGTCAATCAGGCTGTAGGTGCACTGTACTGCCTGTGCATAAAAGCGCATGTCTATGCCTGCGCATGCACAGTCCTGACTTAGTTATACACTTTGTTTATATAAAATTAAATGCACACACACACACACACTATATATATATATATATATATATATATATATATATATATATATATATATATATATATATATATATATATATATATATATGTCAATGAGAGAAGAGAGAGAGAGAGAGAGAGAGAGAGAGAGAGAGAGAGAGAGAGAGAGAGAGAGAATGATGATTCAGTGGACGGAAATTGTATATACCGAACCTTGAGACAAAGGACAAACTCTGTATTACGTACACCAAAAACCACAAAACCTTGGGCAATTATAATAAGGGAATTCAGTGTCAAGTAACATCAGCAGAAACTTACATTATACATAACACACATATTATATATATATATATATATATATATATATATATATATATATATATATATATATATATATATATATATATATATATATATATATATACATATATATATATATATATACATACATAGCCTACATACATACATACATACATACACACACACACACACACACATATATATATATATATATATATATATATATATATATATATATATATATATATATATAATATATATGTACACACACAGTATATTACAGTATATAGTGGTGTGATACCATATTTAAAAATATGTGTAGATATAAACAAACGCACAGACATGTATACAGAATACCGTATTTGATGTTTACAAATCCGAGTAAACATCTACCAAGAACAATAAGAGTTATTCCACGTCTAGGAGATAATGATAATTTTCCAGCCCACTGCTTCTGGAGGGATTCAGATTTAAAACATTCGATCTGTAGCTCCACCAACGGCTATAACGGACTTGTCATTAAAATTCCAGAAAAGAAAAAACTTTCACACTCGGGTAAAAATTCTCTCTCTTTCTCTCTCGAGGTAATCCCCAGAAAGTAGGGTGGACCCATTCCAGAGCTCTCTCTCTCTCTCTCTCTCTCTCTATGTCATCAGGATGACATCCTTTTGTTGAGAAGACAATACAATCGTGATAACAATGATGGCAAACAGCTTTCCAAACACGTCACCTGTTATTTCACGAGATCTGCCAACAGCGAAAGCCTGCCATGATACGGCAGGCATATGCAGTATTAAAATACACACGATTACTTCGTTATTTTTCTCTCGTGCAAAGAATTTCATGATTGTATATCAATCAAGGTTGCTAAATCACGGCCAAATAAAGGAATATCTGGCAAACATATATACATGCATACATAAAGATATACTTACATACGTGCGTACATACACACACACACATATATACAAACCAAATTAATATGAGAGACAGTGCACTAATCGTTGGCAAAATAAGCAATAATGTTGTCAGAGCAAGCATATACAAATCAACAATATCATTTACATTGTCTATAAACATATGCACGTGCACAACAGGCGCAAATTCTGGATCCCGCCACAGATAACTGAACGTCAACAATTCTCTATTTCATCAACCGCTTTCACAATGCATTTCGAAACATGTTGCACGCCTGCAGTTGAACTAACATTACGTTTTGTGTGACCCCTGTATCCTGTAAGGGCTCTCTCCTGTCTCTCTCTCTCTTGCATGCTCATGGTCAATGCACACACACACACACACACACACACACACACATATATATATATATATATATATATATATATATATATATATATATTACATATAAACTAAACGATAAAAGAACAAGCACTTAAACAAAAATTTCCACACAAAGGTTGCACTAATCTCCTAACCATGAGAAACGCCTCAATTCAGCCAATAAGTTCAAGATACCCACTCGGCTATCACTGCCATCAGTGCCAGTAAGCGAGGCAGAGGAGGCTTACCTTGACATACTTCATGGCCACAGGTCTCCTCCTCTTCCCAAGGTCCAATTCTCCGGTCCCCCGCCCCCATGCCCAACATACCCTCCCGACGACCGTAACATCCTTCTACTCCACATTATATCCCATCCGGTTACATGTGACTCTATTATGATCCCCAACGACCATCAAATGGATCAAATCTTAACACGCACTTTTCCTGACCCTTTTGTTTTAGAAATTAAAAATCCTCAAGTTTGATTCCATTATAACTGTAGGATAGACGTATGGCGGGACTATCGCCTGTATAAATACGCCTAACACATCACACACACATACATTATAATATATATATATATATATATATATATATATATATATATATATATATATATATATATATATATATTATATGTGTGTGTATATATAAAATATAATATATATATATATCTATATATATAATATTGCACATCTAATATTTTATATATATAAATATAAATTATGAATATAAGCTATATGAGTTACATAATAATGCACATCTAATATTTTATATATATATATATACACATACATATATATACATATATATATATATATATATATATATATATATATATATAGTGTATATAAAACACTGGTTGTCCCTAATTATACAGTATAACTCAGAAATCCTGCGATTCATAATACAGCCAGACCTACTATGGTTAAAACTTACAGTAGTGCCCGGACACAGGCATACAGTCACACATGTACATAATTAATCTCCTTGTAGACGGAACGAGAAATCTTGCACATCAACAACAGGAGTGAGAACAACAACAAAAGACTTGCACATCACAAACAACAGGACTGAGAACACTAACAACAGACTTGCACATCACCAACATGATTGAGAGCACCAACAACAGACTTGCACATCACCAACATGATTGAGAGCACCAACAACAGACCTGCACATCACCAACAACAGGAGTGACAGCACTGACAACAGACTTGCACATCACCAGCAACAGGAGTGACAGCACCGACAACAGACTTGCACATCATCAGCAACAGGAGTGACAGCGCTGACAACAGGCTTGCACATCACCAGCAACAGGAGTGGCAGCACTGACAACAGACTTGCACATCATCAGCATCAGGAGTGACAGCATCGATAACAGGCTTGCACATCACTAGCAACAGGACTGAGAGCACCAACAACAGGGTTACACATCACCAGCAACAGGACTGAGAGCACTGACAACAGACTTGCACATCACCAGCAACAGGATTGAGAGCACCGACAACAGGCTTGCACATCACCAGCAACAGGCCTGAGAGCACCGGCAACAGACTTGCACATTACTAGCAACAGGAGTGACAGCACCAACAACAAGCTTGCACATCACCAGCATCAGGAGTGACAGCATCGACAACAGACTTGCACATCACCAGCAACAGGAGTGACAGCACTGACAACAGACTTGCACATCATCAGCATCAGGAGTGACAGCATCGACAACAGACTTGCACATCACCAGCAACAGGAGTGACAGCACTGACAACAGACTTGCACATCACCAGCAACAGGAGTGGGAGCACTGACAACAGACTTGCACATCACCAGCATCAGGAGTGACAACATCGACAACAGGCTTGCACATCACTAGCAACAGGAGTGAGAGCACCAACAACAGGCTTGCACATCATCAGCAACAGGACTGAGAGCACCGACAACAGGCTTGCACATCACCAGCAACAGGACTGAGAGCACCGGCAACAGGCTTGCACATCACTAGCAACAGGACTGAAAGCACTGGCAACAGGCTTGCACATCACCAGCAACAGGCCTGAGAGCACCGGCAACAGACTTGCACATCACTAGCAACAGGAGTGACAGCACCAACAACAAGCTTGCACATCACCAGCAACAGGAGTGACAGCACCAACAACAGACTTGCACATCACCAGAAACAGGACTGAGAGCACTGACAAAAGGCTTGCACTTCACCAGCAACAGGAGTGACAACACCAACAACAGTCCTACACATCACCAGCAACAGGAGTGAGGGCACCGACAACAGACTTGCACATCACCAGCAACAGGAGTGCAAGCACCAACAACAAGCATGCACATCACCAGCAACAGGAGTGACAGCACCAACAACAGACTTGCATATCACCAGCAACAGGAGTGACAACACCAACAACAGGCTTGCACATCACCAGCAACAGGAGTGACAGCACCAACAACAGACTTGCACTTTACTAGCAACAGGAGTGATAGGACAGACAACAGGCTTGCACATCACCAGAAACAGGGTGAGCACCAACAACAGGCTTGCATATCACCAGCAACAGGAGTGAGAGCACCGACAACAGGCTTGCATATCACCAGCAACAAGAGTGACAGCACCGACAACAGACTTGCATATCACCAGCAACAGGAGTGACAACACTGACAACAGGCTTGCACATCACCAGCAACAGGGTGACAGCACCGACAACAGGCTTACATCACCAGCAACAGGGGCGAGAGCACGACAACAGGCTTGCACATCACCAGCAACAGGGTGATAGCACCGACAACAGGCTTGCATCACCAGCAACAGGAGTGAGAGCACCGACAACAGACTTGCACATCACCAGCAACAGGAGTGACAGCACTGACAACAGACTTGCACATCACCAGCAACAGGAGTGACAGCACCGACAACAGAGCTTGCACATCACCAGCAACAGGAGTGAGAGCACCGGCAACAGACTTGCATATCACCAGCAACAGGACTGAGAGCACCAGCAACAGGCTTGCACATCACCAGCAACAGGAGTGACCGCACCGACAAAAAGACTTGCACATCACCAGCAACAGCACCAACAACAGACTTGCACATCACCAGCAGCAGGACTGAGAGCACCGACACCAGACTTGCACATCACCAGCAACAGGAGTGACAGCACCGACAACAGACTTGCACATCACCAGCAACAGGACTGAGAGCACCGACAACAGACTTGCACATCACCAGTAACAGGAGTGACAGCACCAACAACAGACTTGCACATCACCAGCAACAGGAGTGACAGCACCGACAACAGGGTTGCACATCACCAGCAACTGGACTGAGAGCACCAGCAACAGACTTGCGCATCAACAGCAACAGGAGTGACAGCACCATCAACAGGCTTGCACATCACCAGCAACAGGAGTGAGAGCACCGACAACAGACTTGCACATCATAGCACCGACAACAGGCTTGCATCACCAGCAGCAGGACTGAGAGCACTGACAACAGACTTGCACATCACCAGCAACAGGGTGAGCACTGACAACAGACTTGCACCACCAGCAACAGGAGTGACCCACCGACAACAGGCTTGCACATCACCAGCAACAGGACTGAGAGCACCGACAACAGACTTGCACATCACCAGCAACAGGGTGAGAGCACCGACAACAGACTTGCACATCACCAGTAACACACCAACAACAGGCTTGCACATCACCAGCAACTGGAACACCGGCAACAGACTTGCATCATCCAGCAACAGGAGTGGGAGCACCAACAACAGGCTTGCATCATCAGCAACAGGGTGACAGCGCTGACAAGAGGCTTGCACATCACCAGCAACAGGGTGGCAGCACTGACAACAGACTTGCACATCATCAGCATCAGGTGACAGCATCGATAACAGGCTTGCACATCACTAGCAACAGGACTGAGAGCACCAACAACAGGGTTACACATCACCAGCAACAGGACTGAGGCACTGACAACAGACTTGCACATCACCAGCAACAGGATTGAGAGCACCGACAACAGGCTTGCATCATCACCAGCAACAGGCCAGAGCACCAGCAACAGACTTGCACATTACTAGCAACAGGGTGACAGCACCAACAACAAGCTTGCACATCACCAGCATCAGGGTGACAGCCGACAACAGACTTGCACATCACCAGCAACAGGGTGACAGCATCAGACTTGCACATCATCAGCATCAGGGTGACAGCATCGACAACAGACTTGCATCATCACCAGCAACAGGGTGAGCACTGACAACAGACTTGCACATCACCAGCAACAGGAGTGGGAGCACTGACAACAGACTTGCACATCACCAGCATCAGGAGTGACAACATCGACAACAGGCTTGCATCACTAGCAACAGGACAGCAACAACAGGCTTGCACTCACCAGCAACAGGACTGAGAGCACCGACAACAGGCTTGCACATCACCAGCAACAGGACTGAGAGCACCGACAACAGGCTTGCACATCACTAGCAACTTGGGACTGAAAGCACTGGCAACAGGCTTGCACATCACCAGCAACAGGCCTGAGAGCACCGGCAACAGACTTGCATCACTAGCAACAGGGTGACAGCACCAACAACAAGCTTGCACATCACCAGCAACAGGGTGACAGCACCAACAACAGACTTGCACATCACCAGAAACAGGACTGAGAGCACTGACAAAGGCTTGCACTTCACCAGCAACAGGGTGACAACACCAACAACAGTCCTACACATCACCAGCAACAGGGTGAGGGGCACCGACAACAGACTTGCATCATCACCAGCAACAGGAGTGCAAGCACCAACAACAAGCATGCAAATCACCAGCAACAGGGTGACAGCACCAACAACAGACTTGCATATCACCAGCAACATGACAACACCAACAAGCACATCACCAGCAACAGGGTGACAGCACCAACAACAGACTTGCACTTTACTAGCAACAGGAGTGATAGGACAGACAACAGGCTTGCACATCACCAGAAACAGGAGTGAGAGCACCAACAACAGGCTTGCATATCACCAGCAACAGGAGTGAGAGCACCGACAACAGGCTTGCATATCACTAGCAACAAGAGTGACAGCACCGACAACAGACTTGCATATCACCAGCAACCGGAGTGACAACACTGACAACAGGCTTGCACATCACCAGCAACAGGAGTGACAGCACCGACAACAGGCTTACACATCACCAGCAACAGGAGCGAGAACACCGACAACAGGCTTGCACATCACCAGCAACAGGAGTGATAGCACCGACAACAGGCTTGCACATCACCAGCAACAGGAGTGAGAGCACCGACAACAGACTTGCACATCACCAGCAACAGGAGTGACAGCACTGACAACAGACTTGCACATCACCAGCAACAGGGTGACAGCACCGACAACAGAGCTTGCATCACCAGCAACAGGAGTGAGAGCACCGGCAACAGACTTGCACATCACCAGCAACAGGACTGAGAGCACCAGCAACAGGCTTGCACATCACCAGCAACAGGAGTGCACCGACAACAAGACTTGCACATCACCAGCAACAGGGTGACAGCACCGACAACAGACTTGCACATCACCAGCAACAGGACTGAGAGCACCAACAACAGACTTGCATCACCAGTAACCCACAGCACCAACAACAGACTTGCACATCACCAGCAACAGGGTGACAACCGACAACAGGGTTGCACATCACCAGCAACTGGACTGAGAGCACCAGCAACAGACTTGCGCATCAACAGCAACAGGAGTGACAGCACCATCAACAGGCTTGC
>NC_089796.1:25853594-25878594 GCF_040412425.1 Macrobrachium rosenbergii
CTCAACGAACAAGCAAACGCTTTGACACTGTGACGGTTTTGTCTTACTGAGTAAACACTAAACATAAAAATCTGAGAGAGAGAGAGAGAGAGAGAGAGAGAGAGAGAGAGAGAGAGAGAGAGAGAGAGATGTAAAATTCATCTGCACAGCAGACATAATCTCCAGCCAAATCGAGACTGACTCATGTTGCGCTGGTCACGTAACTCATTGGAATCAATGACGCTCGTCTCGGGGCCTACGCCACATACGCATTATTGCATGCTGCTTAGATCCTGAAACTCTTGTGCTAGTCACACACGGGACTGATAAAGCCAATGGACGTTGCCTATGGCCTGAAAGTAAATACTTGCTCAAGTCATACACAATGGTTTTGGAACATATTTACCTATGCAAGAGTCTTCATGAGTCTATGGATAATGCTCATTGATGTATGTACTTCGAAATGCATAGACCTGCCCGAGTCACCAGATTCTACTGAAACCAACACTCTATAGATCATAGATGTGATAATACATTTGTAAGGTTACGGTATATACACAAACACACACACACATATACTATATATATATATATATATATATATATATATATATATATATATATATATATATATATATATATATATATATATATATAATGTCTGTGTCCATACGTACAAGTGCATATGAGTTTAAATATCTTAATAGCAAATACTCGATTGATCATAACGTAATATGTTGAAATTAAAGTCTCATAATGATTGAGTCCCGAATAATATATCTTGCACTTAAAAGTTTATCCTTCTCATATTTCACTTCATAACAATAACTAGCCTAACACAACTAAAATTTCAATAGCACTGCCATTAAATTAATAACACTATGAGATAACTTCTTATACGGGTGACGGCATTGCCACTGCATAGGAATCGTAATTATGGGCATATCTAATATGAATTCTCCTTAAAGCTTCTGAATGTCAGTGTCAATAAACTCGGAACACAATGGTAGCACTCGTCCTTAATTAGAAATTATCATACGATCATTTACAAATATTATGACTGAGGCTGTCAGAACGCCATCGCCTCTTACTGAGAAATTAATTTCAATGAAAATGTGATAGTTGCGTATGAAAAATCATGTTTTCAAACCTTCCGCTTAAATTAGTGTAACCGTGAGCATGCATTTTCGGGTCCTTGCTGTTACTCTTACTCTTAACACCTACTGGTTTTGTAATACTGACTAAGACAAGTTGGCAGTATTTTCTATCCTCATTTACATGGGCTTGACGCTTGTACTCAGTATAGGCCTAACTCTTGGGCAGAAATATTCATAATTTGAAACCATTTGTGAGAGTCACACACGAACTCGATATGCTTTACATACTTCTTTCACATAACAATTGTATTCTCAGTCTGGTGCTTGTCATAGGATTCACTACGGAAGACTAGTCGCGCCTTAGTAATCACTGTATCTACTTACAAAACGGATTTCTGTATTAAGTCTCAAAGAAATATCATTTGTTGTCTTAAAGACCTTACGGTTTGGATACCTCAAACCATATAAATACAATACACTGTATATCTGGACCACAACCTAAAGATAACTCAAGATTCCAGACACAACTTGAAACCTCGGCCAACACAGTAACACTTCAGCACACCAATATCAACGAGACCGGTTACACCGGGATCCAAACGCAATCTTAAGGAGGAAACATGAACTACACGCAGACTCTTTTAGCAAAAGAAATAAATTTCAGTTACCACAAGCAATGATAATGGTGTCTATTGTGTCAGTTTATTCTGCTTGGAACATCTGCACCAAGGCTGGATTATCCATCCTCAGATGGTCCCTTCAAAAGTCATATCCGTTTCTCTCCTAAAACCTAATCATTTCCTGGCGGTCACGAGGCCCACCTTAAGCAAAATCTCAGTATAAATTCACGAAATTCTTTGCGTTAGTCTTGCAAACATAAAAACCGAACCTAAAACTAGACTTCTCGCTGGAGGTAATATTCGCATGATGAGGAATCGTATGGTCTTAAAATCTAAGCGGTGCTACTGTTTACCTTAACGCAGAAGCCCAAATGTCAAACTACAGTCAAAGTTGCATTTGTAGCTACCCATGGTATACGACATAGCACATCCTGTCATTCAAGAATAAATTAAATTTTAAAATGGCCTCCAGATGGAAAGGACACTTAATCCAGTTGCACTATAAAAAGACATTATTCTTCTTTCATGAGCACATACACGGGCACAAAATATATACTTTTGTGTTTGTATGATTTTCATTGTACAATTTTCTAATTATTTACACATACTTCTAAGGCACAAGAACTACACAGCGAAACGTACAGACCGAAAACACAAAGAGCACACACACTAAGAACTACAAGTTGACGAAACAAGTAAGCAATCATTGTTAAAATTTCAAGGTATCCCTACTGTCCATATGCTTTCCTTCTAACCATAAAGAAGTTTATTACTTAATGTTTGTATTGGAAGCATGGCCGCTTAAAACTTGCTTTCTGACGGACAAAAGCTGGTGCAGCTGCCCGCCCTAAGTACTACGCCTAACATCTGCTACTCCGGCTCGGTTCAAGAAATTCGACAAAAGGATATTATGTGTCTCAGTAACAGAGGAAGGGTGTGGGATGGGGAGTCGAGACAGGTGACGGTACAGCAGAGGGAGGGATAGATGGATGGGAGGAAAGGAAGAGGAGGAATGGGGAGATAAAAATGAATACACCAACAAAAACATTGATTCAGCTGCAACTGATCCCAAGATATTTTGCTGACACGGAAAATGTATGTTTGTGTTTTTTAAACGAATACCAAAAATACCGAAAGCTACACAGCGTTATAGGTATTTCCTTTTCCTTGACTTTCTAAGAATGAAGTGAAACACAAATCATCGAATTCAGAATACAGACTAAGTCTTATTTCTGCCGTTTAACGCTTATTTCCAGAGTTTTCACATCAGGTTTTAAATATATACATTTACAGCATAACATGCATCAACACAAGCATTTATTATACTGATGGCCTCGTTCCTCAGCAATAATAAAAGTGCAGTTGAGCATGACTACACGCATACAAATATATGAAAGTGAACACACACACACACACACAAACTACATTACAGCCTGCCTAAACATTTGTAACCTCTTTACTCTTTCATAAAGAAACAAGTATGCCTTATGTAAAATTACAGCTGTGTAAAAAATGTCAAATGTAAAATAAAAGCACTAAAAAACGAAATAAAAGAAAAAAAAAACAAACCATTAAGTGACATCCTGCTTGCAGTCATCATTTTCATGAAGAATTCTCAATTTTTCTTATAAATGAGAAACCACAAAAATCACTACAGAAGCTTTGCTCCTTCGGTCCATAGTGACACAGCACAACCGCCTTCTTCAACAGGCTGATTTTGGTCTCTTATTTTTCCCTTATGTTTCTTATACTATTTCAGACAGAAATGCACAACAAAATCACTTATCACTAACTAGGGTACCAATTCAACGAGGTTATTTTGTCATTTCACGATCTATAACACATAGGTCATTTAGAAAGTCAAAATTTCACCTCTCTGCCATTTTAAATTCTGGCCCCAGTGAGAGTTCCTGAAACATGAACGAACACCGTGGTCACGAGAGAGAAAAAGAGAGAGAGAGAGAGAAAGGAGGCTCGACACAAAATCTTGAATACAGTCACCACTAACACGACAATCAATTCTGTTGACTAATTTTATATGAAACAGGATCTTAAAAAAAAAAAAAAAAAACTTGGTTTACAATTTACTCTGAACACATTTACCACTTCGAAATTATCACTACATGGCATCTCATACAATGCTTATATAATGATGAAAAATTACGAATGGAACCTACCATTCAACTGACAATACAAAAAAAAAAGCACCGGGAACACTATTTATTGAGCAAAATAATTCTTAATTATTCATCTTTTATTTCTGTAAAAATAATAGAAAAAAAAATCACAGAGAACTGGAACACAGTCAGTGTGTCCTAGTCGCACTCGGCCTATCCAGGCGTACGTACATTTATAATGGGGCCTACTGTAAGTTATGATCAAAAGATAAAATAAAACAAGCAGATAATAATTTACCGAATGGCTTCATTATTATATATAAAATATTTAGTAACAAGAAAATAGTACTCAATGACTTAGCACTGGTTACTTGACGCAAATGTACACGAAACATACTTTTAAGATCTATGCTCGTTTTCAGTGGGACATCCGTAAGAGCTATGATTAAAATTATCTTAAATTACTACAATGGTGAAAAAAGAAATTTGTCGTTTTCTTGTCCCCGAAGTGTGGGCAAAGCCCAAGCAGATGGTATGTCTCCCTCCCTCCCCACTCGGTTCACAGCCATCATCAAACACCAGCTGTACGTCTGTGTGCCGTCCCTCTATGGGACGGGCTCAATGTGGGACATTTTCGAGTTCATTCACAAAAACCTAACGTTGACCATGGCTGTCTGTGGACTGTCCCAAATGACAAACCACCAAAGAGCCTCTTATACTATAATATACTACAGCAGCTCTCTCCCTCTCCTCCCCCTCTCTCTCTCTCTCTATCTCTCTTTCTCGCTCTTTCCTCCTCCTCCTCCTCCTCTCTTTCGCTACTCTCGCTGATCACCCATTCGCTGAAAGCTAGCAGCAGTTTCCACCACCAGAGACCATTTTCCCCCCATTTCGCTTTTTCCATTTCCTCCTTAGAACTTCGTCACTCGCTGTTTTCCTTCTCTTTTTTCCCAGATATCTAAATAACACTGACGAAGTCAAACGTAGGGAAGATTGGGGATGGAGGGAGGATAAGGGAGGAGATTTTCCACTTGGCAGTCGATCTAGAGGGAAACAACTGCCGCACACTAAGTCACTCCCTCTGGAGAGGGGCACTGCCTTCATCCAGGCCCCTTCTCTTCCCTCCTTCCATCACTGAACCTAAAGGAAAACGCCAAATGCACAATAGACCAATGAAGAGCAAAGAATCGTTAACACGCACTTCCAAACACATACTTATTTCGCTCCAGCTGAAAACAAACTGGGCGTCCGGACGATTCCCGAGCCTCCTCCTCCTCCTCCTCCTCCTCCTCTCCTCTCTTTCTCTCTCTCTCTCTTTTCCGACACACACACTCACTCACACTGAGTCTTCCTTTTAGCGTGAGGTTTCTTGCATTTCCTTTCTTATATCGGATCCATTGCCTTGCCCAGGCGGAGATAAAGGAGGACCTCTAGCCATCACTAACGGCTGCGAGGCCGAAGGGCGCAGCCTATGGCACCTCAGATCCGAATAAAAATCTGCTGAAGGCGGCGGCGGGTATAGGAGGGAGAGATAGAGAGGGTGGAGAGAGAGAGAGAGCAAGAGCTTAGAACGGGGGGATGTGGCGAGCGTGGTAACTGTCAGCCACTGAGCAAAAGGCTGCTGCTGGGAGCAGGAGGAGGAAGAGAGCGCGCGCGCCAATTCTGTATGGACTTCCAGACACTCACCGTCCGTTACCTCTCTTCATTTTATCCCTCGTAAACTGAGCTTCATGTCACCTATATCACGGTGCCACTCACGTCTCATCCGGATAAAAATCACAGGAGGGACGAAGCACCGAACTGGCACACACGGAAGGGGCGTCACGGACATCCAAACACACAGACGATATTGTGGACGAGTTGCCGGGAGTCGGCAAGATCAACACAGCCAACGATTCTCACTCTCTCTCTCTCTCTCTCTCTCTCCACCACCTCCTCTCCTACTCCACCAACGACAACGAACGACGTGCCTCAAACACACACTCACAGACACACACAGTCTCTCTCTCTCTCTCTCTCTCTCTCTGATCGATATTACGTACCCCTGCTGCCCTCTACTACCCTTCCCTACCTTCCCTCCATCCCCCGTTGAAAAAGGTATCTCCTCAATCATCTGCGATACCCAGACACCTGCAGCTACTAAAACTACTGTAAACAAATCCTACATTAGCAAATTGTCAACAACTCAAGGAAACAGCTACCACTACCTCCCCTAAACACTCCCCATTCCCTTACCTTCCCTCCAACATTCCCTCGTAGGACAACACTAAATAAACATTTTAAAAAATCCCTTCCACTATTCATTCAACAATTGGTGGTTGTAAGAATCATATTTTTTATTTTAATCATTTTCATCATTCACGACGTCTTTGTCGTAGGCACAAATTTCATAATATTTATACCCCTTCCTACCAGTGAAAAAAAGGAAGGGAGTTATCTCCCTCTACACCGCCTGGGGTGACTATAAAGCATGTCCAATGTCGAAACGAATCTTTGAGACACCCTTCATCCCAATAAACTGGCCCCGCCTCCCTTTTTTTCTTTTTTTTACTTTGCATTGAGATATAAAACACTTCAGTCTTTTCTTTTGATTATATATATATATATATATATATATATATATATATATATATATATATATATATATATATATATATATACATATTTTAATATATAGAGATTCACTCTCCCCTTACATATGAGTGTCTGTGCGTAAATGAACCTACGCAAAAGCGGACACGTTTCAATCATATTACACAAGCAAAAGTGAGATCATTAACGCAAGAAACTCGCATATTTAGAA
This sequence comes from Macrobrachium rosenbergii, assembly GCF_040412425.1. Classification (NCBI taxonomy): domain Eukaryota; kingdom Metazoa; phylum Arthropoda; class Malacostraca; order Decapoda; family Palaemonidae; genus Macrobrachium; species Macrobrachium rosenbergii. Next base: position 25,860,211 of record NC_089796.1, read on the forward strand.
AAGCCATTTCATTTGGATTCAAAATTCCCTAACTCATTACGTTTTTTCTGCTCCTACTCTTACGATTGCTCTTCTTTTGACTAAACGTTTTTCTGAAATAGTAAAAGTGCCTGGCGTGTGGGAGACCGCGTTCGTCTCAAGCCATGGATCTTATCCTCCCAGATCACTATTTCAATCAGTGCTGCTCTCTGGCAGGTCCTACGCATAAATTATCATCTATATAACCTTATGAACCATAATCTCCATTTACAAATTTTGCTATGCATTCCAGTCTTTAGCTTTCCTTTTTACCTCAGCCCAATGGCATTCGTCCGGTCGTCTACAAAAACCACCTACGTCACAAAAATATAAAATAATTAAACCTAACCCATTTTTCTTGAATTCTTTGAACTCTGTCTTCCATACTTACAGGTAATCTTGATCGGTTCCTTTTACTTTCTTTCATCTCAAGACAGTCATTCCATGCATGCTTACTTCCACATTATCGACAATGTCCAACCTTTAGTCACCAAACTGCAACACTAAGCGAAAGCCGCGACTGTCCCTTTCCTTAAATCTCAGCAGCTACCTCTCTTGCATAATAGTTCCTTTGGCGCGTTAAAATATTTCGGCAGTGCTAATTTCAGACATCAGCAACCTTCACCGTTCTCTTCAGCCGCCAGACATTGTGGAACCTTTCCATTTGCTTTACTTGAGCCTTCAATAAGAGGAGAATTTCGCTCCACATTTATACCCTTGAAAAAGTAGATTTCACTTGTTCTTCCCAACTTCACGTTTTTCTCAGAGGTTTTGTCTGACTCAGCACATTTAATAATATTCTTTTTGTTTGCATTTTCTATCTCATATTATCCAAGAAAGTTGCATATTTCACTACCTTTCATCATCCTGAAACTTTAATGCCACTTGTTACTTATTCTAATGAAGTTCACAAATTCTTTTATAAACAAAAGCAGAGGAGCTTGAAATTATAAGTATGTATGTATGTTATTAGCTGTCTTACCTCTATTTAACATATATTTCATGGGTAAACATATGGACAAAGTGTCACCTAATGTCACTGCATACTGCCCCTAAACCAGCAATAGGAAAAATTACCATCATAAAATGATAAAAAATCACATTGAATTCCTTGAAATTTTTTTAGAGTATAAGCAGAGTTCTAAGACCAGACGGCCCATGAGATGAGAAATAATCTCCGGTTGAAAATAAGTCATTATCACTTTTCCAAACATGAGACCATTCACACAGAACGAAGCCTGGGACCCAGGAAACGGGATTAATAAAGTGCAATACTCCTGGAAGGAAGCACGTGGATTCAGGGCTGCTACAGTATATAGGCAGGCGCTGCGCAGTCTTGAAAAGTCCTGAATCACGCGCTGCAGCTGAAGGGATCTCCTCCGACGGGCTTTTCATGCGCCTCCATCTTCTTATGAGCAGCTAGGTTATGCTCCGCTCACTCGGCGTCTTTCGGGCCCGAATGTTTCAACAACTCGTAAACCACTCGCTTGGCGTTCCTAATTTTTCATTTCCTGAGGAGACTCTTCAATTCCTCCTCCTAATAGCCGGGGACCCTCACACTCTCCTCTACCGTCCTCCCTCCTCGGCCTTTTCCGGAGGTTTTCATCACCTTGGATGAATACATACTCATACACACTATGTAAACAAAAACACGCATTACACTACAACATTCATATTTGTATAAGAAATACACGCGTTCACGCGCACAAGGTAGCATAAAAACTAATTAAACAGCACAACCTGTATAACTTAATAAAAAAACATAACTAGCATTAATAGATTTCTTGTTCTTCTAAACTCGTACGTACCCACGTAAGTACACATGCACACACACACAAATAAATATATATATATATATATATATATATATATATATATATATATATATATATATATATATATATATGTGTGTGTGTGTGTGTGTGTGTGTATGTGTGTGTGTGTGTGTATCTGTGTAGGTGAGTCAACCACACTTGTACACGTAAGCACATGCACATGTGCGCAAACAAGCGTACATTCATATTCGCGTGCATGTAGCTAATTCGATTATACTTACTCCCTTCAAGCAGACGGGGTTCCCCTCCCTACGCCCGGCCCACTCTCCCCGCTACCCCTTCATCCTAATTCCCCATGCAGCCCGAAAAACACATGACGCATGGCGACATTCCTCAAATTTACAGGCTCGTGGATACAGGCCCTACCTATCCAGATGAACCGACGAGGAAACATATCAGTATTTTACACACACACACATACACACACATTATATATAATATATATATACACACATACATACATACACACGTACATATAAATATATGTACATATATGAAATGTAGCTACAATTATTTTTACTTGGTTATTTATCTCTTGTATATGTATGTATGCATACATGTCAGAAAAAAGGAGAATAGGTTGTAGCAACATCTTTCTGCAAAAGAACTGTCATGGAAATAACGGATCAACTGAGTTTTAGAAGCATCCGCAAATTCATACAGGTAAAATGCTTCCCAGACACATATCCAGAATTATACACCACTGACCTGTATTTTGGAAACATCATCCGGACTACCTGTTTACCGCTAAATTGCGTCATGGCTATCCCCTCATCAATGTGCAATGCAACTGTGTCACGGAAACTTCCCCGACGACATAGAGTTAAAAACATGACCCAAACATGTGCATGGAGTTCTATCACCGTGTCCTTCTGTATAAAGGGTTCACTTCAAAGGAACAACAGCGAACTATAAACACAATTCACTTTAAGGTTACAAAGGCGCCTGGCATTTAAGGTCCTCGGGAACATGCACTTGGTATGTATGGCGTCGATCTAGGCAGCGCCACACTGCCATAATAAAATAGGTATTATCATTACGTTTTCCCGTACAGCCTTCGCTTCCTCAATTTCCAGGGATACAAAAACAACAACAAGACGTCCATAACACTAAGGCGTTTATGCACGGCAATGCTAAAGCCCAGAGAGAGAGAGAGAGAGAGAGAGAGAGAGAGAGAGAGAGAGAGAGAGAGAGAGAGAGATTATTGTTAATTTTTATGAGTTATCCACACACTCACAAGAAACAATCTTAGAGGCTAATACTTTCTTAAACATGTTTCTACATAATAGGCTTCCTGAACGTGAAAAAACAACGAATAAGAAGCCACTTAAATGCGGTTTCTTCGCCGTATCTTTAGTGACAGCCTTCAAATTATATCATTCGTATAATTTACGGACCACAACTCTCTCCTGTGTTTTCTGAGCTTGATTTTGTTAAGCATGACAATTTCAGCCTCTTCGCCGTGACAATACGAGGAATCCTAACAACCTACTTACCTAATAATAGAAATGTTAACGATAATAATATGCAAACTCACGACTGAACTAAAAACTTCTGCATATGCATTTTGCAGACCTCGAACTGGATCACAAAAGTGACAGGGGAAACCCAGCCAGCCACTCAAACTGCCTCTTACCTTTGCTCTGCTTTTCGAAGTGGTCGGCAGCTGCCTTGGGGGAGTTCATCTCCTCGTGAAATTGTTTAAAAGCCTCATAAAAGTTGTTTGAAAAATGACTAATCCTGTGCACTGTACATCCGAGAAAAGGAAGAAGGACCCACCACGAACTGACACCCTGCACTGACACCCACCTTCCTCTTCCCTCGAAGTGTAACTCACTCACTCACCCACACTCTCACTCAACCACCACCCGCAGCAGCACCACCACCACCACCACCAACAGCAAATCGGTTACTCATACTTTGGCATCGACGCACGTACACACGAACACGTCATTCACCCTTTCGCATGGACAACGCGCATGACCGCGTGCGCAATTATGATTAACAATGCATCTGCATTCAAGAATGTGCTCTCATAAACATGTACACTGCTGTATAAGAGATCAGAACGTATAATAAGTGGATAAATATGGGTATACAAAGAGACATGTCGCGGATACACTCTGGCCGATAAAAACATGAAGTAGCAACTCGAATATCGAACCCTGGCTCAGGAAACATACATAATTACAGCCCGAAAATCGACTTTCTTCACAATCCCCATGGCTGAAACATGTACGTACATACATATATATACACACATACAAGTAAAAAACGCCAAAAATACGTGGCTTAAAGTCTTGAAAACAACCACAAATTATGTATGTAGCAAATTCTGTCTACCTATAAAACCTATACACAATACGTAATTATGAAGAGTGTACTATTAAAGTTTTGTATATATAAAATGTATGTATGTATGTATATAATATATATATATATATATATATATATATATATATATATATATATATATATATATATATATATATATATATATAATTTCAATAATAACAAACCAATAACAAACCACAGAAAAAACGTCAAACAGGAATAAGCTAAAAAGGTATCCATTCTTGTAAACAAACACACAAACGCAATTATGATAATTTTGCTCAGGGGAACACTGCAAACAATAAAACAATACCGTCCAGCCATTATGACGAGAGAGAGAGAGAGAGAGAGAGAGAGAGAGAGAGAGAGAGAGAGAGAGAGAGAGAGAGAATTTCCTGCCGTAAGCTAAAGGCTTGCACACCTACTGTTTTTATTTCTTTAATTTTGGTACAAGATTTGGGATGTAATATTACTACTGTAATAGTAATACTGATATTATCCATGCCACGTTTTTTGCACGACATAATACTGTACATATATACAGTATGTGTATGAATGTGTGTGTGCATATATATATATATATATATATATATATATATATATATATATATATATATATATATATATATATATATATATATATATATATATATGCACATATACATGCACATAAATATATGCACATAAATATATGCCTGTGTATCTGTGACTGTTTAAGTGTATAATAAGCATGCCTGGATAGCTCCCTTCCCTTAAAATGAATTTTAAAAATTAAACTTCATTCCATTTACGTGTCCTGAGATCATGTGCTTGACCTTTAGTCTAAAATAACTAGAAACAACGTTCTGCAACATATCTCCCTCTACACACCCGGATAAACATACATGGTATAATGCACAAAAGAAACAATGGGGAAAATTACAGTCATAAATACATCATCACAACATAATGAGGCCAGGTCAATTTTTCTATCTCTGCAAAAGCATATTTCTCTCTCTTCTCTCTCTCTCTGTGTGTGTAAGGAGACACGCCCACCTATCCTCCTTTCTACTTTTGCAACCCAACGAGGGAAGGGAAAGTGGAATATTCTCTTGTTCAGCCGTACAAATTTGCTCTTACATTCATAGGATTACTTGGCACAATCGTCATCTTTTTTATATATTCTCTTTATAATGTAATGGTTGCCAACATTACTTTAACCTAGTACAGAGCCTGCTGTACATAACACTAAGTTTATCTCCTTTAGCATTATTAAAACTCTCACCTACGTGTCGAATATAAAATAAGTAAGATGAACTGGATGAAAATAATAGAAATTAGAGGAGGTGGGTTTCTTAAATTGAAGATGAGTAGAAAAACAAGATTATTGAGTTGCACAGATTCAGAATTATACGGTTATTATCAAAAGTCCCATTTGCAAAAGACGAATTGCAGACAACAGGGAGAGTACACACGGGACGCAAGAGAAGAAAATAAAAAGAGGATAGCAGGGGACACAGGGTAAGGTATGCATGTGTATAGGGGAGGTCATTATATCCAGGAAGGATAGATCCCTTCACCAAGGACTTCCCTTTCCGTAAAAGGGCCTGGGCGACCCCCTTTCCCTTCGCTGATACTCGTCAGGGAGATGGAGCGAAGATATCACTGCATCGACTTCTCCGGCAGGAGAAAGCGCCTTTGTTTCAAAATTTCTCTCTCTTTCTCTCTCTCCACATGAAATAGTACGCTACTTGTTGGAAATAGGTCATCCCAATAACAGGCGACCAAAGATAAATATAAAGAGACATGAACAATAAGACGTTATTTGGGAAAGAGTGGGGGACGCACTCTCTCTCCCCTACGAATCTTATTCAAGTTTTCAGCCTTACAGCAATCGCCCTCTCGGCCAGACAGACCCCATAACACCACCTTTTCAAGTCTCCCTGCTGGCTTGCATATCATCCCCCCACCCCTCCCCACTTTCCAGCGGATGACTCATAGGTCAGGGGGAAGTATCACCGGCAATTTCGTCTACTTTCCTCACCTGAGTGACACATGTCAATTCGTTAATCTCCCTCTCTCAAGTTCTCGTGGATCGAGCTCTCCCTATTCTTTCACTCACGGTGCACGTAGACTGTAGATTTAAACTCGCCTTGTGCCACCACCGGCTCTTGCTTCTAGTATGTATATTAATAATTTTTTATCACTGACACACCAAAGGACAGTCTTTCTTTAACGCCATCAGCATACATTCTTACTACGTAAAATAATAATCTTTTAAGAGAGTATACACACACACACAGAAAGAGAGAGAGAGTCGCCACAACATAAAAAGATTAGTTTATACATCAGTCCATCTGTTTATGACTATGTCACGGCCCGTACCCGATTCACCGCTGAACACTGCCTAGGGCTGCCGCTGTCGCAAACATTTTGTTTCATGTGTTTCACAAGAGACTTGTTCAATATCTTATTTAAGGTGGTCAGGGCTCATTTGTTATATATCTCAATTACTATTTTTTTAATTTCTCATTTTGGTCAATATCTTCGCTACGAACTAAGTAGGCACTTAGTTGCTTTTTCTGTCAGTTTTCACAGATAACTATCATACTTCCAGCTGAATCTTTCACAACAGTAACTATGCATGAGTGGCAATGGGTTACAATGAGACCTGCAACGCCTAATAGAGAAATTTACAACAACATTATTTCTACATAATGCAATCCAATGTTTACTTGCATTTGTTTTCCTGTGTGTAACAACAATAATCTACGGGCAGCAAATCCAGGTTTAACTTGCAGCGTCTTCCAGCTAGGGGCCAGCCTCTCTCACTCTCACCACTGACAGAAAACGTAAGAAGGCAGCGCAGCACGAAGGCACCCTGGTTCCAGCTTCGGGACAGTATACGGGGTCCTTATGGCCGGGACTTGCTGTCTCGACCTACCTTGATTTAAGACTCATTTTTGACAGTATTTTAATAATAATTTCTATAGTAATTAAAACTCCAGTTATGTGTGTGAGTAGGACTGTATTTACCGAAATACAAAAATGATTAAAATGGGAGCTTTCGACAGTCTGGACGACGGTCCTCTTCAGCCAACTCGCACAAACGGTCGAAAACTCCCATTTGAATCATTTTAGCATTTTGATAAACCCAATCTTATACTCACATAACTGTGGATTCTGACTTATTATTTCCGGTCACAGTACAGTGATGCACCATAGATGATAATTTCTATGTAGAATAGCATGGTGAAAACCGCGACATACGATCATTATCATTTCTTTAATCTACAAGTTATGTAACTAAGAGTCCTGTAGAAAAAATAAATCTGATTCAAAACTTAACTCCAATCTGCAACAACATACAGTATTGAAAAACACCATAACCAGAACTTAAGAACCCCCACCCAAAAAAAAAAAAAAATTAAAAATAAAAACCTTCCTCTATCAGCCATTTAACTGCGCTATTTCAGCCGGGTTGACTGAATGGGACCATGTCTAAATCATGGCCATCCAAGGCTCTCCAAAGCATTTATTTTCGTACCATCACTTGAAGGGCCTCTCGAGCCAATAACTAACCAGAGGTAAGGAGGAGACCAAGAGGCGCTCCACTCATTATGACTTTAAAGGAGAGTTAGGGGAACTCATCAAATGATTCATATACAATACTATACACATTTATAAATATTTTCAGCATAGAACACAACATGAGCCTTACTTTTATACTATATACAGTATGTATGTATATATATATATATATATATATATATATATATATATATATATATATATATATATATATATATATATATATATATATATATATATATATATATATATATGTCAACATATATACAGTATATATATCTCAATTCACACAAACACACATATATGTAAATATATTAATAAATAAATAAATAATATATATATATATATATATATATATATATATATATATATATATATATATATATATATCGTATTACACGTGTATAACATGAACGGTACTAAATTTCAACCCATGTCCTCACTCACATATTATTTTCTAGACCAGTTTATTATAAAATCTGCGCAACTTTTCAGTTTGTATGAGGTACTTTTCAAACCTCGTATGGAGACCCAGTGCTCTCTCTCTCTCTCTCTCTCTCTCTGCAAACACCCCCGACATGGAAGGGTGAAACCATTCTATGTTTATTCAATTTTCAGTATTTTTTGCCTTTCTTCTTCATGAGGCTTTTCTAAGAGCGTCTCAAGTTTGCCTATTTGCATATGAATCGTTTGCATATCAAATTAATAAGCCCACTCTCCCACAAAATCTGTGAAGAGTTAAAATCGATCGGATCATAATGCTCCCTAACCTCTCAGTTTTTCCCAAAGAATATTCCTTCTGTAACCAAACTATTCAGCATAAAGATTTATCACATACTGTAGATTCACTTGGCAATTGCATTCTTTAAAGGTACCTCCTCTCACCATGAAGATCTAATAACAATAATAATGAACATAAATTCCTTTGAACTGATATCCGACTTTTTTTTTTACAGCAGAGGGAGATTTATAACCAGCATAACAGTACCTACTTTTAAATGATGCAGTTCTCAACATTTTTGCACAGAAATGGCTCAAGGTGTTACCCACCAAATACCACGTCAAAGCTAATTTTGGGATGAGGTGGCCAGCCCCGCACCCAACCGTGATGATTCACGAAGGTACTGTACTTAATAAATGTATACCACCAATCTTGAATACTGGTGGATAGTCATCAAACCACGTTCAACAGCGTTTAATTTCGTCGATGGAATGAAAGTTTTATAAAAACATACATACAAACACACACATACCACCCTGCCACACACACACACACACACATACGCATATATATATATATATATATATATATATATATATATATATATATATATATATATATATATATACTATATATATATATATGACTGTGAAAAGATTCTTTCTGGGAAAAGGATGCTCATATTCATGAAATAAGAAATGCAAAAATTTCTCAACCCTTACCTATTTCTTTTCAGAAGTCTGCCATTACAGTTTATACATTCGTACCGGCACTAAGTCCAGAATGACACATGCGGCTTATTAAAATAATAAAAGTTGCATAGACTGTGAACAAACCTTTAAGGTCTCGTGCAAGAAACAATGGGTTATAACGAGAACCAATACCCAACCCAGAGAGAGATGGCAACGCTGCAGAAGCTTTCCCTCTCTACTCTTGCATCTCTCCTACTCGGGGGGTGTGTCGGAGGGAGGGGGGATTGTGGGGGTATTTCCCTACCCCACCCATCATGAATACAGAATCAAGACCCCCCACCCCCAAAAACCCCACCACTTTCAATCCCCGACGATCTTATTCAATTCGCTCTATGTCACCGGGTCCTGGCTTAGTAACAGACGAGGAAAATAGGGAGGGGGGAGGGGTGGGGGCGTTGGATGGGCCATTCCTCTGGAGGAGTGGAGGGAGGAGTGGAGACAAAGGGTTGAATAGAAATTGAGTTCGGTTAAGGCGGGACCCATTGGGTTAAGGATTCGAACGATGGGCGAAATAAGGAAAGGAAATTGGAATTCGAAGGATGAGACCATTTCCAGATTAAATTTTGCAACGAGAGCCATGACAGTACGAATTCTTGTTACCAAATAAGACGACATTTAGTAAGAGTTGTGTTAACGACGCCTGTCTCATTAAAAATCAGATCGAAATGTCAATTGTTGTTAAAATCATAAGAAATAAGTAACTGTGGTAATAAATACGGCGGTGGTAGTGATTACCAAAACTAATTTACTCTACGGTATTAGCTATATTTTATATTCATCAACTCAGTTTAAACAAGTGCGAGCAGTATTAACGCCTGTAATCAGCTATTGATGTCTCACTCCCCTCAGCTAAAGGATACTAGATACGGAACAGCACTTCAAAACAGTTTTCTTTCTTCTTCATTCAATTCTTTGTGCCAGCTGTTCCAGCCTCCTGTATTTCAAACTCGCGTCACTTCGCCATTCTACTGCACTGGCTGCTCTTCTCCCCCTACGTAGATGTTCTATTCAACGAACAAGAACACCGACAGCTACAGAACACCGTCCCCTTGGGAAAAAAAGGCTTCGACTATTGCCGCGGGTCAAACACGTGGCTGTCAGTGGTAAGCAAAGAATGGGAGGGCTGGATGACAAAATGAGAGAGAGAGAGAGAGAGAGAGAGAGAGAGAGAGAGAGAGAGAGAGAGAGAGAGAGAGAGAGAGAGAATGTGTATAAACTCTGTCTCTGAAGTTTACACTTAAATGCAGGCTAAACTGAGATGGCTGAATCAAGGGCTTTTCGCCTTTTCAGTGACCCAACACTTATTTGCAACCTTCGCTGAAATGTTGCCTCACCCCCTCTGCTTATTTTTACAAGTGCTACGTTGTGCACTGCTCTCGGGAGCTTCGTAATTTTACCGTTTACGTGACCACTAAATTACTCGGTCACATTTCAGACATGTTCCGTATCTCACTGATCCTGTTGTAGATCGAGAATTAGACTGGCCAATTCAATCGTCCCCTGAGTTTCATAATGTCATTAAAAATGCTAACTCTGAATGAAGACTAAGTATTACTGAACATGTGTTTTGTAGGATATTTTATTGGAAAACACACGTACCCCAACCAGATATAGCGTCAATGAACGTCCTATATGAAAACGACGACGCACAAACTACGAAGATGTTGTGGTACCTTTGGAAAACACGTCAGCAAATAGAGAAAGAAATTACAGGTTCTTCCAACAACAGTAGGCTACTTGTCTTAAGAAAATGTGCATTATTATATGTTATTGGTATAACCTACGATTAATTTATCTAAAACCCCCTTATAAACCCTAACACAACTTAATTTCATAATATTCGTACAAACTACAAATCATCCCTATTCTTGTAAATACAACTCACAGCAAACCTTACATCACAACCCAGAATCCAAGGTAAAAACACACCCACCGTGTAAGTAGTAAGTTCGACCCATTTTGACTCATAGACGTACCTGCAAAAGACAAACATTCAGCTATTAGTTCTTCTTTAGAGATTCTAAACAAAGTAAATATAAAAATATTTCCACTTAAATTGCAATTGAAGAGAACTCAACCTGTTAAAAGTTGTTTACTTCTCAGTTTCATTATCGCGTGGATTCTGCAAGAGACCTTTTTATACATGACACATTACACTTGAACTTTCATGGAATTACTGTAAGCAGTAATGCCCAATTGTAAACTACACTATAGACTTGGTTACTTACCAGAAGACTAGGCCCAGATATTATATATATATATATATATATATATATATATATATATATATATATATATATATATATATATATATTATATATATATATATATATATATATATATATATATATATATATATATATATATATATATATATATATATATATATATACATACACATACAGTATATATATATAAATATATATATAAAATTTTGTGTATACACACATATAACACTCTATATACATACATACATACATACATACATACATACATACACACATTTATGTAAGGCATGAACATAAGGGTATCAAGTATGTGCGGGTACATGTAACCAATCAAACATATTATTGTTCCTAACTTCAGTCTTAAATAGAATTCCCCCGAATCATAAATTGACATCTTTTTGTAATCAAAGATTCGGTGACTGCTTTCCTTCTATTCCCAAGTACGGAGTTATTTTCAAACGTTCCGTTTTCCCTAACTAATAAACTTCCATCTTTCAAGAGGCGGTTTTATCCCTTCATCCAGGACTAAATCCCACTTCCCTTCTAGTTACTACTTCTTCGGGCCTGGGCTAGATAAAGGCACTGAGTTTTTATCCCCTTAGCTTCTGTATTCACAAAAACATGGGATCACGTTGTGATGGACAAAACCTGCCCTTCGGTCACAGGTGTTTTTGCGCTGGCGCAGGTGTATATGTGCAGGTGTTCATGTGAGCAGGTGTGCTGGCCAGGCTAACTCTCCGTACCATTCCGCTGGCTGTTTCTAAAACTCCATATAAGGTTTACATACAAATCTCATTGCGTACCCTGATAGTTATCCTCTTGCAATAATAATAATAATAATAATAATAATAATAATAATAATAATAATAATAATAATAATAATTCTAGCGACTCCATATATCATGAGCAATGAAATGAAGAAGATTGTAATACCCAACGATCTTGCTGACCAACAAACTATATTTGTTATCGTTGATCATAATCATATCAAATACAGAAATGTCTTGAAAGGCATATTTCAGCACTAAAACCTACAAACCGACTACAGCATCAATAACGAGAAATACAAAAAATGTTATTTTTCACAGAAAATGATTTCTTTGCAAATTTACCAAGCAAATCCAGTACAGCAGGTTACAGAAATCCGTGACGACAGACTGGACTGGATAAAAGATTAAATTCATTCAACGAATAAAGAAAGGAATACACAAGCGAATATATAAACAAACTCACGTAACGATTTATCTATGCGTAGTTAACCTCAGTCAACTACAGAATCAGAAAGTTCCTTTAGCGACAAGTTTTATCAAGATTCCTCCACAAAAACCCAGTCTCTGACACTGCACAACTTGCTTTTCAGTTCCGATGCAAGATTTAGACCCAATAAAGTAAAAATCCTGAAAAATTAATGTTTAAAATTGACTGCGCAGTACAGTAACATTTCTATAAAATAACTAGAAAATATTGGAGACCTAATGAAAAAATGAAATAGACACTGTAAACAAACTGACAAAACACAAAAAACCAGTCAATGATATATGCAGCATACACTATATAAACAAACTATATATATATATATATATATATATATATATATATATATATATATATATATATATATATAAAGCTGGTCTGACTGATGTCTTGACTTTTCCCTATAACCATCCATCTATCTTCAGCTTTGGGAAATGGCTTATTGGAAAAAAATACACGCACACACATTAACATACAGACTACCAAACCTATCACTGAAGAGACAGATCAAACAGAAGACAGACAGACAGACAGGCGGACAGAAATGGACCGGGCCAAGCAGCAGCCCTCCTCCCAAAGGATGTCTTTGATTATTGATTGGTGAGAGGAGGGAATCACATCTGACAGCTCTTCCGTTCCACTTCGCAATATCAGCTGTCTTAACAAGGAGTGACGTCACTGATGTGCAAAAGCTCCCAACACTCGACCCTCTCTCTCTCTCTCTCTCTCTCTCTCTCTCTCTCTCTCTCTCTCTAACCGCGTCCACTGAAGTTTCAAGGTTACGTATGCTTGGTGAAACACTATAATTAGACGTTTTTATAAATGAGTTTGTATATCTTATGATGTGAATCAAATGTTGGTGATTATACATACTTAATCATTGAGATCAATCATATTCACACAAATAATAAATACATGCAAATTACACATATATGTGTTTGTAGAAATATTGTACACAATACACAACAGAACTTAGTTCTTAATTTAGTCAGTAGAGTTCCCAGGACAGTCCTCTATTTCACTCTGAAATACGCGTGTTTACAGTAGCACAATACTATGCCATTCCCCATGACATCTACTTGAGAATCTCAGACTGAATACAACCATAAAAAAGAACTCACTGTCAACCTGAACACGCTGATGACATTCCATTGCAAAAATTCTTCTTCTTAAATGAATAAGTTAATAATTTGTTAAATAGTAAACAAAACCATTGGTAAAGCTTAAAATTAAGGTTACGTCTTACATACGTAAAGTTTGCAGCATAAATAAATAAATAAATAAACAAATAAACACTCGCCGAAAATATTATTTATGCTACAAGGTATGATCTTTAACACACATATATATGTCAGTTTTCAAAATAGACGAAAACTGATTAATAGAAATAAATTTCTGGAACAACAATAAATATTAACACCCAACTATAAGTTATACGTAAATGATGCATGAAGCTATAATTATCTACGTAAGAAGCAAAGATATCATAAATTTGCTCATTTCATTCCCCGTGAAGGAGACCTACTTCTGAGACCCGTGTCAGACACCAGTGTAAAAAACACTACAAGCTAATATGAGGTCAAAGTTCACGCAGTTGTACAAACACCCTCCTATGTCATTGGACCAGAGGCTTCCTGTGGTTATCATTTAGCACTGATGTACTGTACAAGACTTATTTAACCGTTTATTTTAGTGGTTTTCAGACCTTATTCTGACCCACTGCCGCTTGCATCAAACAGCTAATGCTCGCTGTAAGTTTCTCTAACATCTGGTTTTTCGGGAGGCTGAGACTGGCTTGGCTGAGTGTTTGGACTCAGAGGATTTTTCGTTTAGCTTTTCTTTCTCTGTAGGTTATAGTTCCGTGCCTGTCTGTGTCACGATTAATAAACAATGTAGTAACCCTAGTAACAGACACGATTAACAAACAATGTAGTAACGCTAGTAACAGACACGATTAATAAACAATGTAGTAACGCTAGTAACAGACACGATTAATAAACAATGTAGTAACGCTAGTAACAGACACGATTAAAAACACAATAGATTTTAGAATAAGAATTAACAAACAATTTAACGGTCCAAGGCCAAGTAACGCTGGGACAAACCCATAGTAAGGTTAATAAACTAATTTCTCGTCGATTAATAAACAATGTAGTAACGTTAACAGGATTCCAAAATAACGCTGTAAGGTCCCGTTGCTAGTAACAGACATGATTAATAAACAAACTGTAGTAAGGTGGTTAACAAACAATGTACTGTAGCCACGATTAATAAACAATGTACTGTAGTAACGCTAGTAACAGACACGATTAACAAACAATGTACTGTAGTAACGCTAGTAACAGACACGATTAATAAACAATGTACTGTAGTAACGCTAGTAACAGACACGATTAACAAACAATGTAGGCCAGCCAAACAATCTAACGCTTAGTAACAGCTGTTAAACAGCTCAGTGGTCTAGGTTAAACTAAGATAATAGTAACAGACACGATTTAACAATGTAGTTTTTTCAATCAGCGATTAATAAACAATGTACTAAACGCTTAGAAAATTGTAACGAGACACAAAGTTTAGAATAGAATAAGGATTTGTAACAGGAGGTCAAAAACCGTCATAATGTGGTTCGGGCAGTTTCACTATGAGACAATTGTTAGTTAATCAGCTCAGTGGGGTAAGATATACTTAACTCTTTTTTTCAATCAGCGCTAAAAGATTGAAGAAAGATAGGTGAAAGGAGGTGCAATCAAGACAACTGTTAGAAGAATGAAGAGGGGTTGCAGCTAGGAAAAAGGAAGGTTGCCGAAGGAAGGACGCCAAAAGAACCTCAAGTAACGCCGCGTGAGGGCACTGACAGCACTAACCCCCTACACAGTCTTTCTATGTAGGTTATAATTCTGTGCCTGTCTGTGTCACGGTTAGTACACACTGTAGTAACGCTACCAAAAGCACAAGAACAATGTTATTATTCAAGTAAATACCCAAGCTCACAAACGTGAAAAATAAAATTATTATACTGACCGTATAAAATAACAAGAGGTAAATATATTAATATTAGTTGAAGCAATATAGGTGAGAACCTAATACTACCGCAAAATTATAAACTAAAATTGACAAGTTACCCAAGTCACCTTGTGACCAAAAATACGTTACTAGATTTTATCACTGACCACCTCTCTTTCTCAACATTTTTTTTTTACTCTAGATGTGCAAACTTCTCGCGATTAAACGAGGTTGCTTCATCTCTCTTCTCTCTCTCTCTCTCTCTCTCTCTCTCTCTCTCTCTCTCTCTCTCTCTCTCTCGTCAGGCAGCTGCCAGCACCATAAGCACAAGCAAAGAGAAACCACGTGGATGACCTTGGCGTCTTCGTCCATTCTAAAAGGATATAAATAAAATCTGTTATCAGCTGCGCCCAGGGTAAATTGAGAGAGAGAGAGAGAGAAAAAAAAAAGTCTTGAGTTTTTCCCAAAGCAGCAGCTGGAATCCGGAGCAAAGGGACTGATTAGAATTTTAAGATAAAATGCTTTTCAAAATTCAGTCCCAGTAGAATACCGAAAATAATAATAAATAACAATAATAATGACAATAATATGCAACAGTGATGGTTATTATATGTTATAGAGTTTATGTACCAATTATGTTTTATGATCCATCTTGCAGTCAGCCGAAAAACATTTACTCTTCAGGAAGTGTCTGTATATTGACAGAAATAGATTTCGTTAGTTTGGAATTCCGTTTTTAAAAATTTAATATGGTAATTTTGATTTCTGATTATTATTATTGTTATTATTATTATTGACCGTTTTTGTTTGATTTCTATGAATGTGTACTTACGATGGATAATAATAATAATAATAAAAATAATAATATTAATATTATTATTATTATAAAAACATGTAAACAACTCGAAATCTCCTGACAGTAGTGACTACTCGACCTTGGGTATCTGGGCATGTGATCTTGACGGGATGTGGCTAATACCATTTAAAGGAAGCGGCCCGGCTTCTGGCTAACTCAAAATACCCTGAATTGAAAACCGCCTTTGGAAATATCCCGTAATAAGATACTGCTTATGGTATCAAGTGATAGGTCCCATGACTGTGACTTGCTTTTATTCTAAGTTATTACCCTTCGACAGTTATCTATCGTGGGCAATATGTTCTTCACAGAGAGAGAGAGAGAGAGAGAGAGAGAGAGAGAGAGAGAGAGAGAGAGAGAGAGAGAGAGAGAGAGAGAGAGGACGCCATGTGTTTTACTTCTTTTTGAAATTACTTTTATTTTCTGATACTGTTTTCAGCGTGTCAACATGGAAAAAAGTTTCTTTGTCACTCGAAGTCAGTGACCTTGGTACTTGGGACGCCAAATAATTTACAGTCAATCAATTCTCCCTTTTCAGATATGGATATTTTATTTTGTGGAAACTTGCTTATTAGGTTAAAGATCTTTCTGGATTTGGTGTTTCATATTAAAGTCTTCAGACCTTAACCGCATTCCACAGTTTGGCATTTAAATAACTATTGTTATATTTCCAAAATTTCGAAGAGAATTTAAATGACTATTGTTATATTTCCAAAATTTAAAAATTATCAAAAATAAAATAAACACGTTCACGAACAACAACCACAACTATAACAGCAGCATAAACAATCGAACTATTCCAAAAACTTAGCGACTTTTTCCGGTAAGCGTAACGAGTGATGTCATCCAATTTTTCAGTATTTTTATGACGAACTTCTTTTGACGTCAATCCTCTTGCTTCTAATATTTCTTTTTGGTATAACTCCAGGTTTTCATACATGAAGCTCATCGTATGTATACAGTTGAGTTTTAGTGGGTTTATTTCCCGGAAAACAGAACCAAAACTCATCTATTACTATTATTTCATCTGTAGAAGATTTCATTAAGATAACAACCTTGCAAGTTTATTTTACATGTGCAAATTGTGAATAATAATAATAATAATAATAATAATAATAATAATAATAATAATAATAATAATAATTCCTAAAAATCTCATACAGCACGAGTCACTAAAATGGTGAAGAAATCCACAATGGTGGAAATGTAAATATATATTAGAAATATATATACATACGAGAGCTTTCGAGAACCTGATCGATTCTCATTCTCAATCTCAGTCTGTGGATTTCGTCACCAATAATAATAATAATAATAATAATAATAATAATAATAATAATACATATGGGGCATTACCGCGGCCAGGCCCTCCCCTACAAGGGCTTAGATTTTATCTGTCGCAGCTGATGAAAAAGGAAAGAAATCAGAACTGATTCCGGGACTAACCACAAAGTGCCAGACAGCGTGTCGCTAAGATGACCGGTCACTCTGGGTCTAGGTTCATCCGGAAGACTTTCAAGGAAACTTGAATAATCTATTCTGAAATGTGGGAACTGGTTGCTCTCTGATGACTGACAAGGAGCGAGGTAGACAGGTCGACAGGTTAAAAGGCCACACGAGCAAATGATGATACAAAGGCTATCTCGGCTCGGTTTTAATATACTGTAATATAGAAACCAAAATTTCTATGACTTTTATACTTAACGCGTCTAAACTGAGTCCTTGCACGCTAGGGAAGGTCACACAAGTTTTCAGCTTCCCATTGTGAAGTTTCGTAGCAATTCTTTTAACTGATCCATTTGGCCATAGATAA
>NC_089796.1:25883594-25898594 GCF_040412425.1 Macrobrachium rosenbergii
AGATACACATAGATATACAGTAGAAAAGAAGAGCTCAGTAAACAAAAAGCCCTTGATCAATCGTATAACCGTACCGCAGTATGACTCAGTTGGTATGACGGGACGTTCTTCTTTCATGACACCAAATAAATACCTTCACGGGAACCGTTTCCCTAATGCGTACGTTGTTGTGGCATGGCTTTGAATTCCGTTACTGTACCAAGGACCTGCTTACTCAATGCAATGGAAAAGTATTTGCGCTTCCGATTCCCTGACAAGACTCTTAATGATGGTCTGGCATATTTTCTCTCTCTCTCTCTCTCTCTCTCTCTCTTCCTTGTGTCGATGACTCTTGTTTCAACACCAGTTTATTGTGTAAAATTCCAACTCTTTTCTTCTCGCATTCCATCGTACGCAAATACGGATGTTTTAAAATATCGAAAACAAAATATTAAAATTTACCCAAGTGGAAACCTTTCATTATTGATTTACTCGTGACGCCTCAAAACGTCTCGCAGATATGTCTTCGTGTATCCAAACTTCTAAACAATTTTTAAAAACATTCACAGTGTGTATACAAGCACTGAGGAATCCCTATATCGTAAAGTTTTCATATATATATATATATATATATATATATATATATATATATATATATATATATATATATATATTTGTGTATATATATGTGTGTTTGTATCGTGAATTCTATATGGGCATATGCGTTCTGTACTTATTAAATCAGACAAGACTTTCTCCACATTCCAATCGAAGTCAAATTTAATTATTATCGTTATCACTATTACTCAAAAAGTACATTTGTTCATATGAAAAAAGCCAGGCACCCCCACAAAACAAAGCACCTCCAAGGGAAGCTTCAACATAACTCTAAACGTATCACTAGATTCCTCCATATCTAAAGCGCTTTCCCGCTATTAAAAAAAAAAAAATTCCAGTCATAAAAAAAGAGGCAGTAAGATAAACAAACCGTCGTCCTGACTCGGTGCAATTCGTCTCACCCAAATTAATCCTGATGAACTGACTTACAGCGAGTGAGTCGCCTCGCATTCTTCACCGAAGAAAACAGCTTCTGCGGAACAACGGTGACTCGTCATCTTAAAACACCGACTCGTGACTCATCGTCACTCACGAGTAATCCCCATGCGAAAGGGTATTAGGAGATGCCACGTGACGTCACTCGGGCGTTTACTCATGCCCAGCTTCTGCTGAGAGGAAAAATTATAACTTTTTCTGGCATTTTTGGGTCAATAGATACATATCTATTTGGCGGTTCTACACTGAAAATAATATTAACTTCGTGAACTATGCAATGGGTTAAGTACAAGATCTTAGTAGGTGGAAAATAATTAGATAGCAAGGCCCTAAATATATGTATATATGTGTGTATATATATATATATATATATATATATATATATATATATATATATATATATATATATATATATATATATATATATATATATATATATGTGTGTGTGTGTGTGTGTGTGTGTATAACTTATCCATATCCAACTCAATAATAATAATAATAATAATAATAATAATAATAATAATAATAATAATAATAATAATACTAATATAAAGCTCCTAAAAATCGTGAAAGTACCATACAACAAAATGGAGAAACTTTCATGACAAATATAAAAGAGAATGAAAAACAAACACTGCTTGTATAAAAAGAAACAAAATCCAGCGACATAAGAGTAAAAGAGTGCCAGGAGGGACCAGACATGCACTGCCTCGGAGGACAGTAAGAAAGAACGTCAGGAGAGAGAGAGAGAGAGAGAGAGAGAGAGAGAGAGAGAGAGAGAGAGAGAGAGAGAGAGAGAGAGAGAGACGAAGCTCAAAAGGGGGAAGAAGAAGATTCTACTTAAGGGGTCGTAAAACAGCGAGTGCCATGATGTAAGTGGGTGCCACAACGCGTAATCTACAGGGAAGAGAGTGCCTCCTGTGGCACAGAGGAGAGCTGAACAATGGACGAGCAAGCATAACAGACAAAAAGAAAATAAAATGAGAAAAATAAGAAAAATCTACAGTAAAACTAAATACTGGGAAGAAAAACAGAGAGAAAACTGAAAAAATACATTTTTTTTTAATCAAATTCCAAGGAAAGAAGTGGGGATAAGGGCACGGAAATTTTAAGAAAGATTCGGGAATAATATGAGGGACAAATTCGTAGGGTGAAACACACTGGAAAGCAATATGAAAATGGAGAAAAATAAGAGAAAATAAAAAAGTGGCTACAGATAAGACAGTCCCCAGCGGTACAGCACCACTGGAAAATTGACAAGAAAATTACGAAGAATACAACGAAAAAACACATAATCAAAAAGAACAGAAAACAGAAGAATAAATGCTCTATATATGTATATAAATACACATACGTACATATATATATGGATATATAAATACACATACATACATATGTGCACAGTATATATACACATATATACTTGTTGGCCGTGTGGTTAAAATTCGCGTCACTGTAGTCCTGAGTTCTTGTCTTCCGTGGTTCGAGCCCACGAGACGACGAACTTATTATCAACTAAACAATTCCCATTCGGGAAACATATATGAAAATATATTATTCCTGAGGTGGAGTGAAATTGATATTAAAGGACGTTTGTAGCTTAACGCTTATATATATATATATATATATATATATATATATATATATATATATATATATATATATATATATATATATATATATATGTACATGTATGTAAGTCTGTTTATATATACATATATATGTAAGTGTGTGTGTTATATTATATATATATATATATATATATATATATATATATATATATATATATATATATATATATATATATATATATATATATATATATATATATATATATATATATATATATATATATATATATATATATATATATATATATATATATATATATATATATATATATAGTCACTCTTAGGGAATAGTACTTGGTGTCATCAAGGGAAGAGCAAGTGGAGCAAAATGAAACGTGAAAATCTAAAGGCAGTCATTCTTTGGGAGGTGAAAAAAATCGTTGATCAAAATAGCATAGGTGAATAAGTAAGCACTAGAAACATTAAAAGAATAAAGATGATGGAAAATGTAGAAAAAGGGCTAGAGAGGGGAAGAAACAAAGGAGGAATACTGTACACAGAAGGAGCTTTAAGCAACAATTACACAAAGAAAAGAAAACGAGCATACAAAGGATGGAAAGGTTAAGAAAGGGATAAAGAGAATGATGTAAAAATAAAGATTCACATACACACACACACAAACACATTATATATATGTATATATATATATAGTATATAATACATTTATAAGCTAAATCAATACATAAGAAGTATTTCAATGCAGCTGCCCTCTGAAGAAAAGATGAGGAGAGGAGGGGGGGGGGGAAACAGGAGGAGGAAGTCGTTTCTCATGTTCTTGTTTTGAGTGTCAACAGTGAACAGTAGACGCTCGGAAGGAATATAGAGAAAGACTCTCTCTCTCTCTCTCTCTCTCTCTCTCTCTCTCTCTCTCTCTCTCTCACGAAAATCTTTCTCAGTAGCTTGGTACTCTCTCTGTTAGCTTTTGAGCCTCGTTATGACACAATGCTATATGTAAATGGCCCTTTTTTTTTTATTTATTCAGGAGGGTCAACCGCGAGTTCAACCTTCAACTTTTATTCAGGCTTGGTGTCGGCATGAGTGTATGAACTTATTCTGCGAGTCTGTGCGTGTGTGTGTGTGTGTCTATGTGTGTGTGTGTGCAAATAGCCCTATCCCTTTATCTCGCTGCAGGAAACATTAAACAGATACAGAGTATCCCTTGGCACCGGAAATAAAAACTTTCCACCGAGGCCGCTAGTGAATCTGTCCCTGGGTCCCCCTGCAAACCCAGCGGGTGGATAAATAAGGGGATTATCACCACGGGACGATAAGGAGTCTGATTGCGTTGCAGAGAGAGAGAGAGAGAGAGAGAGAGAGAGAGAGAGAGAGAGAGAGAGAGAGAGAGAGAGAGAATTTCCTGGACAGAAAAAATCTTTTAAAATAACTTTGTTAAACGGGGAGAACTATCTATTCTATGGAATATCCTATTCTAAGGAATATCTTAGTTAAGCGAAGAGAGTGAGAGAGACCCACTTTAATCTTAACTTGCAAACGCTGTCTAATTTAACAATTTCTACAAAAATCATCTCTATTCCAGAATGCCATCTTTTTCCGTGTTGCCTTACATAATTATCTAATATAATAAGATCTCTCTTTTTGAAGAAGAAAGGACCTAAACACTATTCTACAATAAGAATTACGATCTATGAATACGATCTATTTGGCAAGGATGTTGTCTATACATACAGACTAAAAAACACACACAAATATATATATATATATATATATATATATATATATATATATATATATATATATATATATATATATATAT
The DNA here is from genome assembly GCF_040412425.1 of Macrobrachium rosenbergii. NCBI lineage: Eukaryota > Metazoa > Arthropoda > Malacostraca > Decapoda > Palaemonidae > Macrobrachium > Macrobrachium rosenbergii. The sequence goes on from NC_089796.1 coordinate 25,888,032, forward strand.
ATATATAAATAATATTGACTTTAATAAGAGTAAATAAAAATACTTTCCATAGATTAAATAGACAATAAGATAGAAAAATCTATAAATAAATGAGATACACTCAAAGGGGTAGTATACTTAAACAACATTTTCCTTATTCCAGTGACACTAAAACAAAGCTCTCAGGGTAACCATGGGAAAATAATAACAAACTGGTAAAAATATACATAATTTACGTCTTTCCTGTTATTATGCCATTTATAATTATGAGAATCATTGAAGGAAAAAACCTTTGCTATTCTTCCGTGAGAGAGAGAGAGAGAGAGAGAGAGAGAGAGAGAGAGAGAGAGAGAGAGAGAGAGAGAGAGAGAGAGAGAGAGAGAGAGAGAGAGAAGCATAATGGCATTATATAAAAAATAACTCATGATTAAATTTCAGAGGGAATTAGGCATTACGATAATGCCATGTAAAAGTAATTATTTACATGTCTCCTTCAAAATAAAGCAAAAGTGAACAAAGATTTATAAAATGTATCATTAATTCTAACACACAAGTATTACTTATTCATGAACAATTAACCGTTAAGAAAACGCCATGAAATAATTGTGAATATAAGTCTCTCTTCTAAATAGAGCAAAAGTATATATAGATTTACAAAATGTGTTATTAATTCGAATACACACAAGTACTGCTTATTCATATACGTTTACGCTAAAACACACACACACACCCATATATACACGCATACATACACGTATGTATACATACACATGCATACATATGTACATACACATACACATATACATACATATATATATATACATACATACACACACACACACACACACATATATATATATATATATATATATATATATATATATATATATATATATATATATTCTCTCCCATTTCAAAGGTTCCAGGTCCTTTGGGGTGCGGATTGGGACAGACCACAGTCGCCTCACCATAAGTATAAGAAACAGTTACTGCAAGAAGGAATGTCACCAATCAGAAATTAAGAGGCGTAATGCCACACATCCTAAACCTCCACGGACTCTACAGAAGCAGGATGTCGTGGTGGAAATTCCTTCTACACAAAGACGAGTCGACAACGTCCGTTGCCGCCATCAATGAGGGCAACAGATTTTTCAAGGTCTAATTCAGTTAATGCATTTCTGGGCATGAAACTGCGCTTGGCATTCTCTCTCTCTCTCTCTCTCTCTCTCTCAAAGTCAAATCGTTGTCAGCTTCTGTTTTACCCACAATTAATCGTCATTCCTCTAAGAATACAACGAAATACCTCACAATAGTGTTTTCTTTGTCTCGCAATATATAAACACACACACACACACACATATATATATATATATATATATATATATATATATAATTCAATATGTATATGTATATATATATATATATATACATACATGCATACAATATATATATACTGTATATATATGTACTGTATGCATAATGTTGCACAGTCTACACGGGGTCGACATGTTGCTGGTGAGCTACTGTTTTGTCTAACCTTTTATCCGTCGCCACCCCATTCAATGCTTGTAGCTGATATTACACAAACACACACAAACTAATATACATAGTATATATATATGTATATATATATATATATAATATAATATATATATATATATATATATATATATATATATATATATATATATATATATATATATCTCACATGCACACACATACTGTATACATACATGTATATATATAACTATGACTGATGTCCTTGGCAGGACAAGTTACAACGTATCAACCCACTTGACAATGGACCTTAAGAATCCCTCTGAAACCATGCTGTCCTCAGCCGCCCCCCCCTCTCCATCTATTAATGGAGGGGGAGGGGGACTGGCTAAAATAACCGCTATTATACTTTCTGGTGGAAATGAAGACTAAACCTCCTATAAACTTTGGCGGAGGGCTATAAACCTCTTCCTCCTCCTCCTGCAATTATCATGTTCTTGATCTCACGGCTTTTTATTAGCAGCCTTATGGCAACTATTTCTCTCTCTCTCCGTATTACTCGTTTATTTATACTGTGATAAAGATAACAGGATGTCAAGAGTAACGAGAAAATAATTATTGGTGCAGCCTGATTTCCAACTTCCTTGAATCACTTATGAATTTAACGTCACTGAACTTAGTATGCTTAATTTATTACCAAAATCATTAATTTTAAATTCTCTTAAGTTTTAAAACTCGAAAAAATTCCTACGTTCCTGTAAACAATGAAAATGTTAAAAAAATACCTAGGATACTTACAAACATCATCACATTCAAAAAAAGAAATAAAAAAAAAACGTTGTTGTAAATCAAAACAAAGTCTGACGGGCGGCAAATCAGCTGTTACCAGACGCCGCCATACACTCCATTAAAATCCTGAATTATATAATGTGAATCATAACTAATTCACAACCCTCCCCCATACCCAGGCTTTAGTACACACCTTTGCAAATATTTACCCTCGTCAAACATAACTCTCTAAGAGAGCCCGTATTCAAAAGGGAAAGGGTGGGGATTGGGATGGGGGTAGGGAGGGGCAGAGTCTACAGAAATAACCGAGGAATGCAGGAGAAAACGCCAAAACAAAACTCCGCAAAAAGTGAGCAACCAAAGCACTGTTTAGGGAGGAGAGAGAGAGAGACTTCGTTTCGCTTGCTTTCTCCTGCTGCTGCAATATGCGAAATTTTCTTGACTTTTACCGACTGATTTTGATGAGTCATAACTACTGCTTTAGTGATGAGGAAAAATAAACTGTTGCCAAGAATCATAAAATGGCAAAAATAAAAGAGGACATATCAGAACGAGACAGATATATTTACCATGATTCGTTAAACAAAAACATAATTATTATGCTAAAATGATAAAGGTTAAAATTAGGACAGGAGTTGAGATATATTCACAATTCACTATACAAAACTATAATTACTTTTGCTAAAAAAAATTAACGTTAAATTAACTGCATTCACACACACACATACACACACACACACACACACACACACACACACACGCGCGCGCACACACAATTGCAAAGGAAATAATCATCACCATAAACGCAATTCTACACTACATAAACATCATTAATATTATTACTCAACAGGAGAACACATTATACGGAACAAGCAGTTAAATGAAAAAACATAGCATGATGAAGTTTACTTATAAAAAGTTGATAAAAGTCAACAAAGATATATAAGCAAGAAAAAACCATATTTTCACAAATTCATGGGTAGACAACAGATACTTCAACACTCAAGAAAACAAACGATTTCCACCATAAGAAGCATTACCCAGTAATACTTAAGATGAGAGAGAGAGAGAGAGAGAGAGAGAGAGAGAGAGAGAGAGAGAGAGAGAGAGAGAGAAATAATGTGCCGGCCGGCATCATAACAGGAAAAAACAGACAAGACAAAAAAAAGTGGGGCATCCACTAAAATCAAAACCATCTGCGTCTGTTATCAACATCTCGACGTTTTACGGCCTCGCCCGTCATTCGGTTACTTACAAACGACTCCGCTTTTCCTAAACACAAAGGCCAGCATTGGCGGGCTGAGCGGGAGAGGATACGGTAGGCCTAAAGAGGCCTATAAACGGCTATTCCTCGCATCCCTCAGATCATCTCCAAGCTTACACAAGAACGCCTCATAATGTAAAGCCTGAGGTTTTGATTCAAAGAGTATTATATTCGGTTGTGGCCTGACATGTTGGTAAAACGTAAACGTCTTTATACTAACAATTTGTTTTTCTCTTGACCATGTTTACGGGATAGGCTGAATAATAATAATAATAATAATAATAATAATAATAATAATAATAATAACCATTATTATTATCACTCAAAAATCGAAAGTATTCTTACGTAAACGTAAACACAAAAGGCTTTAATATTCAAGGCAAGCTTTCACAAAGTAAAATGCCCACATGCAAAAACTACAAAATACAGAGACGATGGCAAAAGAATAAGGAATATTTAACAAGTGTGAAAAAAAGCATACGTAAACAAGGAACCACATAAAAAACTAAACACTACAGGTACGAAAACTGAGGTATCAGTGCTCATCCCACTATGGTTAGTGCTGCTACACTATCTTGCAAACTTATGGACATGAGCATCATGTCTCAATGCAAGTGTCTCCCAGACTTGCAACAATAATGCCTTCAAGGGGCAGGTCTATATTGATCATCTGCTTATATTAGTTTAGAATCTGTTTTCATTTTTGCCAGTAACTGTCTGTTGTCTGCTAAATAAATAAATAAATAAATAAAAAGATTACTAAAGCCTTCTGTAAACGCCAATTCATACATGATTTTATAATCTCAGCAAGTGACATGGCCTATGACGCAGACGATTCGATTTTCTCTGTTGATACGGCGAATATTGAGTCAGAATCCACTTCTCACTTAATCTGAGTGAAAATCGGCGTTGTTCTGAATTTAGGTTGGCTTTAAAAAGCGTTGGAAAGTTAACTCTATCTTAACCATTTTCTGTCCTTTATGAAGTGGACTTTTCAGATATTTATACAACAAACGACACTGCAAAGATCTTTGCAACTTGAATAACAGTACCTACCACTGAAGCCGATGATAACCTAGAATAGTTCTCTTAATAATAATGCGAAAGCTTTGTTCTAACAAGGATTTCTTATTTGACAACATGGATGCCGTTCTTGCATTCATAAGCCATAAACTGTATACCTGATTTGTATTATGAACCCTTTTTTGGGTCATATTCTCAATATATCTTAATATTCAACTGACGCACGTATACAAACAAAAGGAGAAGACATCATAAATACAGATTTCTATCATGGGGTTATTATATTTTCAATATGATGAGTATCCGTCTTACCGTGTTACAAAACCATTTTTTGTCAGAGAATTTACCTGATATTAGGGGATAATTTCGTCAAGTCCCTCCATGTCTGTACTAGACATTGCTTACAGCAGTAACTGAAAGTAATGACGTTGGATCCGACTTCGGAATTGCATAAAAGGAGCCAAATCGAGTAGGAATCGCTCCCTGTAATACGAACTAAAGCGACCAGTGGCACTGCATCCTGGCTCATCCATCGAGATATCCAGGAACTTGTCTAAATCGGCTTAAATATATGTACGGTTTGACTGGCAATAATCCAGATAAGGTGAGGCAAGAGCTTCCGTATGGTAGAGGCCTTGAGTGCAATTAATGCTGTATCAGCAACCTGGGATGAGTTATGATACACAGCAGGTGGAGGTAGGGAGCATCTGAAACCAGTTCTACGGCTGTGGTGGAATTAAGGGGCAAAGTTTCTGCTTTGAATGGAAGAGTGAGAGAGAGAGAGAGAGAGAGAGAGAGAGAGAGAGAGAGAGAGAGAGAGAGAGAGAGAGAGAGAGACTTGCAAAGTGGCGATTTTTAAAGACCATTTTTTGGAAGTTTATTCCAGTTTAAGGTTGAGGGATTTTTCAGGATTTCGTTTTAATATACATGATTTAGAAAGTCGTAAAAGCTTACCCTTCAAGTTATACTCTTTTTCTAATTACCATTACTAGATTAGCCTAGATAAGAATATCAGACCAAGGTCTAAGGACCTTGTATCAGACAACCCAGCCCAATCAGCCTCCAAAACTAAACAAGATCAATCCGAAGCGAACTTGAAGTCGGCAAAATTTCCCTAATATGAAAAATGAAAATTCAAATTGCAAAGGGAAAACCTTTTGAGCATATATCTGTATCTGTGTTTTATTTAACTAAAATGTTGTAATGATCCTTTCTACTACTCTATGATCAACGAATCAGTTAAACATACCGTCGTTATGCAATCAAGTTTAACCCAATTCTACTTAACATATTCTCTGGAAAACCAAATGACGTACTCAAGCACTTGCAAAGGTACATAAAGGGCTGATGCTGTTCAGTTTTCAGGAAAAGGAACGCAGTCCTGATTCAACAGCCAGTGGAAATGATCGCTGTCGTGTTTTACTTAAAGCCACCTGCTATTATGGGAAACCGCTAGAAAAAAAGCCAATTGGTAAAATTCTTTTATTTTCGTAAAAAAGAAAAAAAACAAACAAACATGTAATTAAAAAACACTAAGGTGGAAACATCACAAGAAAGGCAATGGTCAGTAATCTCATGAGGAACGTATGCTAATTCCACGTCAGAGGGTTTTAAGAGCCTATGGAAGGGTCTGGAAACACCATAGATACTGCACAATCAGGTGTGCATTCAGATTTGAGGCAAGGGGTGTGCTTGTGTTACAGTGAACTGGCTATGGGCACTTGAAGCGGTGAATTCAAAAGAGAGAGAGAGAGAGAGAGAGACAGACACACTTCAAAGTTCTACGCTAGACAGTCTAGCGTTTCTGAACAAATGATGTGCGGGTCTGGCGCCGATGAATAATCCGCAAACATGTAGTAGTCCCAAAATCTTCTGGGGCATAACGACATAACTACCCTAAATATAGGAGCAAAACACGCCCACGCTGACCTAACTATAGACACATCGATATTTAAACTTACATAATGTCTCCACAGGGCGGAGGGGAGCTGTGCAGCCCACTAAAGTTACGCCCCTTTTGCCCCCACGCCTCGGACATAATTCTCAATTAGGGCGTAGTAAATTTGCGATCATTATAGCCTGTACACGGCAAGAGGGGGACGACTGCATACTGGCTCATTAAATGTATAAATAGGATTACCAACGGCACAGCATGACCGGTTTCACGTAAGCAGAACAGACAATTTAGAGATTAGTGTATATTTTTGTGGCAATACGCACGTACCTATTTTTGAGCGGGTGGTTCTCTGCAGGTACATGATCCGAGTGAAACAGTGGCCAAGATAATTTCCGGGGTCGCCCCTTTTGGAGAAACCCGCTACTGGAGAGATGTTTTATATATATATATATATATATATATATATATATATATATATATATATATATATATATATATATATATATATATATATATATTATATAATATAGGCTATATATATAACACATACGTACAGTACATACATACATGTCCTTGTATAATCTTTTAATTGTCCTGTCCCTGCTTCTGAACGGTTGATCCTATCCTTTGTAAAACCTCTTTTGGCAGTTCTACTAATTTTTCAACTGTGTTTGATTCCAGGTACAAATTTTTCCTTTATAATCCCCATCTGTCATTTATATGAGCTTTCTTTGTAAACTTACTGTTATATTTCTTCAGTCTGCTAAGTAAAGGAAGAAAGGGTCGAAAGGCCTCGCAGCACTCCGGTGTTTCCCTTTCCTTCGTGGATTTTATCTTTATTTATATAGTCATCACGTTCCATATTCTCGTGATTCAGTTACACACACACACACACACACACACACACATACATATATATTATAAGCTAAAGGAGAATTAATCTTCTACATGAAGAGACCACCTGAGCATTCTCCCTCGCCTAGCAACACGAGTCCCATCAATGTCTAGCAACACAGACCCGTAAAAAGAATCGCCCCATAATGCATGATGCATAAAGGGTTGGGGTGTCTCAAAGTCAATAATTCGGAACAGAAAACACCAACACGCAAGGATTTCTCGACTAGCAAATTGGAGACATGAATAAGAAATGGCGTATTGCACGCTCCACCTTTGCTGCCCTACGCACTGTTTCAATCAACTGAACATGCAAATCGATGAACGCGGTCCATACGCCCTGTGGCTATAGGAGTTGGTGATACGGAGGTTTGTGCCCAAGACCACAATGGAAAATGATAAATCTCCTCTCACACTCTCTCCTTTTCTCTGTCTAATTATATATATATATATATATATATATATATATATATATATATATATATATATATATATATATATAATATATATATACATATATATATATATATATATATATGTATATATATACACACATACATATACACTTAGCATATGCATATATGTGTGTGTACATATATAATGTATGTATATACACATATGTTTGTGTGTAAAACATCCAGGAACAAACAATCAATACACGGGACCTGCAATCACAGGACTCGATACAGCAGCAGCAATAATGACCGAGGATTTCCTCGAAACTATTGGGAAAAAGAAGAGAATGCCATCTAGACATCCCTTCACATCCGTGGCAATTAGCAGAGCATAATCAGATATAATTTGCAGGCAGAATCAATCTCCTCCCCCTCTTCCTCCTCCGCCACCCCACCTCCTCCCCCTCCTCCTCCAAGCAAGGCTGTGAGCTTCGCATGCAAAGACAAATAGACGAACAGACTGGTTTGTTTTACCAACATGCTGGCTTGCACGTCCATTTCTCTTAGTTGTTTCATAATTATTAACAATCTGCTTATAACAAAAGAGCCAAGAAAGAGATTCTTCCCATTACTATAGGGCTTTGGAACTACACTATCATCCTGACATTGGCGGTACTTGGAAGAAATATTTTAATGGCAGATCTAGGAGCAAGAGCCCGTGCCACAATGAAGTTAGCTTAATCTATAATAACATAAACAAGCGCCATGCGTCTACGATTTATATTACATTACAGATTATATATATATATATATATATATAATTACTTACTAAATTACCTGTATTTATTAGCTACTGTTCTCACTCAACAACTGTTGTTATCTTACATTAATAACAATGAACTTTGCACGCATTGAAAGATACATGTAGACTCATCGAGTGACTGCATTACAGGAAGATGAGAATGCTTGGAACTACTTAACCAAAACCCACGAACTAAATACTCCTCTGAGTGATACCTGACTGAGTAAAACTGTAATGAATCAGGTAGTGCAAGTTTTATATTTAGACATAATGAATTTCAAAAAATTCAAAATCACTAATTCTACAAGATTCCTTTGCCGATTTAATGATTTGTTTACACATTTCTGCTCTCTCTCTCTCTCTCTCTCTCTCTCTCTCTCTCTCTCTCTCTCCCAAGCTGAAAATCACATCTCACAAGAAACTTACATCCCTTCACAAACGGTCAATAATTTCTCAAAAAATACATCCAAATATACAAGTTTCAAAACAGCCTTCTCCCTCAGCAGAGTTAAATGCCTTCTCTTTCCCGTATCTCAGAGGTACTCTCCCTCCTCTTCACCCTCTCCAGAGGTACTCCCTCTCATACAGTTCCATCTATCTTTAACCCCAAGTCAATAGTCTACATTCCCTTTGCCGGAGCCCCCACCCCACTCGTCAAGATTTATCCATTTGGACGTGAACTCGCCCCTTCCTTCAAACATGAGGAAGAGGATGGGAGGAGGAGGGGTGGAGGTTGGGTATTGGTATTAAGGGTAGGGGGATGGTGGTTGTGAGCACTGCTAGGAAAGAAGTTTGTTTGAGAGAGAGAGAGAGAGAGAGAGAGAGAGAGAGAGAGAGAGAGAGAGAGAGAATTACTGTTTCTATTTTCATCTGCATTTTAAATGACTTGAGATGATACAACTTACAAAGTAGCAGATCAGCAGGAGAGTATTATTATTTTGTCTAATCGTACATAAAGTACAATAAAAACTGACAGATTCGTTCTGATCATACATACACACAATATATGTATATGTGTGTGTGTGTGTGTGTGTGTGTGAGAGAGAGAGAGAGAGAGAGAGAGAGAGAGAGAGAGAGAGAGAGAGAGAGAGAGAGGATAAAAGCACCCCAGATCCTGTTTATTTTATAAGCTCCTTGCGAACGCGATACAAATCGGGTCGTTTTAACACAGGAAAATAAATACGCGGCAGATATATTGCGCCAAGTACATCAAAACACGAGTGTTCCCTCTCCAAGGACACGAAAATAAACTCACCGTGAACACTGAAGAGGCGGAAAAGCATGAACATCATCACAATTTACAATTTTTTTTTCGTGCATGATAAATCTGAGTGCGGTTTACAGTTTTTTTATTTTTAATCAATATGTAAATTTGAGACAATTTTGCAGACTTAAAATACAGCACAATTAAGAGCGTTGAGTAATTTATTGAAGTTCATTTGTTATTTTTTTCAGAAATGGGAATAAAACTAATACGACTAGTTTTAATTTTTATTTACTTATTTTTTTACTTCATTAAAACGGTTTCTTTGAAGAACAAAACCAAAGGTATGAAAAAGTAAACAGACTGACTAACACCGTAATTAGTTTAGCAGCAAAATGGAGAGAATAAGACATCATCAATATTAAAGATTCCATGAATTTTCGTCTAAAAGCCCATCGTACTTGACGCAGTTTCAATTAATAGGAAACATATTCCAGGAGAGGAAAGCGAGAGAGAAATAAAGCAACGATATCGGGATAATAATAATAATAATAATAATAATAATAATAATAATAATAATAATAATAATAATAATAATAATAATATTTTGCTTACCGTTATCTATGCCCCGTCAGAAGATGCCTCGGCAGTTACATCGGAATGACAACGATGCGTTTTTCGAAGAGAGTGTCCTGCCATGCCCAAGAGGGAGCAATCTTCAATCATGCAAAAACTGCCCACAACCAGAGAATTAAACGACAAGACATTATCCCGAACATCGACATTATAGATCAAGCATCAGATCATAGCCGACTGCGC
>NC_089796.1:25903594-25933594 GCF_040412425.1 Macrobrachium rosenbergii
TATCCACTTTCACTGGTTTCTCCATCTTCACCCTCATTTACTTTTCATCGAGATGGATTTGTGTTGACGGCCTAGAATGCTTAGACGTCAGCATAACACACAATGTTACATAACCCGATTAAAACTTTTGACGTTTCTCTTGCCTCTCAAAGATTTTCATATTTCTTTTCTTCTGAAATCCCCCATCTCTCTCTCTCTCTCCCCAACCTATTTAATCGTATTTTCGTCCGTAAAAAAAAAAAGCTACTTTTCGAGCGGTGCAGAGTTCACCATATTTAGCATTCTGATCTGAATACAGATAATCCCAAGTATTCATGCGTCAAATGCCTAAGAATTAGGCCTAAAACGCGCACGTACACTGTCTACCCAAGGCATGTTGACAATTCCAACATGACCTCACGTTTGCTAAAGTGCTGGTCCATTAGTATACATGCTGAGAGAGAGAGAGAGAGAGAGAGAGAGAGAGAGAGAGAGAGAGAGAGAGAGAGAGAGAGAGAGAGAGAGAGAGCACTAAATTCCAGGTAAAATAAAAAACGAATAGTACCGCAGGCTCAAACACTGTACACTGCAATCCTCCAGTAAAAAATAATCAATTATGAGCAAAGGAACAATGGAAAAAGTAGGTAACAAGTGTTGGGGGGGGGGATTTACTTAGTACAAACGTAATCTATTACTATCGAGCCTAACGCAAGCATCCTTACAGTCCGACCGCCACCTACCACAGTATTGCTGCTCTACCCACCCATCCTCCCTTTTGTGGACTCAGCAGAAAAATATAAAGTACATGAAGCAAAAAAAAAAAAAAAAAAAAAAAAGAGCTCGCAATAGTCATGTTCTATTCTACATAAAAACTTAAAAACAAATAAAAAGTCTTATACAAAAAATCATGTGAAAACTGTAAAATAAAACTGCAAACAAATGCACCAATGAAGATATCCCGTAGGATAATACCATGTTGTATAATGAATAAGCAATAAAAATGGAATTCCAAAATTCTTAGAGTAAACAATCTCACTCGGAACGTTTGGGTGAACGTAACACGTCACGAAATGCGATATGATGAGCAAAGTTCATCTTGCGCAACGCTGGATTTCCTTCGCTAAAACTGACAGCAGATGACACGAGATATAGAGGGTTATTATTGCACGCTTTAACAAAAAATTGTAAAAGCTTGGAAAAAGGGCTAAGCGGGCAATGCCTTCTTCCTCCATGAGGGGAAATGGATTGCGAGGGAGGGGGAGGGGATTTGAACGCTTAATTGAGCGGGGGTAGAAAAGGGGGATGTGAAAGGGGAAAGGGAGAAAAAGGAAAAGGGAGAAGGAGGTGCGGGGATATGGTTCATAGGTTGGAAAGGGAGGGGAACGTGGGAGGGAAGACGACAAGGTGGATTGTGGTGGGGAAGAGATGGAGTAGATGAAAAGGTGGAGTGTTGGGGAAGAGACGAATGGAGAAGAAGAAAAGGTGGAGTGTTGGGGAAGATGTGAATATAGTAGAAGAAAAGGTGGAGTGTGTTGGAGAAGAGTTGCATGGAGTGGATGAAAGGGTGGAGTGTTGGGGAAGAGATGAATGGAGTAGAAGAAAAGGTGGAGTGTTGAGGAAAGATGAATGGAGTAGAAGAAAAGTTAAGAGTATGTTGGAGTAGAGATGAATGGAGTAGAATAAAAGGTGGAGGGTGTTGGAGAAGAGATGAATGGAGTAGATGAAAAGGTGGAGTGTTGGGAAAGAGATGAATAGAGTAGAAGAAAACGTGGAGTGTTGGGGAAGAGATGACTGGAGTAGAAGTAAAGGTGGAGTGTTGGGGAAGAGATGAATGGAGTAAAAGAAATGGTGGAGTGTGTTGGGGAAGAGATGAATGGAGTAGATGAAAAGGTGGAGTGTTGGCAAAATATGAATGGAGTAGATGAAAAGGTGGAGTGTTGGGAAGAAGATGAATGGAATAGAAAAAAAGGTGGAATGTTGGGGAACAGATGGAGTAGAAGAAAAGGTGGGGTGTTGGCGAAGAAATGAATGAAGTAGAGGAAAAGATGGGGTGTTGCTGAAGAGATGAATGGAGTAGAAGAAAAGGTAGAGCATTGGGGAAGAAATAAATAGAGTAAAAGAAAAGGTGAAGTGTGTTGAGGAATAGATAAATGGAGCAGACGAAAAGGTGGAGTGTTGGCGAAGAAATGAATGGAGTAGAAGAAAAGGAAGAGTGTGTTGGAGAAGAGATGAATGGAGTAGAAGAAAATGTGTTGTGTGTAGAAGAGATGAATGGAGTAGAAGAAAAGGTGGAGTGTGTTGGGGGAGATGAATGGGTTAAAAGAAAAAGTGGAGTGTGTTGGAGAAGAGATGAATGTAGCGGAAGAGGTAGTGTTGGAGAACAGATGAAATGAGTAGAAGAAAAGGAGGAGTGTGTTGGAGAAGAGATGAATTGAGTAGAAGAAAAGGTGGAATACTTTGGGAAGAGATGAATGGCATAGAAGAAAAGGTGGAGCGTGTTGGGGAAGATATGAATGGAGTAGAAGAAAAGGTGGAGTGTGTTGGAGAAGACATGAATTATGTAGAACAAAAAGGTGGAGTGTGTTGAGGAAGAAATGAATAGAATAGAAAAAAAGGTATGTGCTGGAGAAGAGATGAATGGAGTAGACGAAAAATAGGAGCGTGTTGGAGAAGAGATGAATGAAGTAGAAAAGGTGGAGTGTTGGGGAAGATATGAATGGAGTAGAAGAAATGGTGAAGTGTGTTGGGGAAGATAGGGGTAGAAAAGGGAAAAGAGAGAGGGGAAAGGGAGAGAAAGGAAAAGGGGGGAGGGCAGTGTGGGGATATGGTTCATAGGTAGGAAAGGGAGAGGAACGTGGAAGAGAAGACAACAAGGTGGAGTGTGTTGGATAAGATATGAATGGAGTAGATGAAAGGGCAGAGTGTTGGGGAAGAGAAGAATGGAGTAGAAGAAAAGGTGGAGTTTTGGGGAAGAAATGAATTGAGTAAGAGAAAAGGTGGAGTATGTTGGAGAAGAGATGAATGCAGTAGATGAAAAGGTGGAGTGTTGGAGAAGAGATGAATGAAAGAGAAGAAAAGGTGCAGTGTTGGGGAAGAGATGAATAGAGTAGAAGAAAAGGTAGTGTGTTGGAGAAGAGACGAATGGAGTAAAGGAAAGGTGCAGTGTTGGGGAAGACATGTATGGAATAGAAGAAAAGGTGGAGTGTTGGCGAGGAGATTAATGGAATAGAAGAAAAGGTGGAGTGCGTTGGCGAAGAGAAGAATGGAGTAGATGAAAAGGTGGAGTGTTGGTGAAGAGATGAAATCGATAAATGAAAAGGTGGAGTTTTGGGGAAGAGATGAATGGAGTAGATGAAAAGGTGGAGTGCTGGGGAAGAGATGAATGGAGTAAATAAAAAGGTGATGTTGGAGAAGAGATGAGTGGACTAGATGAAAAGAAGGCTTGTTGGGGATGAGATGATTGGAGTACAGGAAAGGGTATAGTGTGTTGGAAAAGAGATGAATGGAAAAGAAGAAAAGGTGGAGTGTGTTGTGGAGGAGATGAATGAAGTAAAAGAAGAGGTGAAGTGTGTTGGAAAAGAGAAGAATGGAAGAATGAAGAAGATGAAAGAAGAATGAAGTAGATGAAAAGGAGGAGTGCTGGGGAAGAGATGAATGGAGCAGAAGAAAAGGTGGAGTGTTGGAGAAGAGATGAATGAAGTAGAAAAAAGGCAGTGTGTTGGAGAAGATATGAATGGAGTAGAAAAACAGTTGGAGTGTGTTGGGGAACAGATAAATGGATGGGGAAGAGATGAATGGAGTAGAAGAGAAGGTGGAGTGTGTTGAAGAATAAATGGATGGAATCGAATTAAAGGTGCAGTGTACTGGAGAAGAGATGGATGGAGCAGAAAAAAAGGTGGGGTGTGCTGGAGAAAAGACGAATGGGGTAGAAGAAAAGTTGCAGTGTGCTGGAGAAGAGATGGATGGAGTAGAAGAAAAGGTGGAGTGTGGTGAAAAAGAGAAGGATGGAGTGTGTTGGAGAAGAGATGAATGGAGCAGAAAAAAAGGTAGAGTGTGTTGGAGAAGAGATGAATAGAGTGGAGCAAAATGTGGAGTGTGTTAGATAAGAGATGAATGGAGTAGACGAAAAGGTGGAGTGTGTTGGAAAAGGGAATGATGGAGTAGAAGAAAAAGTGGAGTGTGTTGGAGAAGAGATGGATGGAGAGAAAAAGGTGATGTGTTGGAGAAGCGATGAATGGAATAGAAAAGGTGGCGTGTTGGAGAAGAGATGGTTGGAGTAGAAGAAAAGGTGTTGTGTGTTGGAGAAGAGATGAATGGAGCAGAAGAAAAGGTGGAATGTGTTGGGGAGGAGATGAGAGTAGAAGAAAAGGTAGTGCCAGTTGGGGAAGATATGACTGGAGTAGAAGAAAAGGTGGAGTTTGCTGTAGAAGAGATGGATTGAGTAGAAGAAAATGTGGTGTGCTGGAAAAAGAGATGAATGGAATAGAAGAAAATGTGTGTGTTGGAGAAATGTAAAGGAAAGGTGTGTGTTGGAGAAGAGATGGATAGAGTATAAGGAGAGGAGGAGTGTGTTGGAGAAGAGATGGATGGAGTAGAATAAAAGGTGGAGTTTGTTGGAGAAGAGATGAATGGAGCAGAATAGTATGTGGAGTGTGTTGGGGAAGAAATGAATAGAGTAGAAAAGGAGTTGTGTGCTAGAGAAGAGATGAACATAGTAGAAGAAAAGGTGGAGCATGTTGGAGAAGAGATGACTGGAGCAGAAGAAAAGGTGGGGCATGTTGGGAAGATATGAATGGAGTAAAAGAAAAGGTGGAGCATGTTGGGAAGATATGAATGGAGTAGAAGAAAATGGGGAGTGTGTTGGGGAAGATATGAATGGAGTAGAAGAAAATGTGGAGTGTATTGAGGAAGATATGAATGGATTAGAAGAAAAGGTGGAGTGGGTTGGAGAGGAGATGGATGATATAAAAGAAAAAGTGGATTGTGTTGGCGAAGTGATGGATGGAGTAGAAAAAAAAGGTGTAGTATGTTGAGTGAAGAGATAAATGGAGTAGAAGAAAAGGGGAGTGTTGGAGAAGAGATGAATGGAGTAGAAGAAAAGGTGGTGTGTGTTGGAGAATAAATGGATGGAGTAGAAAAAAGGCGGAGTGTGTTGGAGAAGGGACGGATGGAGTAGAATAAAAGGTGGAGTGTGTTGGAGAAGAGATGAATGGAGTAAAAAATAAAAGGTGGAGTGTGTTGGGGAAGAAATGAATGGGGTAGTAGAAAAGGTGGAGTGTGTTGGAGAAGGGATGGAAGGAGTAGAATAAAAGGTGGAGTGTGTTGGAGAAGAGATGAATGGAGTAAAAAAATGGTGGAGTGTGTTGGGGAAGAAATGAACGGAGTAGTAGAAAAGGAGGTGTTGGGAAAGAGACCAGTGGAATAGAAAAGGTGGGGTCTGTTGGAGGAAAGATGGATAGAGTAGAAGAAATGGTGGTGTGTGTTGGAGAAGAGATGAATGGAGTAGAAGAAAAGTTGGAGTGTTTTGGGGAAGAGATGAATAGAGTAGAAGAAAAGGTGGAGTGTATTGGTGAAGAAATGAATGAGGTAGAAAAAACGTGGAGTGTGTTGGGAATTAGATGAATGGAGTAGAAGAAGGGGTGACAAGGTGACGTCTGTTGGGGAAGAGATGAATAGAGCAGAAGAAAAGGTTGAGTGTGTTGGAGAAGAGAAGGATGGAGCAGAAGAAAAGGTGGAGTGTGTTGGAGAAGAGATGAATGGAGTAGAAGAAAAGGTGGAGTGTTTTGGGGAGAGATGAATAGGGTAGAAGATAAGGTGGAATGTGTTGGAGAAGAGATGAATGGAGTAGAAGAAAAGGTGGAGTGTGTTGAGGAAGATGTGAATTGAGTAGAAAAAAGGTGGAGTGCGTTGGAGAAGAGATTAATGGAGTAGAATAAAGGTGGAGTTGGTTGGACAAAAGATGGATGGAGTAGAAGAGAAGGAGTGTGTTGAAGAGATGAATGGAGTAGAAGAAAAGGTGGAGTGTTTTGGAGAGAGATGAATAGAGTAGAAGAAAAGGTGGAATGTGTTAGAGAAGAGATGAATGGAGTAGAAAACGTGGAGTGTGTTGGGGAAGAGATGAATGGAGTAGAAAATAAAAGGTGGAGGTTGTTGGAAAAGAGATGACTGGCGTAGAAAAAAAGGTGGGGTGTGTTGGGTAAGAGATGACTGGAGTAGAAGAAAAGGTGGTGTGTGTTGGGTAAGAGATGAATGGAGCAGTAGTAATGGTGGAGTGTGTTGGGGAAGAGATGAAAGGAGTAAAATTAAAGGCGGAGTGTGTTGGAGAAAAGATGAATGGAGTAGAAAATAAGGTGAAGTGTGTTGGAGAAGAGATGAATGGAGTAGAAAAAAGGTGGAGTCTGTTGGAGAAGAGATGAACGGAGTAGAAGAAAAGGTGGTGTGTGTTGGGGAAGAGATGAATGGAGTAGAAGAAAAGGTGGAGTGTATTGGAGAGGAGATGAAAAGATTAGAAGAAAAAGTGGAATGTGTTGGAGAAAAGATGAATGGAGTAGAAGAAAAGTGGAGTGTTTTATAGAAGAGATGAACAGAGTAGAAGAAAAGGTGGAGTGTGTTGGGGAAGAGATGAACAGAGTAGAAGAAAAGGTGGAGTCTGTTGGAGAAGAGATGAATGGAGTAGAAAAAGGTGGTGTGTGTTGGAGAAGAGATGAATGGAGTAGAAGAAATGGTGGAGTGTGTTGGGAAGAGGTGAATGGAGTAGGAAGAAGGAAAGCCGGGAGGAGGATGAAATATTTAGAATATTTCAAAAATTAGTATTTGGTAGTTTCTGTATATACTAATAATATACGGTACTTTGATCATTTTCGGAGATCGACATAGCGAATACTTGTATAATGGTTCCACCAAGGGTTGGGTCGGGTAACTCGCCCAGAGGGAGAGGGAGAGATACTTATATTTAACCATGAGCAAAGTTACTATGGTTTATTAAAATAATCCATTTTACGGTTGAATGGTTTGTTAATAAAAAAATTTTTTGCATATGCCTTGTGTTCGATTAGGGCTGCCTCATTCTACCTCGTTTCTTTGGATTTTCCATTACGTCCTTTCAACCTTCCTATCCTATGGCAGCTTCACTTAACTTTATATATGCACAACCTCATAGATCAATTATGCCCAGTTACAGATGACCTCATACTTTTCTCATTGTATATTTAGGTAGCGTTTCAGGACGCTTGATTAGTGGGGAAAAAAAAAATCATGTGATATTTTTCACGTCGATTCACAAGGAATTATTTCTCTCTCTCTCTCTCTCTCTCTCTCTCTCTTCTCTTTCCTAAGCAAAGGTGGTCCTAGACAATGCAATCAACCCTGTCCGACTGAATTCATCTAGTAATTCTAAACAACATACATGAGCTGCATACACAAGCATTAACATATACAGCAAATATATTCACAGCAAAGCACAAACGTACACAATAACTTAAAATGCACATACACACACACACCTAAAATTATAACCCTGATACAGACATAAGCGCGAAGAGCTTCTAATCAAGTTCGGCCGAATCCCACCATCACAATCTCCCTTAATGACCCCATAAACAGAATTTTAATGCGGATTTTAGCCGAGGGTTTACGTAGCACGGAAGCTAAGTAAAAGTAACACAACAAGCGAGAGACCAGTTTGTGAAATAATTATTGACGACGGTAACTAGTTCTTAACATTAACTGCTAAGCTATTTCCATGCGGGGCATTTTAGTTGGTGCTCGGTAGTTTAATGATCCTTTTGGCTCATTCAATATGAACGACCGTACAACAACAACAACAACAACAACAATAATAATAATAATAATAATAATAATAATAATAATAATAATAATAATAGAAAAACTGCTTATAGCGGGGATCGATTGGAAAGTCGCTGAACAGATAGATCACATCGATTCCACCATTTCTACATAGCATTATGAGAGAGAGAGAGAGAGAGAGAGAGAGAGAGAGAGAGAGAGAGAGAGAGAGAGAGAGAGAGAGAGAGAGAGAGAGAGAGGTTGGCTCTCGTTTTATATACAGTGTATATATATATATATATATATATATATATATATATATATATATATATATATATATATATATATATATATATGTATATATGTAGGTGTGTGTGTGTGTAACGGAGACAGAAAAAGGTTGTTAAGTCCGTACGTAAAATAGACAAAGGAGAAAGACTATAACCGTTGGAGTCGCCGCCAATCTATATGGTGTTTTCGTCGCCGGACGTCGGCAGCTAAGCCATCATTTTTAACATAGGGCAAAAGGGCTAATGGAGGCGATGACCTCTCGCCGATGAGTCCACCACTGGAATCCAGGGTCATCGAATGAAAGAAGTCTTGTCGCTTCAGAGAAACAGGTTACCGATTCACTAGTGATGTAGTGATATAGTGACTAATTTAGAGTGACTATATGAAAATTAACGAAATAAACTAATGCGAATGCAACTCGCTGAAAAAATGCATAGACTTGGCAGCACCCTCGAGCCATGACGTCACAGAGACATGACCCCATATAAGGGGAGACAGAAGTAGACACAACAGCAGAAAAATAGACAAAAAGGGAGAGAGACAGACAGAGTGCGTGGGAAATGAGAAGTTGAATTGTGTCGCAGTAGAAAGAACTAAATCAGCGACATCTCTCGCAGAACTAATAACAAAGTCCAAGTTTTGGACTTAGAAAATCAGTGACGTCTCCCAAAGACTCAGTAACAAAGCCCATTGAAGTATTCAGGTATAAATAACAAACTAAGAAAAGTAGGACACGCATCTCATTGACATCTTTCTAGCAAAATATGAAAGTTCCTTAAAAACTGAAAACACAATGCCACACTTGCATCTTGTTACCTTAAAATGGGCTGTGAAGAGATTTAGCTGAAAGATAAAAGCGCCCATTAAAGTGGTGGCAGATGACGGGATACGATTATGCAAGAAAGAACTAATTAGTGAGTTTTCAAAAAATCTGCATACCAACTCTCAACCTCAAGACTAAGTGTAAGGTGCTTTCTTTCTGAGAGCTGTAATCAGATAATGTGCGACCAAGTTCCAGTGTTTTCCACCGAAATTTCACCCACTTCCGCAACATCGTTAATGATATCAACGCTCTGCAAGAAAAAAAGGTTTTGAGAGGGGAAGAATTCATCGTCCTACTTCATTAAAAGAGGAGGTTTCATCGAACACGTGAATACAGACATTTAGCATGGAGCCAGTGCAGTGCAGCGCTAGAAGAAAGAAGGCAACTTGAAGAAAGAAGAAGCTGGTGAAGAAAAGGAACAAGTTCTTAAAAGTACCAGGGAGGGAGTGCAAACGATACTTGGACATCAGTTTAGTACTCATTTTATCATTAAAATTAGCACAGGACCCTGCTTACTAAAAATAGTTAAATTAATAATTACGCTAAGGAAATGGACGGACGGTTTGGCACTCGGGCGCGCGCACACACTCACTCACAACCACCCTACGACGTAACCCCGCTTGGACTGACTGATAGTCGTTATTGCCTTATTGGCGTCCGTTGGCACTGCCCTCGACCTTAGGCCCAATCCTGATTGGTTCTTTCTTTTCGGACCAACCAATAGGGCCTTGGCATCAAAAAGATTACTAGCAGTCGCCGAAAAATGTAAGAACTTAAATGTCAAAAACCAACAATTTAAACATTTTTAGAAAAACAATGAACTAAAAGAGATGGTACCAGACACTAATAGAATCAGCAGTGATAGAAGATTACGCTTCAGATATTGTTGGCTTCAAAAGACTACAGAAACTGTTCAAGCACTGGCACATATGACAGATAAAACATCAATGGGATCCACACACGAAAATAAAAAAATGAATATGGTATAACAAGGTGCACAGACACATTCATGATATGCAACTGCAAAATAAAAATATCATGAATTTTCCTTTTCACAGCAGCAATTGACATAAATGTTTGCAACCTGTGACCGTATGTACATCAGGTGCATTACATATGACCCGCAGACAGTCTTGCACGTTATCATCATTTTCCTCCCCTAAATAGCCAGGCATGCCCGGAAAGGGGGCACCGCTTGTTCACGTGCGACATTAGGACGTCCTCTTTGACAGGATGCATGTGTCACAGACGGGATTCTCCTTGGGCAGCTGTTTTGACTTTTGATATGTTGGATCACCGCACTATCACTCTTCTCTTAGTTTCTTTTTTCACGCGGTACGGGCCCAAGTAGGCGGGTTCGCGCTTATGCTTTCTCGGTTGCCGCCTTTTCAAATAAATCCTGTCCCCTCACTAGTATCGGAGATGATTGCGTACGGAATCTTTTATCGTAGTTCGTTTGATGTTTTTCACTGGCCCTCAATAAGAATGTCTGCGTCACCTCGAACACTCTCCAGGTCAAGTTGCAAAAATACACCCGGTATTGTTGGACGCGATTTAACGGTAAGGTTCGAGGATCCATGATCAGAGTGTGCGGCAGTGAGGGATCCTGTCCATACACCAAGAAAAACGGGCCATCTCTTATGGAGCTGTTATACTTCGTGTTAAGCACAAATTCCGCAATCGGCAACATCTCTACCCACTGATTCGGGCTGTCCTCTACTAAGTATTTTAATATATTTACCACCTTTCTATTATGGGATTCAACTAACCCACTGGTTGAAGGCCGGTAAGAAGTTAATGTGAAATGTGTGATTTTCATAATTTCTGTCAATTCTTTTATCACGGCGTTAATGAATTCACGACCATTATCACTTATTAATGTACAGGGACAGCCGAACTTCACTATGAGTGAACTCACTCGAGCAACCGACACCGCCGATTTGTCTATCATAGTGTAAGTATGAGCATATTGCGTAAAAGCATCCGCCATCACACACGCATACCTGCACTGCCCGTCCCACCTTGGGGAAGGGTCCGGCTACGCCATTATGCACCTTGGCAAATTTAACAGGTACTTTCGCCACATCAGAGCCTTGGGGAAAGTAGCCTATGTATGTTGCTCTTCATACAGTTGCGGATATGACATTTGGCAATAAAGTCTACAATATCTTTTCAGGCCTAGCAAAAAAAAAAAAAAAAAAAAAAAAAAATCGGACTCACACGCCCTCCTTCGTGACCTCTCTATACCTAAATGCTTTGCATAGGGACTTACATGTATTACGTGGACGGCTTTTTTTTTTTTTTACCAAAGGAGGAGGAAGAACAATGCGAGATCGAACATCAACCGATCTCTTCTCGTACGAGCAAAACAAGATACCTTCTTCTTTGAAGAATTTATCTCTTGGCACTTTTAGGAAAGCTGGGAACTCAGTACTCAAACCTCTTGCGTACGTCTTAACCTGTTCAATCCAGGCTTCAGACTTCTGACCTCTTCCCACTTCTTCCACACTCCAGCCACACAAATCAACCACACACTCATCCTCGGGCATTCATTCGCAGCACCCCCTGAAGTGCTGCCTCTTGTCATACCAGCTGGCACGACTCACTTCCGTTTTCTCTTTCCGAGTCACCGAGTCCTCCCCGTTTTCTGTGCAATCCGCCCGCCGGTGCATTCGGAGTATTTAACTCCACACGTTGTTGTTCCTTGTCTTTTTCGCTCGAGTCGTACCTCCAACTATGGCACCCCTGGAGAGGGCATCGGCTACATTGTTGGTTTTTCCTCGCTATATGCTCAAATTTCACAACATCAAACTATAACAGCCGCTCGATCCAACGAAGCTTTCGAGAAGTTAAATCCCCTTTTTTGAATAATCTTTCAGCGGTCTATGATCTGTTTGTAATAGTCTTATGCCCCAAGAAAAAGTAGCGATGTCTCTCCAGCATCCACAATATTGTGCCAATGCGTCTCTATCTAAGGTACTGTAATTCTTCTCTGCCCCTTTTAATGCTCGTGATGCAAAAAATAAAAAAAATAAAAAAAAAAATCTGATTCCCGTTCCCTTCACCATCAACTTGAGAAATTACTCCCCCAATGTTTACACTACTTGCGTCGGTAGTTACTAGAAATGGCCGATCGAACTTCGGATAAGACAATAGTTCATCGCTGATAAATGCAATCTTTAATTCTTGAAAAGCCTCCTCTTCTTCCCTCCCCCAATGGAAATCTGAGTGTTTTCTTAATAAATCCAACGGACTAGCTTTTCTACCAAAATCCTTGATAAATTTACGGTAATAGTCGGCGAGCCCTACCCCAAAGGACCCCTTGGCACTCACTGAGGCACCGACACTCACTCACTCCCTTGCGTTCTTCGGTTGGGGGAATTCATTAATTGCCTCTACTTTAAGTATACCTTACTTTAACCAGACCACTGAGCTGATTAACAGCTCTCCTAGGGCTGGCCCGAGGGATTAGACTAATTTTACGTGGCTAAGAACCAATTGGTTACTTAGCAACGGGACCTACAGCTTATTGTGGAATCAGAACCACATTATACCGAGAAATGAATTTCTATCACCAGAAATAAATTCCTCTAATTCTTCATTGGCCGGCCGGAGACTCGAACTCGGGCCTAGCGGGTGCCAGGCCACAACTCTACCGACTCTACTTTACTGGCACAGGGCTTTATGCCTTCGGATGTTTCTATGTGCCCAAGAAATTCAGCTTCCCGTTGAAAAAATTTGCATTTATCTAGATTAATTTTCATATCACGTCTTTTCAATGCCTCTAGTACTTTAACAATGTTCCTCTTATGTTCCTATTCCGCAGCCCCAATTATAATTATATCGTCTAAATATACAAATACGCTGTGATCAAAAATGAGGCTAGTAATGACATCACGGCTCTTGAGAAATGAGCAGGGACGTTCTTTACTGCAAAGGGGAGATAATTATATTCAAATAACTGATCAATAGCTATATAAACAGTTTTTCCTTGCTTCTCCTGTCTATAGGTATTTGATGATATCCCGATTTAAGATCTACGGTAGTGAAAAATGTACTATCTCTAACCTTGATTAACAATTCTTCGATAGAGGGCAATGGGAATGCACTGTCTTTTGTGATTACAATTAACTTTCCATAATCAACACATAACCGTCACGACCGGAGAAGCCCAGGGAGATTCAATCCCTCTAATTATCCCTTGACCCCTTAACTTATTTCTCTCTTCCCATTTCTCGTTGGTAATGAACCGGTACTCTATATTGTTTTGATCAAACAGGGGGTGGGGTGATCCCAGGTTTCTATAACAAAAGGGGATTTATTAATTGTGCCTGCGGGTTCGTCTCCAATCGCCATTACATCTTGATAGTTCCTTACCATTTCCTCTACAATTTCCCTACAGGTAACAGGGGTGGACCCACCAGCTGTCTGGAGGGGTCTCCACAAACGCTCCTCACCGCGGCGCAGCCTTGAAACTGGCTACCCAAGTCGCGAGTGTGTGAGAGGCGTTTGTTATTTCACAAGGTTCAAGGTCGCATATCGACCCGCTATCTAAAACTGTACGTTGGTTACTCATATTAATAAAGGGCACATATACTTCGCCCTGAATCACCTCACTCCTGGCTATGTAAAATCGTTCCATCAGTGAGATGTCGAGCAGGCACAACGGCTTTGGAGGAGTGTCCTAGGCGCCGCGATGTCTCCGGGCACTGGGACGGCGGGTATACCTCCCTCCCCCACAGCCCCCCTGGGCACTCACTGAGACACCGACACTCACTTACCCGTCACTCTCCTTCCAGGGGAATTCTCTGTCTTCCCAAAAGAACTTCGATTCCCCTTCCGTTCGTGCCACTTATCTTCATTTTGTTTCTCTGTACGAAATCAATCCCCAAGATAATGGGAAATCCTTCTACGCCTGTTGATGGCACGACGTAGAATATATGATCAATGGCGTGCACACTGATCATTATTGGCTGCCTTACAGTTCGCTGGGCTGCCACTTGATGGCCGCCATCTGTTGTCAACATGAACGAGCCTCCCATTTGCTGTACCGGGCCGGTCACCAGTGCCTCCTCCATCAAGGACTCGCTAGCACCTGTAACCAACAAAGCTCGTCCTTCATGTTCCCCTGCCCGTACCCTTAGGACGGGTATACTGGCTCCTCCCACAGGGGCGAGGGGGGGGCGCGATCGGGGCGGCGCCCGCCATATTTGTCCCATTTTTTTGTATAGGACCGAACCAAATGGCCCGCCTGATTACAACGGAAGCATCGCCGATGATCGGAACAGGGGCACTTTGCTCGAAGGTGGCCCCATCTTCCACATCCCGAACAGACGTCCGGCCGTTCATTCCCCCTCTTCCTACCGCCCGCTCCGGGCTGGGGTACTGGCTCCCCCAAATGGTTTGACCGTTGCCTTTAACGGCTGGGGAGTGGTGTGCGTTCCTCCATTTGCTTGCCGTTGCTGCAGATGGTTCAGCAGCATCTGCACCCTGGGTAACACGTCCTGCAAGGCCTCCTTCTCGTCGAGCAAAAGTCCAGCCACGGAGGGAGGATGGGCGCTCATTAACACACGCCGGCAGAACGCTTCTTTATCGTCTTCAGTCTGTTCGCTTCAGGTGCCAGACTCTCGTAATCCCAGTAGATTCGGTCACAGTAGACCATTACTGTCTCCCCTGCCGTTAGTCCTGGCCTATACATCTCTCTCATCATCACTTTTCCTGCACGAGGTAGGGCAAATTGCTGAATGAGGCGCTGTCTGAACGCCGTCCAGTCAGCCGAATACTTGACGGGCCATCCCATTACTTGGTGGGCTGCACTCCCCGTCAGCTTTTGCTTCGCCAGCACTACTCTTTCTCTGTCCGACCAGTCTTGGGTGGCGTTTTCCAAGCACTTAACAAACACTTCCACTGATAAAAAACCTTCTTCCGGCCGAGAATCGTCGATTGCAGGCACGAAGCCGTCTAACACCGGTAATTCATAAACGGGTTCCAACGGTTGCACTTTGTCTGTTTGCGGAGGTGGCACCGTTTCTGCCGTTTTGGCGGGGCGGGTCGTCGCGTATCTGTCCTTTATCTCATTTATTAATTGGCGCAGCGCTTTCAAAAATTGTTCTATATCCCCTCGCCGATCGTTTACAATGTCCTCCTTCATGGTACCACATGCAGTTTTTCTTATCGTCTTCATTTTTTTTTCACATTTATAACTATGCGTTGAATCACTAGGGGACCCACACCTGTCAACAAATTTGACCTGAGTCATCTAGGGGTCATTAAAAGTACCAGGGAGGGAGTATAAATGATACTCGGACATCAGTTTAATACTTATATTATCATCAAAACTAGTACAAGGCACTGCTTACTAAAAATAGTTAAATTAATAATTACGCTAAGGATGGCACTGGGGAGCGCGCACGCACTCACACAACCGCCCTGCGACGTAACCCTGCTTGGACTGACTGACAGTCGTTAACTCGTTATTGGCGTCCCTTGGCACTGTCCCTCGACCTTAGGCCCAATTCTTTCTTTTCAGATCAACCAATAGGGCCTTGGCATCATGAAGCCCTGGCATTCTTGGTGACGCTATGACGCCTTACAAAACGGTTAAAAACACTCAGGCCACGCTAGCGAAATTTCCGGTAGACCATTCAGGGCACAGGGGCACCTGGGGCCATATTGGGCGATAATAGATCTCTGCATATACATACACACACACACTATATATATATATATATATATACAGTATATATATATATATATATATATATATATATATATATATATATTATATATATACAGTATATATATATATATATTATATATATATATATATATATATATATATATATATATATATATATATATATATATATAAAACATTTGTAAACTTGCAAACACTATATCCATCAAGTCTGACACCCAATAAAAATACTGCTTAAAAACATTAGGGATAGGCAGTGCTGCGGAGCAATCCACAGCATATAAAGCCTCTGTTTTTCCTTTTATTGCATTCGTATTTATCTTGCACGAGGGCTAATTTCGAGCCGCTGCCTAAAAGGGTCTCCTTACAGCTGCTGGTTTCATCATCAGGAGAGAGAGAGAGAGAGAGAGAGAGAGAGAGAGAGAGAGAGAATCGCTTAGTGAAAAATGAACTTTATAAAAATATTTTTATCATAATTATTTACCCATTTCCGAAGTTCCTATAAATATTTGGCTTAAATCAAATGCATTAAACCTAGGAAAAATAAACACATGAGCATAACACCAGGGACAATAACCAAATTAAAAAATGAAAAACTTCCCCGAAAGAAAGAAAACGAAAAAAGGCGAAAACAACCAAACCTGACCAACGGGGGAAGTACTGAACGAACGCAACCGCAAGCTTCCAGAGGTACGATGTTTCACAAACCGACAGCCTGAGATGACCGTTGGGGAGTGAGCACATTCTTTCATCTTCAATCAGGATGTATCTTTCTGCGCTTCCACTTTTTCCTTCTTCCCTTTTTTCATTTTTTTTAAGCGACGGTCGTTATGAATGGTGCTTGGGAGTGTTGATGCACTGAGAATCCAGAACAGACAAGTGAATGAACAGAAGTCTTAAAATTCTTGGTTGAGTGTCGTGAGAAAATTGACGTTCCAAATAAATAAAAAAAAAAATTCTGCCACAGGATGAGCAGGAGTGTCTCACACACACATATACAGAGAGAGAGAGAGAGAGAGAGAGAGAGAGAGAGAGAGAGAGAATCATCAATTACAAGCAATATGCAAATACCTTCAGTATAAAGGGAAAATATTTATTACATAAAACCGTAAAAAAGGAATAACATTACAATATATAAAAACAAGGACAGTAACGGAAATAAAATGTTCAGAAATGCAAAGCTACTTATTTTCAAAACGATATCCACGAGAGATTGGCGAAAGTACAAATTATTCGTAGCATCTATGCCGTTTGAAACTTATAATTTATATGTATATATATATATATATATACATATACATATATATATATATATATATATATACACACACATATATATATACATATAATATTATATAAATTTATATTAAATTTCACTAATTGCACGACAATATAAAATGGCAAAGAAATATAACTGAAATAACAAAACTGTAGACGTGTGACTCAAGCATACACATTCTTCAGGGAGAATGGAGATCTATGGGCTACATAAGCCTACGCGATGTGTGTTGATGTACTTCAATCTGCGGATAACTGGGGAAGCATGAATGTATACATCTGCATACCCACATTCACACACACACTATACAAAGTAATATATATATATATATATATATATATATATATATATATATATATATATATATATATATATGTATATATATATATATATATATGTTTATACACATATATATAACACATATACACACACATATATATATATATATATATATATACATATATATATATATATAAATATATATATATATATACGTATAGAAAGTGAGCGATGATTTCTTTTCGACACTTCTGCAATTCAATTCAACCCACTTTGATGTTGATAACAAACGTTTGAGAGAGAGAGAGAGAGAGAGAGAGAGAGAGAGAGAGAGAGAGAGAGAGAGAGAGAGAGAGAGAGAGCCTACAGGCCTTGGCCTCGTGCCCAAGTAAGAAGTTCCTCAGCAAGCGCCCTTAAACCGCCTTTTCATCTAACGTTCGTCGCTCGCGTTTTGAGGTAAATCCTTTTGGAATTCAAATTCCACTTCTGAAGAAACAATTCGGTTTAACAATATTCCCTTAGTGATATATTCACCGTAATCACATGGCTTCTAATTGTTTTTCTTGTCTAATTTTATCTTCATTTAGTGTTTGCAAGATCTACATTAACTACATTATATAAACATAAATATCAATAGTGTACAATGGTGAAATATATATATATATATATATATATATATATATATAATATATATATATATATATATTTAGAGTATGTGTCAACTAGAAATGTACATTTCATAATGCTAAAAATAATGTTGCTGACATCTGTTCAAAATATCACATCGATGCTAAATTTTATAAAAAATAGAAAGTGTGCACAGACACAATTCACACACACAATATATATATATATATATATATATATATATATATATATATATATATATAATATATATATATATATATATATATATATATATAAATGTGTGTATGTGTCTGTCAAACGCAAAGATTATTAAATAAAAAAAAAGTATAATAATGCTCTCTTTCTCTTTCTCCGGTGATG
The DNA here is from genome assembly GCF_040412425.1 of Macrobrachium rosenbergii. Lineage (NCBI taxonomy): Eukaryota > Metazoa > Arthropoda > Malacostraca > Decapoda > Palaemonidae > Macrobrachium > Macrobrachium rosenbergii. Next base: position 25,921,736 of record NC_089796.1, read on the forward strand.
AGCAGTAATTCGACCTGTGTTTCACTCATCTGATCCGATTGGTCAAATGTATCCCGACGTGTAACCGTCTGGGAGGGAGCGCTCGATCTTAACACAATCTGATGAACCTGATGCAGCTTAAAATCTCATTAACGTGTCCATTAATGTCACAACGTCTCCTGGGGAAAAAAATATAGTACAAAAAAAAGACGGGGATCGGTACGAGGAAGTAAAAAAAAAAAAAGGGGTGAGAAGATATAAGCGCGAGGGTACATACAAGCTCCTTAAAAAGCTATAATGCTGAATGCTGAAATCGGTGACACTGGACCACGATTCTAATCATAGGTGCTGAAACACCTACCAATTTGGGTGAGAGTTATTCTCAAAGGGATAGTGAATTCGACAGAAAAAGATATTTGTGGCTATTATTTGAGCAAAAAATATGCAGTACTACGTAGAATATAAAAATAGTCACGCGTGTACAACAAAAATTCTCTCTCTCTCTCTCTCTCTCGTGTGTATTATGTGTTTGTGTACGCGCGTTGGTATCTGTACGTGTGTGAGCATGAGCATGTTCAAACACACGTGAGAGACCATATCAGGCCCCATAACTATGAAACGGCTAACAACAAAACATCACATATTGTATAAGTGGGGACGTGTGGGAACGACCGTTAACAACAAATCAAACTACTGCACCTAAATTGAGGCTAGTGTGGATATTTTTTAAAAGATGCTTAAGAGCTCTAATCCAAGAGGAACAACAAACAAACAAAAACGAGCTATGATGGAAATAAAAGCGTCGTCACTAGAATATGTGATCCGTAATGTTGGGGCTGAGCCAGGATTGATCTCGTCTTTTCCGAAGACGGTTGCTCATTATAATCGTTAGGGAAATGATAATCCCGTCTCTACCTAGTGACCCCAAAGGCTGACTCGATTCACTCAAATTCTGTCTGTCTACAAACACGTCAACATATGTAGGGGAATAGGATACAGACTTTAGGCCAAAGGCCAAGAGCTGAGAGCTGTGAGGTTATTCAGCACTGAAAGGGAAATTGACAATAAGAAGTTTTGAAAGGTGTAACAGGAGGAAAACCTCGCAGTTGCACTATGAAACAATTGTTAGAGAGGGTGGAAAGTCAGATGGAAGAAAGAGACCAAGAACGGAATACAGTAAAAGGAATGAAGGACGCTGGGCCGAAGGGACGCTGCGAAGGCCTTAAGTAATGCCCACAATGCACGACGTGAGGTGCACTGACGGCACTAGTCCCCTACCGGGGTTAATATATATTATCACAAACGCAAACAAATATAAAGACGTAAATACATACAGATACACACGACAATATATTATAAAAAAAAAAAAAATGTTGGCTTTCGTATGGAATCTTGTAATGACGTTACCACAAGGTATCATGAGAGTCAAGTACATCAAGCGCGCTCGTGTTCACAGTGACAACCAAACGATTCTTTGGTACTAACGGAACCGGTAAACATGACATATACGTTAAACTGGGTAAGATTGAACGAACCTTAAAAAGATAGTATAGCTAACAATTCATCATTACATTAGTCTTACTAATAGGGACAGAGAGTAACAAGGCTGCTGCTTTCGTAGTCATTAACCTAACCACATCTCTGGTTATTAGTAGTGGATTTGTGGTTGATCATACCGACTAGATGGGCAAGGACACACCAAATGTTTACACACACACACACACACACACACATATATATATACATATACATAAAACTAGAAGCTGACAGAACATTATTCACTTGTCAGTAACCATCAACATTATGGCATGTGCAAATTATGCTGGAATATAATTTAAAAATGTGTGTGGTTACCCGGAATGTAAGAGACAAATTTGCCACAGTACTTATATTATCTGCATTTGTACCATTATTTTCAAACTGCAGGCTGCAGAATGATGCAAAAGACAATAGGTGAAATTTCGTGTGATAAATATGATTATCAGTGTTTTATTGCAGCTTTAGTACATGTACTCCGCCATATGCTGGTATGATAAAACACTTTGTAAAAGTGCACAACTAATTATTATACTGCAAAAACATTTCCTGACACATCCGCGTAAGCAAAGTAAAAAACTGACCTAAATCTGTAAATGAACAATAAAAACTAACACAATACTAAAGTTCTATTAGCTGAAAAAAATACAAATGATTTAATACATTATCCTTAACGTTTATGATTAAAACTAAAATATTCTGCTGCCAAAAGACACTGAACTATGTAAAAAAAATTAAAGTTAAATAGATTCTAAAAAATATCATAAGGTAAGTACGAATTATAACCTACGGATAGAAAGACGTACTGAAAATCTGCAAACTCCCATCATGATATAAATTACTGCTTTCACATTTACTTAGAAGGGTACCAAAGGCTGTGGGAATATATATTCTAAAATAATTACCATCACAATTTACGGCTAAATCTTTTTTTCACCACGAATTTTTCATTTACTATTTTATCCATTTATTAAAAAAAATAAAATTACATTCCAAGGCAACCGCCAAACCCCGAGCCTAGCTGCTAGCTCCACTGCACTCTACACCCTCGCTGTGACAACCACAGTCGACCAATCACTAGGTATATCATTTCCTGATTCGGTCAACAGAGGAAACGGATTTTCTATGAACCAGGTCTAATAATTAACGCCTCATTAGCGGGATTGATCCCCTGTCTCCAGCTAGTGGGACAAGGTTGAAGCCACCAAGCCACTGGAACCGATGTATGTATGTGTGTATATATATGTATATATATATATATATATATATATATATATATATATATATATATATATATATATATATATATATAATTTATATATGGCCTGATCACGACCCTGATTGGTTTTCGAAGGCCTAGTGAAGGACCAAGGACCAATTTCGAGGTGGGATAAAGTGCCACGGGCGGGAAATTGGGACAGCGCCCGAAGGGTGGAAAGACAAACAAAGTCACCATGTCGTGCCATAACGAGTACCCGCCGCCGTCCGGGTTTGCCTATAATGATCAACGTAATCATTAATCATACTAAATAAGGGGGCCCTGCTGTACTTTACGATGATATATTTCACTGTTAAACGTTCCCCTCGCTTCTCCTTTAATGCATGACCTTCCTTCATTAAAGAACTTGATGCTTTAAATGACTCAGAATTGGGGTTATATATATATATATATATATATATATATATATATATATATATATATATATATATATATGTATGTATGTGTGTGTGTGTAAGTGTGTGTGTGTGCATTTACAAAATTATCAAAAGAACTATACTGTTAGAATTAAAACCACTACAGTAAAGACAATGCCATATCGTTTGAGACAGGCAAAAGGACATAAAATAACGAAAAGAAGAATCAGAAGAAAGAAAGAGCGGGGAAGGGGACGATGAAGGAGGAGAGAGGTGGGGGGGGAGGAGAAATATGGAATGTGAAACAAGGTTTAGAGCAATTCCATATCAGTGATTTTTGACATAAACAGAACAAGACAAAACATGATTAGTATGAGAACGACTATTACAGAAGGGAGGCAGGGAAGGGTTGTAGGGGGACGGGGGGGGGGACGTAAGGTAGGGAGAAGAATAGAGATCGAAGTGAAACAGGTTTTATAGCATATTTTTTCAGTGATCTTCTCTCATACATAAAAAACAAAAACACGTTCAGGAGGGGGGGGGGGGGCAGAGTGAAGCAAGTTTCGGTCGATAACTTTATTTCAATTATTTCCACTGACAACCATAAGAGAGATCGTACCACAGACTGTGTATAATATGCTCGATTGAAAGGTTCTTCTAAGAGAAAGATCTCACACTCTAATGCCTGCCACCTCCTAAAAGAGCAAAAGACGATTCTAAATACAAGCATAACAATCTGTTTGAAACCCTTTTCTTTCTTCACAGGTATGAATGAAACCTGAAGCTGCCTGGATGATCAACAAAAATCCCGCTTTTATTTTTAGCGTATATTATTCATTTCCTTTTATGATCCTTCTTTCTATTCACACATGGTTATAGCATTACATATAAATGTGCACATTTTGGGTAATAATAAATACTAGCAATAGCTGTTCGTTTTCAACTCATGACATGGTCCCTTTCGGCTGAATATTCAGTCATAACGGACTACTGTAAAAAAGACTTGGAAGTAAACTATCATGTTTGGAGCGTTGTTTGTAAATTAACAACCGCAGCAAAATAAAGTTTTAAGTTTAATATAATAATAATAATAATAATAATAATAATAATAATAATAATAATAATAAAAATAATAGTAACTTGAAAATGCACGGTTACACCTGAGGCATAACCTACGAAAGGCCATGCACTTGCATTACCCCACCTTCAACAATACCCATTCCTTTCCCATCCATCCCTTCTTCACTACAGGCCCTCCTCCTTTTCTCTCCTCTTTCGCTCTTTCTCTTTTCCATTACCGATATTAAATGGCATTAAAAACCGCACAGCCCACCCCATTTTTTCGTCAGGGGAACGCTAGCGTTCCGACCAGCGCAGGATGCCATTCTAAGCGAAAATTTCATGACCCGTAAAAACTAACATTTCTCGCAAAGATAAAGAAAGAGGAGGAAAGTTGGGAGGAGCTCGGATGGCTGGGGTCGTTTGAGGAGTGAAGTTTGGTCGTATGTACTTAAGACAGAAAAGTGGGAAGATGGCTCCATTCGGGTGACATGTAAAGACACTCTGAGTTTATTATTATTATTATTATTATTATTATTATTATTATTATTATTATTGAGGAACACAATCCACAATAATTTTGCTGTTCAAGTGTATAAAAATCTAAGCCGACAGCTCTAAAGAGGCTGTTTAGCTGTGACTGACCATGTTCATCAAGTATTATTAACTATAAGATTATTCTCATTAACCAGAAAAAAATATTCATATAGAACACTCCTTGTCAAAGGCCATCAACCCAACCTAACCTATCCTATTCATCAATATAAGGTCTTTCCCAGAAAAATAATTCCCATACGTGAAAAGTAAATATAGACCATAACGAAGATAAATAAAACATATAAATATATACATATAACAATAACAACAACATAAAATTAAAACCAAGTAATCAGATATGGTACTTTACATTAGTATAGATATAGCAATGTTCGAGGCAAGTTACTTCTAAAAAGCTACAAAATACAATCGGGAAAGCTATGAGTCATAAACTGTTACTCCATAGAAAACGATATTTATTTCGCTATAAAGGGAACACTTTCACATTTTCCTGGTAAGCTTTATTAATTAAAAAAAAAAATTACTATTCACCAAACAGCTGAAAGTATTGTAGGATAAAGGCTTTATTAAGATTACAGTAGCATTACTAAATTCTTTTTGTTTTTAAGAAATCGTTGGATAACGGTTGTTTTGTCGTTCTGGGACTCATAAAACGAGTTGGTTCCTTTTTCGGAACTAAGTATACAATTCTGAAAAGCAAGTGTATCGAACCAAATTAGGAGTACTTTATCAGAAATTGTTCTGTATATATATATATATATATATATATATATATATATATATATATATATATATATATATATATATATATTGTTTGTTGTTCTTGTTGTTGGAAATTAAAATTTTGAAGTGAAAAGCACAGAAAACTTACAATACAGGTAAAAGCAAGCACACATATATACATACATACACACACACACACACACACATACATATATATATATATATATATATATATATATATATATATATATATATATAAATATATTATATATATATAATCTCAAATACACGATATGTATATATTCATATCAAAGAATTTTGTAGTAAGTGCCACTGAGAGAGAGAGAGAGAGAGAGAGAGAGAGAGAGAGAGAGAGAGAGAGAGAGAGAGAGAGAGAGAGAGAGAGAGAGATCAAGTAACAACAGTTTCTGAAAATTTTACTTCAAACTTATGTAAAGGTTACAGAAATAATAGCTACACGAGTGTTAAAAGCTTTGTAGTACAGAAGAAAATAATACTTACAAGCATAGTGGTTGGTACTTTGGCAATATTCAACTGCGAAAGAATTCCAGAGAGAGAAAGAGAGGGAGAGAGAGAATGATGAAGTATCCCATATACTTCTACGGAGTAAATACATTTTCTTTGAAGTGAGATCCGTTTTCTCTTAACTCAATTTAGCAGGCAAACTATAACATGCACTGAGCCACACTACTTTCGGTTACAAAATACTGTACAATGTCAAGCTTGATTTGCAAAATTTAGTAGACAGAATTGGGCTTAAATTCCATAATTTCATCGTAATCTTCAAAGTCACTCCATCAAAAATAGGATACTTGACATATCTGGGGGCTCATGCTTACTTTTGGAATATAGACTGTATAAGTACCAATAACCAGCATGATTTTACTGGTTTTGAAAAAGTAAAAATTAAACGGGCACACGCTCACACATACAAACACATATATATATGCTGTACATATATATATAATATATATAATATAATATAATATATATATATATATATATATATATATATATATATATATATATACATATACACATACACACACACGGATATAACTACAAATAACACTAGACACTCAACTCTACAATGAATGTCAAGTCATTACGTAGTGTTAAAATGATACTCACCAGGATTGAAAAATTACATGTTTATGAAATGTTCAGTACATTATTTAATGAATCGCAATGTGTGTGTGTGTGTGTGAGAGAGAGAGAGAGAGAGAGAGAGAGAGAGAGAGAGATAACTCCTCTAGAAATTCCCCATACTATAAACCAGCCGAAAAAGTATGAGACTTCCTCATAACTGAAAATGTTTCTGTACTACAATGTTCCTCTGATTTTGAGGCTCAATCGTATGCTGTTCAACCACGATTATATAAATTTCGATAAATTCCCATCACACGTACGATCGTTCCTGCATTTTGTTCTCTACGCGCCTTTGATAACACTCAGATATTGTCTGTTTAGCTGAACAGAATACCTGACTTTAAAAGGCAAGGGGGGAAAGGGGTTCTTAACTGCGGCCCTTTCTAGGATCGAATGCCAGTCTACTAGGTTATTTGCAGTACACACACGCCCGAGAGAGACTTAAATACATGGAAAGGTGTAAATACGTGTATCTACAGTATTAAAAACTTAAATGTAACTACTTGGTGAGAACGATTAATGGCATGTACCGCACTTAATCTAAGACTAAATTTCTTGAAATGGCGAGATGTAATAACGGTAACAGATGGATTCGTGGTATTTCCAAGGGCAAAAGTACTCAAGAACTCCACACGAAAGGGAAAATATCTTGATAAAACTTGAATTAAAAGTATATATAAAATACCTTGATAAAACTTGAATTAAAGGTATATATAACAAAAACGCAATCTTGAACAGCACATGAGAGTACCAAGCGCTTAAGGCTCGTTGATAAGATGGGTCGTTCAAGCACCCTAACAGTAACCCCGCCATTGCACTTCATGCTGTCCACCGCAGGTATTACTTGAAGGTTCTTTGCAGCGTCCCTTCGGCCCCTAGCTACAGCCCCTTTCATTCTACTTTCCACCCTCTCCTAACAGTAATTGTTTCATTGTACAGCTGCGAGGTTTTCGTCCTACTGCATCTTTCACACCTTTTTACTGTCAATATCCGTTTCACCGCTGAATTACCTCACAGGTGCCAGCGCTTGGCCTTTGGCCTAAATCCTATATTCTACTCTCACAGTAATATGGACGACGACGTCGCAAGATAAAATCCAAGTCACACCCTACAAGGCACCAATCACTTTCGACGACCGTCAGAGCACAATGCCTGCATGCCATGACCATTAATGTCCTTGCAAACAGACGACGCGGAGGGAATTAATTTCTATGGACATTCTCTTGTAAAGAGCTGACGATAAGCAGGACGACAAACGCTTTTACTTCTCAGGAGTCCCTTGCACGTGAATGGACACATACTTTTCGCATAAAAAATATTTTTTCATCTTCCAAGATATGACAATAATAATTAGTAAATTTTTAACAATGTCATGATGTATTTCACACACGCGAATGCATGTAATGTGTGTGTATATATGCATATATATATAAAATACATATATATAATGTATATATATAATATATATATATAATTATATATATATATATATATATATATATATATATATATATATATATATATATATATATATATATATATATATATAATATATATATACATACATACATACATACATACATATATATATATATACACATACAGACATGTACATACTGCATATTTCTAAACACAAACTTTGTGGTCTCAAGGAAAAAGTTAAAAATTTCCCTTCCTAAAGAAGCTAAAATCGAAAGCTGATACTACCCCTTCTTAGTAAGGAGAGAAGGCGAGTTAATGTGTAAAATAGTAAGTTACATGCGAATATTTAAGACAATAACATAACGTATCACTTATAAATTATGGAAAAGTTAAACTTACAAAGTGCACCTCCAGAGGCAAAGCGAACACCAACCTGAAATAAAAGGATAACTTTTATTAGTTCACAAATAAAGATAATTAATTAAAATACTTGTGCTCAGTGATATGCCAACTAAAATTACTTTCAATTTCTTTCTTAGTAGTGTCAGGTCTGAAATTGTCAATCTTGGACTAACAAACACAATTAACAATTTCAGTTTATTTATATTTCGTGCCGATTACCCAACGGTGATGATATTACAAAAAGAAAATACAAAATGTGAAAAATAGGTTTCCAGGAGCTCTACCGGGTGCTGAAGGGTGTGTCCTTCAAGGCAGACGTGGATGAACTGCAGACTTCTTAATTCGGGAAAAAACAAAGACTCGGTTCTGGAACCTCCAGACGACAGGAACATCGCTGCTTGGTCACCGGCCTTCAAACTACCGTGATTTTGGGAAACTACCAATTCCCTCTTTTTACTCTGACAGCAGTTAATATAATTAATTTCTAAAATAATGAAGCACTCACTTCTTTTATACGCCTTCAAAAACCCATTCTTATCCATACTGTCAATATTTTCGACTAGAATAAAACTTCAAAATACAGTAACATAAGGGACTAGCAAAAAAAAAAAAAATGTTTCACAAGCACGAGGCCTAAAATACCCTTTCAATGGCATCTAATACAGGCTAACAAATAATGCCTAATTTTCCTTTATTTCTCAGACCTATCCCCTCCAGCCCCTACTGGTCTTACCCTGGTCATCACATGACGACGACGACAGCGTGCGTGACATCAGAAAGGAGACTAATGAATGACGTCTTAATGAGATGATAGGAGAGTGACGGCAGTAGCCATTACCACAGTCAGAAAACCATCTCATGCAGTGTCGAAAACAAATCAACACGAAAGGAAGCAAGACAATGAAAGCATTTTACGGCTAAAAGACTCTTTAAAACATCAAAATGGTGAATACAAAATAACACCTGTGTGTGTGTGTGTGTGTGTGAGAGAGAGAGAGAGAGAGAGAGAGAGAGAGAGAGAGAGAGAGAGAGAGAGATTTGGGTGTGGTATTCTTCAGATAAGTGGGTGTGGTGTGATGATTCCTACAGACGAGACTGGAGACAGAGAAGAAATGCCCTACAGCACAATTCTATTGGAATAGTTCAATACACAAAGGTACATGAGTATGGTAAATGAATGACATCCTACAAAAGATCACCAATAATGAAAATATACAAAGACAAACAGAGAAAATAGTAAATGAGGTCTTGGGAGGTGATTCTTAGAACTCAATAAATAATAACTGAAGCTTCTATATCTTTCTTCTGTAAAAACCTTTTAATATAAAAGGGTGTGACTCCAAAAAACAATACAGAAATGACTAATAATACTTCGGCCTTTGAATCATGGATCAAATACTGTAGATAAACAGCTGCATATATTGCCAAATAAATACATGAGACACACACACATATATGTGTGTAGGTATCTATGCATGTACAATATATAAACACATGCCTTAATACGTTAATGAAAGAGTTATGAGACCTTAAACCTTTGAAACCAATGAAAAATTGAGCCTAACTTTTCCTAATGCCTAATGAGGTAAAATGCCTATTTAAATGCATTCTGTTCTTCAAATCGTCACGTCACAAAATCTACAAAAGGAAGCAACCGGAAATGCACTTTAAAACCTTGACCATCACGATGACAGAACTCGTTTTCATTATTTTTTTTTTATAGTTCTCCCTAAGGCTATACGTCTTTCAGGAGTTCAACGTTCTGTAGTCCTTGATTAAAAGTCCTTCAAGATTCCCACAAGGAGCTTTAAAAAGTCCTGCGCTCGCGCCACGGAGTTTGAAGTCCGGAAGCGATAATTGGTCTAATTAAATAAAACGCCCCGGATACTTACCATGGGAATTTTCGTTCTTCCCTTACAGTGGAAACAGGTGAAAACAATCTATAGTAATAAATACGCATATAGTTATGTAATCCTAAGATCACTTTCTAATTCTGCCAAAGACTTCACTTATACAGATCCCAAGCCCAGATGAAAGAGGGCTGACGGAAGCACATTTGCATCCCTTACTATACAAAAATAAATGCAAAGTGGTTAAGAAACAAAGAAATTTACAATAAACCGTAGCACTCTGATGGTACCAAAGTCACAGTGAAACCACAGAACGAACAAAATCAACAGTAAATTTAAGAGTTATTAAAATTACGTTCTGATAGTTGTAAGCAATTAGATCCAACTATGAAAATAGTAAAACTTATATCGGTTTTCAAACTATTAATAATTATTTATGGAAATTACAGTTTCAAGTAATTGAAGAAATAAATCACGTGCAAATTTCCTTTACGGGACAGATTTGAATCATGGATACTGTCAACAGTGCAAACGAGAGGAAAGCGAACCAAAAAGTGAAATGGTACTGAGTGAGATCTAGAGATGAATCGATCGAGCAGCATATGTGGCAAAAGAACTGAAAGTCTGCGGAGAGAGAAGACACGTACAAATGGCGAAAAGGTTAGTGTAGGTGAAGTGATGGATCAGCGTGTTTTGAGACGGTTTGCTTATGTGGAAAGAATGGAGCACTGTAAGTTGGTGAAAAGGCTGTGTCATTAGGAAGTGTTAGGAGGGAGGGGAGGAAGACCCAGAAAGTGCTGGATGTTGGCGTGAAGGAGGACTGGAAGGAAGGCCCTTGATATCCAAGAAGCGCAAAAGTGTAAAATTATGTGGATGAATGGTGTACTGGGTGTATGGGCTGCTGACTGGTTAGCTGTCTTTGTAAGTATATGTTGACGTAGACGCCTTCTAAACAAGAGAGTCACTTACAGCGCTTAAGATCAGTATGAATGGGAAAGTATATCATTGTCCTTTACTTGGGCTACCAATTTCGGGGAAAAAATCAAATTATTAATAAATTCTCCAATAAATAAACAGTTGTTAAAAGAAATAAAATCTTAACAATTTCACCATGTCGATAATATGATAATAACCATCATTTATGATAGAAAATAATTTCAACCTTATTATCAGAGATTTTCCTAAACGAATAAATAAAAAATTCATACAAAAATATATCATCATCGTAACTTCTTTTCAAATGATAAGAATTTGAATGGCATTGCATACGAAAACCTCTTACTCCATAATCTTATCCCGTCTCTTCAAACAACTTTTTATCGCCCTTCTTAACTTATCTCGGGAGAGACAGACAGGTTTGTTTAAGGCTTTCTTATTCACAGCATGGCTCTCCAACCACAACATCAAACGCTTTAACAGCTCACTTGCTATTAGTCCGGCTGTCAGTCGTCCAAACTACGGGATCATATGAGAGAGAGAGAGAGAGAGAGAGAGAGAGAGAGAGAGAGAGAGAGAGAGAGAGAGA
>NC_089796.1:25938594-25991094 GCF_040412425.1 Macrobrachium rosenbergii
TATCCCACTTAAAGAACTCCGAGCGAAATTCGTGGAAAAGACATGATATAATTCCGTACAACAAAATTACATAACTTCTCTACAATACGACTATTCCTAAACGAACATTAAAGTAATGAGTAATACTATATAAAAATCTGTTCATTATATGTATAAAAACAAAAAACACACAGAACACGAGTAATTACAATACAACAAAACTCGTCATATGAGACCGAAAAACATAAAAGACATAAAAAAAACACGTAGTGGTTTGAAAACTCCCCAATTTAAAAAACATGACAACCGCCACCCGTGAGACACGACAAGTACTCGGAGGGAACTAATGTGTGACAATCAAGTAACGATGAATCCCTCATACAGGGACGCTGGTCATGAATCACTCACATCCTGGCATGCCTCAATACGTGCCTGCGCGCACACATGCACGCATTGCAGATGTCTGAAGCTGTACCTAAGACATTACTCTCTGTTTATTCTCATAATAAGGGAAACGCATGGATAAGATGTTAATATCTGTAGTCACGAGTCAAAAACGACAAACCTTTCTTCATAAAGATGTATCTGGCTGCTTCTACACCTAACATACGTGGTGCTAGTGCTTAAAGAGAGAGAGAGAGAGAGAGAGAGAGAGAGAGAGAGAGGTGGGGGGGGTGAGGAGTGGTTTTTCTTAATGGGGCATGCTATGGGAAAAGAAAAAAAAAAAAAAAAGAAAAAGAAAAAAAAAAAAAGTCTTCCTGTGTTCTGTTTTGAAGACTGAGAGATGAGAAAAGCTCAAGGCATATTTTACCCACAACGGTTCTCCCAGCCATGAAGCATTACGTGCCAACTACCTTTCTCTTCCGGCACGGGTGAAAAGTGTCAAATGAACTTCCGTAAATTCCGCTTTCTAGGAAGTTCAAGAGATTCATTCACTCAGACCGTTGTCTTCCGTGCCTCACTGAGGCCTAATGAGACTCATACCAGAGCCTTCAAATTCAATCAGCTACATGATATCACAATTCTGTCATGCGGACCTTCAATATACAGTGCGCAGACACTCCAGGTTTTTATTTATTTATTGATTATTTTTTTGCTATTATTGGGTGCCATTCCAGTCATTACCTACTTCAGACACCTTTAATGGACCTTTGGAGTCAGGTGGGAGCGGCAACTGATCACTAGGTACCCCAAAAACGTCAATAATGAGCGAGGTGTGTCTTTCATTTCAGGAAGGACAGGACAATTTTTTATTTTAGGTGTGGGGAAATATAATGATAACCATTATAGTGGCGTTAACGAAAAAAAAAAAAACACGAAAATAAAAATCCAAATAAACTGCTGTTCTTAAAAGAAACTCATCCAGAGAAACTGAATACAAAATGAACAGTAAGCAAAAAAAAGCAAGACACAAAAGTAACTTAACAAAAGTGAAACAGAACCAACAAAAACTACGGATGAAAAGAATAATCACAGATATGCAGTAACAAAGGCCAACCGTTCTCCGCTGCAGGATGCACGGTGCATGTAATCAACGCAATAAGTGCTTTGTTAAAAGTATATATTTAAGCACATGCGACCTGTCACTCAGGAGTGCCACGAAGGTTAACTGAGATGTGGAGCTTCGTCACTTATGATATTATACAATCACAGCAGCCACAATAATATGAATTATACCCAGAGATTCATTATCTTACTCTGGCAGCCTTGCAGTCATCAGTGCGTCCGATTTCGGGTTTAATAGCAAACGCTTTATCTTGTCGGTATTATCTGAATGCCAAATATTCAGGCAGTAATGAAGAATACGGTTAATTCATGTATATAATATAAAGTTTCAGGGACTAAAATTCTCAAGCATAAAACTAGTTTTTGTTCAACCAAAATGCCGCTCTAAGAGGTAGCGCGAGAATGAGGCTGAGTACGCGGAAATGAAAGAATTTTCAAGAGAGAGAGAGAGAGAGAGAGAAACTCCCTTAGTCTATAATTCTATTTCATTTTCTCTTTTTCCAATCAGTTTAGATAAAAGTATGACGGCACGATATACAACATATACACTGAATATCGTTACGAGTGAAAGAGAAAACTTCATATAGGTCTTAACATCCTCCTGTTTCAGTCTTCCAATTAATTTCGCTTTATAACAACTGGTTGGATGACAATGAAATTGAACGGTATGCAGAAGAGTAATTTTGAGACCTGGAAGGGGACTCCCTCTTTAAAATCAGAAGTTATAAAACCATTGTAAAATTCAGAAAAGGTACTACTCTCTCTCTCTCTCTCTATATCTCTCTATATATATATATCTATATATATATATATATATATATATATATATATATATATATATATATATATATATATATATATACTTATATATATATATAAAACTTATACATATATTAAAACAGAGCACGAACTCGTCTCTAAAATCTAATTTGGGATAATACCTTTCACTCTTGGTTTCAATATAGACAATTGCGACACAACTAGAATTTTTTCACTCTTAATACTGGTATAAGTTAACTTGTGGACTGATAGCATTCTCAGGACCTAGGTGCCATAGAAATCAACTCGTGACGTGCAGTATATACATTCACAAACAATTGGACAGCAATCCATTTAGCGGTTTGTGCTAGAAAGTCAGCAATTTTCTTTAGCTTTTAATAGTGGTAGGAGCGCAAGGGCACTGCGGTGAAACAGGTGGCCCTTTGGAACTTTTATTACACCACTCCAATCCTTTTATGCGTCCACTTTTAGAAGCTCTGCCTTGGGACACTGTCGACAATTTGCTGAAAGGAAAAATCTGGAGAAAATAAAACTGTGAGCCCTATGATAAATAATTGCTGCTTCATGTCGTATTCCTTGACTGCATCAAGGGACTATGCGGAAACAATGGATTCTCAGATGACGGAATTCGACCGCTTTCCCTGAGAGCTTCCAGGGCTTGTTCAGTAGTCCCCCTTTGGGAGCAAAGACACGTTCTCAAAGGTCGCATAACGAAATGACGTTCCGTCACCGACTTTCTTTCTGAAGACGGTGACATCGGAGAAAGAAGGTCGCTGGACAACATCAAATAATACTAAAATAATAATATCCTCCAATGGAACACCACGGAGTGGCCAAAAATTGGTCTGGTTGTAAGCCCACTTGCATACGCTTAAATAATTCCAAATGTATACACCACTATAAATCATGTTTTTTGTTCAGACGTACTAAAAACAATTAGTGGGCAGTCAAGGCAGCGGCAGCTGCAAAATGTCGAATAATAATAATAATAATAATAATAATAATAATAATAATAATAATAATAATAATAATAATAAGCATCAACAGTAGTGGTGAAGGTACAAGTGGCAGCAGTTACAGCAACGGAAGCTGCACAAGCTTGGGCATGCAATCATCATCACCATCATATAATTATTATTATCATCATTATTTTCAATAAAAAATACTCACAGCAGCATGAGTCTTAAAACGGAGAAACAAATCCACAGTTATGTATATGTACGTATATTTAAGGATAAATCTGTACAGAGAGCTCTCTGTACAGATTTATCTTAAATATATGCACATGTACATAACTGTGGATTTGTTTCTCCATTATTTTCATTATTATTATTACAGCTTGGGCATGCATTAATGATAATCATCAGCATCACCAGCATATTATTATTATTAACATTATTATCATTGATAGTAGTAGTAGTCGTAGTAGTAGTGTCAGCGTGAATGGTACAGTCTCCCTCGCCTTTGAACACCCACTCCAAGTCAATGACCCAAAATGCAGCTGAGAGAGAGAGAGAGAGAGAGAGAGAGAGAGAGAGAGAGAGAGAGAGAGAGAGATTGTGAACTCCATACCCAGCATTCTCTCCAGACCCCGAAATTGTCTTCCAGCCCACCAAGAACCCCGTCACACCTGTTGCTGAACTTCATCGCAGAGGCCCAGACGGAAAAATCATTCGCATCCTGACTCTCAGGTGTCAAGAGGCCAAAAAGGATCACGGAGTCCTTTACGTGAAGAGCGATGTCGTTAACCCTTACGCCTTGCAACAACCCTTAGCAGTGCAAAGCAAATATGAGTGGGTCATAATGAAGCCCCATGGCTAACAGATAGAGAGAGGGAATATTAACTTTGTTTATATTACATTCGGTCAACAAATGGCAAAGATCTCTAGATTATACATTAATTTTCGTTATGGTATGATCTTCCCTTACTTTTGTTATTTTAGAATGATTTGTGATTCCTGACACTTTTTACCTTTTTGCCAATGAAACTTTTCTTTACCTTTTTTTCCCAATTCAGTCTATTATAATATTAATATTTTCATTCTGGAGGTGTGCATAAGAAAAATATTTCTCCCCTTTTAATCTCTTTACTTCTGTGTTAGCCATTCATGTTGCAGTTTCTATTATTTTGAGGATGTTGGGGAACAGAATAAAAACAATTATTTTCTATCGCTTTTATTCCTTTAACTTCAAAACATACTTCAGGTAGACTGTATCTACTTTATGAAAGTGCTATCGAGAATCTCATACGAAAAATTACATTCCTTGGAACCGTAATTACCCTTAACACGAGATCAGTGGAAAATCCAAGTCTAGAAATGATTCCTGAGTGAAGAAATGGCCTTTTGAACTCGGGAATTGAAGTTCGGAGTGGATCTTAAATCCCAGTTTAAGTAGACTCTTCCGCGCAAGACCCAATCTGGTCTGTAAATTGTGAGAATCAAAGAATGAAGGGGTCAAAAGACCTTCATGCAGCTGACTTGCAAAATTCAAGAACGTAAGAATATAATATGTCTGCATGGAACTGTGTTCATAGGGCTTTCAATATCACAATATCATCCAAAATATTCATGCTTACAAAATTCCTACACACTCTGAGAGCCACTTGGAAAAAAAGCTCTGGTTATTAAAAAAAAAAAAGTATAATATAGTGGTAAACAAGATAGCCTGATAATAAAATAATGATAAAATGAGATACGAAGAGAAATTTACGAAATCTTACAAATTAAATGAACATTAAACTGTACAGAATGCTTACCTATTTCTATTATTTTAATTTTAAGAACTGTGTAAGAGCAATGGGTTAGGTTTTAATATGTCAATATGAAAAGAGAGAGAGAGAGAGAGAGAGAGAGAGAGAGAGAGAGAGAGAGAGAGAGAGAGAGAGAGAGAGAGAACAGTCGCCTGAAAACCAGGTACAGTATCTAATTCACTGCTTTCGTCAACAGAGGCCTTCTCGATTTTTCTTTCTTGGGGAAACCGTTGCATTCTCGTACGATAGGTCACCAACTTCGGTAAATTCAACTGAAATGAGAAAGCGCTGCAACTGGCAGCACCAGTCGAGAGAGAGAGAGAGAGAGAGAGAGAGAGAGAGAGAGAGAGAGAGAGAGAGAGAGAGGCATCAACAAGACGGAGGACATCAGTTATCGATCGGAGGGTAGCGTGTCACACGCGATTGATTCTGAGTAGACTTTAATTAATTACACCATGTTAATATCTGGAAAAGACCGATGGGCGCTTCAAATCAATCAAATTTACACGCCCAGAAGTACATATTCTGTTACATTATTCGTCGTCACCACCGAAATAAGAATAATAATCATTATAATTATTGTTACAGTTGTTACCCTCATTAATGAATTAAGCCACCAACTGAGAAACGCAATTCCACAATACAAAAGAACCTCAGATAACAGAATTTCATCGACTTATGCAAGCTGTCTAGCTACTGGAGTCTCCGGGGGTATTCCTTTACAAACCCTCGAAATTACGGGTCAAAGGTCATGACCGCTGCTACTACAGCAGCCACGTCCTGAATTCCCTTCCTGGAAAACTCATTAATACTTGAGCTGCTACTGTGAGTTCTTTTTCTTCCTGTAAGGAACTGATCGTCAAAATGGCGCTTGTAACCTTATTAATAATACTGGTTAATAATCTCGCCTTGCGAGAGACCCGAGTTCGATCCTACGGGGAGAAAATTCCTGAAGATCGCTTCCTGAAAAACTCGACCTGAGCGGTCATAAAGGTACCTGGTATTTGGTTAGTCAACTCTGAGTCGAAGATGGGTAGAGGAGGGCATGGAGCTAGGAACCTCCAGTAAGAGACAGGTTAAGAACCTCTAGATAAAGCCACGCTCTCCGGAGGGAAAATGTGCAAGGTAATAATGATAATACTTCATCAAAAACAACCTGACAGTGCTAGTTGAGGTTAGATGATATGAGCATCTAATTCGGCAAAGCTTATCCAGTTGATCACAGTGGGGGGACTTAACACATATATACACACACACACACAGAGAGAGAGAGAGAGAGAGAGAGAGAGAGAGAGAGAGAGAGAGAGAGAGAGAGAGAGAGAGAGAGATTGTAAAACTATGCAAGATATGAAGAGTTCAATTATTTTTTAATTTCTTCATTACAAATTTGTAGGTCTGCTGGTCTGGTTTGGTAAGTTCTGGCTCTAATAATAAAATCACTTTACAATCGATGCTCCCTGAAGGTTTCTTTCATCACTTAAGCAAATTTCAACTCTCTCTCTCGGCATTTCGCTCCGTAACACCACTATCCTGTAAGTTAGTTTAATCTACAGAAAACTCGCGTCTCTTGATAGACCCTGACATATTAGTTAAGAGTGACATTAACAAAGCGGTCTTGAAGACGACGGCGTAATTGGATAATTGGTCAATCACCTAACGAGGAAACGGGTGAGTGTGTTGTTGCTAAATCTATTAAAGCGTCAAGCCTTGATGTGCTACAAGACAGCATCAAAGAAAAGGGTATAAAAACCAGGCCCTGGAGACTACATATCATAGCGCAATTTTGTGTTTAAGTGCAGAGATATAGCTGCAAAAACACGTTCCGTAAGTGAACTTTTCAGAGGATAACAAAGATTATTACTATATTAATGAAAGCCAAAGGTCGCGAGGGCACGCACGCACACACGATTATATATATATATATATATATATATATATATATATATATATATATATATATATATATATATATATATATATATATATATATATATATACATGTATATACGTGTATATGTGTGTACTGTATATATTTATGGATACATATACATACATGCATACATACATACATATACATAGATAGATAAGAAGGCCCATAAAACACTATTTGAACGTTGGCTGCAACGTTCAAATAGTGTTTTATGGGCCTTCTTATCTTCATATTACACTGTGGTATTACAGTAAGAGACATTCATATATACATATATATATATATATATATATATATATATATATATATATATATATATATATATATATATATATATATATATATATATATATATTCAAAGCAAACTAATGTGTAACCCGTCATCCCCTAGTCCGAGCAAGCAGGAGGACTCCCAGCCCGTATCATCAGACGACCTGCGAAGGAAGAAGACTTTTATGGGTTATTATCTACGATGTCATTTTGCGATTCATTTCAAGGCCACTTGTAGCCACTTCCTCTTCTGCAATAAGAGCCATTTTCTTCGAGTCTCGGGAACTGAGCGGAACTCTTAAAGAGGCGTTTTAACGATGATAAACCGCCTTCTGTTGCGTTTAAATAGCCTGGTTGACAGCAATTGACTTTTTTAAGAGCAGTGCGTATTCTAATTTTCAATTGGTTCTGACTTGGTGTATTATTTTCCATTAGACAACAGCACCATTCAATTTACTAACAGTTAATGTTTTATCCCGGCACTAACTCGTGGTATAGAAGTAATAATTCTAAATTCTGTATATACATTATATACTGTATATATATATATATATATATATATATATATATATATATATATATATATACATATATATATGTATATATTAGTTACTTAATAACACTGAATTTCAACTTTCCTCGACTATCCTCCTCATTTTTATCACATGGTTTTAGTTTTAAGTAAAAGTAAAATATTGTGTCGGCTTTGTCTGTCCGTAAGCACTTTATTCTGTTCGAACTTTTTCTGTCCCCATAAAATATTAAAAACTACTGGTACGTTGATCATCCACCCTCCCATCATCAAACATACCAAATTGCAGCCCTCCAGCCTCAGTAGTTTTTATTTTATATAAGGCTAAAGTTAGCCGTAATCGTGTCCTGGCAACGATATAGGATAGGCCACCACCGGACCGTGGTTAAACTTTCATGGGCCACGGCTCATACAGCATTATACCGAGACCACCGAAAGATAGATCCATTTCAGTGGCCCTAATTATCCGCTGTACAGAGAACTTGATTCCGCCAAAGGAACTTTTGTGCATTTTTTACTAGTGTCTGCTTGCAACTACTTCTTCTGAATCAGATAATATATATACCTTCGCAGCAGCAGACAGCACTGTGAAAAGGCGCCATAAAGAATCCAGGTTGCATTTATCTGGTCACCGAGATAAATAAGTAACCTACAGACAGAGTACCCAAAGAGCCACGGCGGTTGAATCGTGCCTAATTGACCCTCAGATTTCTTAACGGGAGAATGACCGTTACTGCCTTTTTTTTTTGTGTGTTCGCTTTGTGGCACCCATAATCCATCTCTCTCTCTTATTCTTTCTCTCTCTAATACAATACACATACAATTATGATTGTCCCCTCAGTCAATTAATTTTTCCATTATTCATTCCTGCATAAAGCCCCCCCTCTCTCTCTCTCTCTTTCTCTCTCTTGTATATTCGCTAGATACATTCTCCTGCTGTCTCTCTGCCAACTGCTGTAATTTAGTTTTACTCCTCCTCAGCCTAAGTTTCATCTGTTCTAATCACATAGGTAGTTCTTGTTTCTGAAACATATCCGACATTTAATGCAATTATTATACCTCAACTTTAATTCTCTCTCTCTCTCTCTCTCTCTCTCTCTCTCTCTCTCTCTCTCTCTCGGTTATGAAGCATCTCTTGCGCTACTTCCCGAATGAAACAAACAAGCGCAGCCGCTCGAACTCGAATCATTTAGCCAAGAAAAATGGGGCAATTAACTCTTCCACCTCGGGAGTTGACATTCAACATCCCTGAAGACGAGGCCCATATCGCACAGGGTTCCTTTTATGTAAGAGACGTCTCCCAAACCAACAAATGAATCCCCTTTATTGCAAACACTCAACTGATCAATCTGCAGAAAGAGAGACTGAGACAAACGGGAAATCGTGTTTATATCTCTGGCAATCTTGTTTACACATGACCATACACGGAGATAGAGTGTGTGTGCTCGCTTTAATTTGGGAAGGTTTTCTATCAAGTCTTCGCTGAGTACGAAGCTATTCATTAGACAGTTTGAGCAGTTTTTTTTCTTGGTTTCATTGCAGTGCGCTATATACACACATTAGCCAAAGCGTATGCGCGCACGCGCGTGCACTGTTTCCTTCTCATAACACTTTCACTCGAGCCTCATCTGGGCATAGCAAACATTCATTTTAGCTACATTTCAAATTCTTCACACATGAACACTCCATTTTCTTTATCTTTCGTTGTTCTCAAACTCGCCTCGTTTGCACATGACCACACAAGAATTTTTCTTATATTTTCACTTTTTCTTTCATGTCGACCACTTCAACTACAACTGATCAAACATTTTTATCCTTTCTTTTTCCCTGGGTGAACTTTCAAAGTCCCTCGACCGTGTGTGTCCATTCATTAAAATCACATTTGAAACTTTCTATCGTACTCATCTCTCTCTCTCTCTCTCCGCTTTCCCTCCTGAGAAACAGAAAAGCCGTAGCACAACAGGCCTACACAAAAGATTTAGGCCTAAGACGCACGCCATTCATCAGAGGGAACTTTTCTTTTCTTTATTGGTCTTACATTTCACAGAAGGTAACCTAGCTCACTTCATATACAGAAAAGTCATTGAAGTTATTTTGGCAATGAAAAAGAAAGGGGGTGGAGATCAGTGAACGTGAGGGTGAAAATGTACATTATGTATTACATATATAAACACATATACATATATATATGTATATACTGTATATATACATCATGCATATTACGCCTTGGCATTTAAGAAAAAAAGGCCTTAGATTAAAGGCGAAAGATCTGGTCTTGTGTTGCTTCACTTTATCGAAGTTGCACAGCAGAAAACTCACACACAAACATACACATACATTCACACACACATATACAGTATATATATATATATATATATATATATATATATATATATATATATATATATATATATATATATATATATAAAACACTAAAAAATGGTGTCCATCTCTTGTGACTGACAAAATTTAACATATTTTGATATGAAATTAGACTAAACTATTACTACGTACCAAAGTGTTGCTACTGTTTTAAATATGTGCTGCAAAATCCGCCCACATCATCAACAGGTAATTTTATTCTAAAAGTTAACTGACATTTGATCTAAGCGGAGCCAAACTAACTCTCTCTCTGTCTCTCTCTTACAAAATGTGACAAGTCACAGAGTTATCGTAATTTTCCTAACATATCATTAGGCCGCGGCTAATCACAACAGACCTCGATATTATATTTGTTCTATACACCATCTGCCTTCCTATTACGGAAGTTACAAAATAAACTAATAGAAGAAAATACAGACCAAATTTTAATAAAACTCGTGACATTGTGGATATATATATATACAGTATATATATATATATATATATATATATATATATATATATATATATATATATATATATATATATATATATATTATATATACATACATGTATGTGCGTGTAATGTACGCATGAGAACGTGTTTTACAAATTTCTACCTCGCATCAGAACCGAATACCGGTCTTTCAAATGAGAGGTAAGGGTGTTACTAATTCATCCACACATCGGTCCTGATATGGTCAGAAATTTATAGTTATATATATATATATATATATATATATATATATATATATATATATATATATATATATATATATATATATATATATATATATATATATATATGGAGAGAGAGAGAATACTTCGCATGGCTCGTAACACTGACCAACAATGGCAAGAAACTGAATTCCTGATCTGGACGGACCAATGAATTTAGAAACAAGCGGTCACTTCGAAAATCTCTCTCTCTCTCTCTCTCCTGTGTCGAATGTCTGTATTGTCTTACCGGTGTTTTTGGGTCTAAAATACGCTTAGCTACCAAAGTAATTTTTGGTTCATGCCAAGAATAAGAAGACCCATCAAAAATATTTTTATCATCTCCGCCTAGAACCCATGAAATACACATATTCCCTCTCTCTCTCCAATGATCACAACAATAAACATGAAAATACTGCAGATTCAACAGTGCCCACTAGGCGGAATCGGGCATCATGACGTACCTCCAAGGAATGAGGAATTGAGAGGAAGACTGGCCACAGTGAAGTACCTCTGAGGAGTGAGGAGTCGGGCTACAGACAGACAGAAATGTTCTTTCTAATTAATCATATCGCGAGAATGCAAGAGCAGAAATTTCGTTTTTGCGAGAAGAAAAGGAAAAAAGAAAGCATGGGTTAACCATGGAGAAAGCGATAAACCTGCCTCTTGATCTCCTACCACCTTCCTCTGAAACCTTATTGTCTTCCCACTTGGCCATGAGAGAGAGTGAGAGAGAATAACGGCCAATTTTTAAACGATTCATCTTGAAACTTCATTCGTTTCTTCGTGTACTAAAGCGAGCATGCTTTCTCTATCATTTTTGCTGTTTTCCTTATTCTTTTTATCTTGTCTTGCCTTTTCTGGTGTATGTACAAGGAAAGATCATTCGCAAAACTGCTTGCCGATATATTATTGCTACTTTTTTTTCGTTAAAAAAAAATTTAAGAGGAAAAAGATATGATACTTTTACTGAATATATAATGGTAAAGCATTTTTGAGATTCCTAGCACCATTATTAGTTAGCAAACCATTACGGTGTGGTAGATATATATATATATATATATATATATATATATATATATATATATATATATAGATATATATATATATATATATATATATATATATAACGATAAATATATATATATATATCACCAGGCTGAAAAAAACAAGGATATATATGATATGAAATTACAATAAAATATATTTGCAAAATACTAACCAAATATATATCTATCTATCTATCTATCTATATATATAGATAGACAGATCTACAAATATATATATATATCTCTCAATGATTTTTCTCTCTCTCTCTCTCTCTCTCTACCCTCTCTCTAGATATATATATATATATATATATATATATATATATATATATATATATATCTATTTATCTATCTATCTATCTATCTATCTATCTATATGTATATATATATATATATATATATATATATCTATATATATATATATATATATATATATATATATATATATATATATATATATATATATATATATATATAAATTTTCTGAGGGTAGGGAAGGTGTTGAGGTAGAGTGATATTTTTTTTTTTGTATGTACAAGGAAAAATCATTGGTAAAATTCTTAATAAACAAACCACTGCCAAGGAGGCACCAAGTATGTTTGGCAAACACGCGTTGATCGCGGGGTAAATGCAACAAGCAAAGACCGCACGGGAATCCTGTAAGTGAAAATATACAACAGCTGAAATTGCAACAAACGGGGACTAAAAGCGGAACTGGTTCGATGATGATAAACTTCACTGAAACGCTGCAAGAGACCACCCTTGCACTCTATTCATGCCCTGTTTTTCTTCGATCTTTTAATTTATTCGCAGAGTCTTTATTTTGTGACCTATGGATAATAATAAGTTCACTAATACGTGAAACTGAATATAAGAGTGTCATTTATGTTGCAAAAGAGCAATAAAATAAGTTCACTAATACGTGAAACTGAATATAGAGTGTCATTTATGTTGCAAAAGAGCAAGAAAATAAAGTACAAAGAATAAAGATTATGAAATACTTGCGGCACTTATTTTTCTAACAATAACATTCTTCAAGATCATTGGTCCTTGTTGGACCACGTTAGTACAATACACTGCAGCTCTGAAGCCAATCTGGTAACAATAAAATAAACGCTAGGCACCTGTTACGAGGATAAACGTCTCCATTCACTCATTTTGATGAGATACAAGTAGATTATAAACATTAGCATCCCAGAGAAAGGTATACTAAGATTAATTTTTCTATATGTTGACCGATAGACAAGAAAAAGATGAGTAGCCTATACGGTGTGTGTGTGTGTGTGTATACACACACACACACACACACATACACACACACACACACACACACACATATATATATATATATATATATATATATATATATATATATATATATATATATATAATTTATTCTATGTATTTTTCTCTAGACGGAGACTTCAGAAGCTGTCACATTATCAATTCTCTTAGGATGAGGTTGTTAGCTTCCTACCCCACTGTATCTTATCTATTCAAAACCACAGTCAGCTAACTGTAGGTTCAGTTCTTACGCACACAGGTCTTTAACGTAAAGCAACCAGCCTTTATACTACATACGCAAAAGTAAGTAAAATATTACTTTCGAGACTGGAAAGTGTATTTGATGATTGTAATACTTAGTGAAAGCTGCTTTCATTTGATGTTCCTTTCCCTTTCAGACTGGATATTCATTCAAAAGTAATATTCGGTAAAAATAAAAACTTTTTATATGAATATACAAATGCGTAAGTCACAAACAGATGCAGAAAAAACTTCCTATGGCCAAGCAAAAAATATAAGGAAAAAGAGAGAGAGGCAGACAAACAAACAAACGAACAAACAATCTGGGAGCCAAACTGCCCACCCCATAAAGATGCTTATACA
Source organism: Macrobrachium rosenbergii (assembly GCF_040412425.1). NCBI lineage: Eukaryota > Metazoa > Arthropoda > Malacostraca > Decapoda > Palaemonidae > Macrobrachium > Macrobrachium rosenbergii. Next base: position 25,952,358 of record NC_089796.1, read on the forward strand.
CGAATGTCATCTCTATAAGATAATCAGTACAATGGCCTCTCAAGAATGGGGAGGAAGGCTTCTAAGTGTTCGAGGGGGAAAATAATGGGTATGCCCAGCCATTCCATCGCCCTTACATGACTCCCTCTACTCCGAACATTATCTGCTCCCCTTCAATCTCTTTTCTCGGATTTCTTCTTCTTTTTCTTTTTCTGGTTTTTTTGCAAGATAACCAGTTGGTTCTAGCCACGTAAAATAAATCTAATCCTTCGGGCCAGCCCTAGGAGAGCTGTTAACCAGCTCAGTGGTCTGGTTAAACTAAGATATACTTAACTTTTTTGCAATTTCCTTGGCATCATCTTCAGTTCGTCCCTCTATTATCTCCTCCCAATTCTTTTTTTGGACGTCATCTCTCTCTCTCTCTCTTCACTGCAGCTCAGTGATGTGAGGCCTAGCTCACAAATGGTGGGCCAGTGTTCGATCTGTCGCACTGGACGTGGAGGGGCCACGAATGGAACCGATTCCCAAACTGCAGTATGCCTCTGTTGACCTAGGGGATAAGTTATGTACTTAATTGTTAACTGGTTGTTGTTGGTCACACAGAGAGAGAGAGAGAGAGAGAGAGAGAGAGAGAGAGAGAGAGAGAGAGAGAGAGAGAGAGAGAGACTAGATGTCATTGTTCATTGCTCCGCCGGAGTCTTCCATTCATAGGATTCAGGAGACATAAGATACTCTACAGTTACCTCATTCTCAGTTTATAGCGAAAATTTCTGACGAGAATTTGACAAACGCGCGAACACACGTATTCAGACTTGATACACTTTACTGGTTAATTTCACTCTCCACACTTCTGCCTTAAAAATTACTTTACGGTTCGGTTTCAACACCATAAGATAGGGGGAAAATTTACTTTATGTATTATTACTGTTATAAAAAGTCTGACTCTAATGAAGACTGATGCCAATATTATAGACCCCTTCAACTGGAGGGCAAAGATGCGAAGCTCCGATTCTAATTAAGATGGAAGGGCTAACGTGCAAATCTTCTTACAAAGTAGGGTCGCCTACCTCAGAGTAAACACAATATACCATTTAGAACGGGGGATCGATAAAACAATCCCTTCACAAGAGGGGGAGGGGAACGACTCCGAAGGGAAGGGGAGGGTTCAAAGGGAAAAGGGACATATTTGATTTCCCTTCCATTCCCCTCTCCCGATGAAGAGGCCTAAACTTGTAAGGGACGTGTTTAGAAAGCCAACTTGTGAGGGCTGGGGAAGTCGATGATCAAAATTAGCTACGCAAGAGGTGGAGGAGGGGGAGGGAAAGTGGTGGTGAAGGGGGCGAGTTGTCGCAATATTCCACCCATGGGCAAAATAATGTATTTATACAAAGACCATTACAGCAAACTGTTCATCACAATCTTTCAAACATTTGGGGGCACTGTTTTATGGGCGCGTGCGTGACGTGACCCATTCTGACGACTGATGAGGCATCTTGAAGAGCCAATATTGATAACAACATCGTTCCACTTTCTTCCCCTCTGCTTCCAAATTTGGAACTCTCCTTCTACTTACGTTTTCTCGGTCTCTTACAAACTTCCAAATTTCACGAGCCAGATTTATAGCTTCTTTCTGACTTATACCCGACTCTTGACGGTGATAAAGAGTTAAACCATCTAATTTATAGCAATAATTTCAGTGTTTCCTTAAACATAAAACACGTGTCGTGACAGAACCTTGGTTACGTGAAAGTCTTTGGAACTCATTCCACTGCAATGTCGTCTCTGGTGTCACTGTGGCCCACTGCCCTCACATCCGACTCTTAAAGGTTGTGGCAAGAACTCATTTCATGGACGAGGTTGTCACAAATGGTCACGGGAGCTTGCGTAACCCACCCAAGCACTGATCACGTCTAGTAAAAAGATATGCCAACCACACCAAATTAAGCATAGGAAAATAAAAGGTTGAAATAATTGCGAAATACATGAGAACTATTACAGCCAAGAGCATAAAATCAACAAATACAAAAAATTTAATGATACTAGCGGTTACAACAAAAAATGATGGGGGAAAACCCCACACACACACACACACACACACACACACACACACAACGCAAGACGGTCTTAAATAATAGGACTGATAACGCGTAAATATAATAACTATTACAGAAAATGCAATGACCATGACGTAAATAACAAGACTGATAGGAATCACGATCAGTCGAAACTAAACTCAAGATAGCAATACCAACAGAGACGTTTGTGAATCAGTTGGTTGTTTCGCATCTTGGCAACTGACTACAAAGCGACGAACGCTTGATGGTAAAATCGCGCGCATGAGTGATCACATCGCCCCAGGGGCCGAGACAGAGAGATGGGGGATTATACGAAGAGAAAATTAAAAAAATCTGAAACTGTATGAGAGAGAGAGAGAGAGAGAGAGAGAGAGAGAGAGAGAGAGAGACTCGGCGGGGATAAGAATTACCTCCTCGCGGCCATGTTTTTCTCCTCTCTTATCTTCGTCTTGTTTTGTCTCTCTTTCTCCATCCCAGCTATTGCGCACAACATCCGACTAACAACCATGTCCACAATTCACTGTTAAGTCAAAAGATGCATACGAGATATTTGGGGAAAGCACCCAACAAATTCCCTCCCCGTCCGGTTCTGGAGTCGAACACTTGGCATTCGGGGAGAGAGAGAGAGAGAGAGAGAGAGAGAGAGAGAGAGAGAGAGAGAGAGAGAGAATAAAAAAAACTCCTTTTTCTTTGTGCTCCCCTCTTCTCGTTCGACTGAACCCCAGAATTTCCTCTCTAGAAAATTTCCTCATATGGGTCATACCCCTACCCTCCCCTATCTCAGTTCCTCTCTTACCCCTATGCGCTCGCACTCTCTCTCTCTCTCTCTGCCCGAACTAAATTCCCTTCCCTTTCCAAGCCCCCTTCGCATACGTAAGTTTCGGTATCTCTCCTTCCTCGCCCTTTTATTCCGGTGAAGTAATGAAGGCCTCCCTTGTTAATTCGTGACTCATCCCTCTGCGAGATCGTCCCCTGATAATAGGGGGATTTGGGGATAAAGGGGGTGGGGGGGATCTAAAAGCTACGGCGAAACGCGGGGCGTATCGTCAAAGGAGAAGTGAAGTAAAAGGTGGGGACGTCTACCAATAATGCCATGTGGTGGTTTGTGAATAATGGTGAGTAACAACCGTAGAGTTTCATATCCTCTCCTTTGCAGGTCTTTTTGTAATTGTTAATGACCTGTTTGGACAGATTATGGGGTAATCCGAAAAATCATATAACTTGCGAAGCAAGCCCCCTCAGAATACAATAGCCATTTTTGTAAGTAAGAAAAAATCAGAGACAGAAAGTCAACGACAAATGAAAGCTGCATTTAAATAAATCAACAATCAAATATATGCATAGACAAGTCGAGGAAGACCTCAGAAAAGTAAGACAAAGTAGTAAGAGGCTTTACAGTTAATAATTATTTCTTATTTTCATTATTAACTCTACTATAAGTTTTGAACTAATTTTTGCTTCTTTCTCTTCTCTATCTTCCAGACTATGCTCATAACACTGGATCTATTCCAGATCTCTCAAGGTAAGGCAACTAACGGAGTGAGAACTATTTTACTGATCAAATACAACGCGTCAGAATTTTGAAAGTATTCAATTAAAACTAATCTGTAGTAAAAGGAGCCTAATCTACTTGGACTCAACAGTAAGATCCGGAAGTTCTCCATCACTGCCACAAACAGTTTGATGGAATGCCAGTTTATTTAACAGAGCCATACAAAGGTGCTCTTAATGTGGTAGACTGACTGAATTCTAAAATTCAATTTTTCAAGCGGGGCACTTTCGGCCATTCAAGATAGCGAAAGAGTGAGCTGGAATGGGTGGACAACCAGATAAAGAGATCCAACAAGACATGAAGTAAAAGGTTCTAATGTTAGGACTGGAAGTAAAAAGTATACCTTGGTTTAACCAGACCACTGATCTGATTAACAGGTCTCCTAGGGCTGGCCCGAAGGATTAGACTTATTTTACGTGGCTAAGAACCAATTGGTTACCTAACATCGGGACCTACAGCTTACTGTGGAATCCGAACCACATTGTACCGAGAAATGAATTTCTATCAGCAGAAATAAATTCCTCTAATTCTGCATTGGCCGGGCGGGGAATCGAACGCGGGCCTAGGAGAGTGCTAGCCGAGTACGATATCGACCCATCCAATGAGGAACTGGGACTGGAAGTAAGAGGTGACAGTCACGGAGAGGTTGGACAGCAAGACTGAAGAAAGGAAGCAGGAACGGAAATAAAAGTAAAAGACTAAAAGGTGGATGCAGCTAAGGGCTGAAAGTACTTGCAAGCACCCTTCAGTACTGCCTACAGAAAATCCCGTGAAGGGTTACTGTAGTATGGTACTGTGAATCTTCATTCTCACGAGTTCCACAGTACACTTGAGTATTTCCCAATATCCCACAAGTCTCAAAAAGGTAGCTATTTTATGAAAAGAAAAAACAGTTCAGTCTAGAGTTTACATAAAAACGAACTCCAACTGAAGAGTCATCCCTAACTTAGAACAGACTGTATTTATTTCTCCCAAAATCCTTTCACTCACGAACTATTTTTCTCTTTAATTACAAGCTTACTGAAATCGAACAACATTAGAACGGATATATTGTATCCCCAGATGTACATCAGGCCCTTTCAGACCTGGGGTTAAAGGAAACGGACCGGAAATCGTGCGACAAAGCGGTCGAGCATTTTTTGAGTGGATTTGAAAAGGTCTTTCGTGAGGAGGCATCGACTGAGGTTGCTCAACTTCACGACATCGCACAGAAACACTTCTGTCCACAGGAAATGGCGCTCTCTCTCTCTCTCTCTCCTACTTCTCACAAGCGAGTGGTCCCACGTTTGATCCCCGAATTGGGCAAAAGTGAGCGTTTCCTTAAAACTCTAGTCGTCCTCTGCTAAACATGATGCGTATTAAGAAACTGGTTATTAAAAGACTGCTGTCTGATGCAGCATGCAGGGGGGTGGGGTTGTAACAGACTTGAGTTGTTAGTAGTCAGTTCGAATGTTTGCCATCGTATAAAAAAAACAAGAATGCCTCGAAGAGTTAATATTCACCAAGATCCAAAATATTTTCATAAAATTAGTACAGGATTTATCTGTCTGAGCGGAGTTTCTCTCTCTCTCTCTCTCTCTCTCGTTCAAAATGTGGAAAATGCCATAATACATACAGGAAACGCAGCAATCATACAAAACTGAGGTGCTTCATTTAAGAGAATAACGAATTTCTAGAAATTCCTAGAGTCGTATACAGCCAAACACGCTCCCTCAATCTCTCAAATCCCTCAGTAATGTGTAACGTCTTACAAAATTTGCGAAAACATATTCAACGTCCTTGCAACAATATCAATTCTCTTAATAATTCTAACATCTTGCAAAATAAAGAAAAACTTTGCAAAAGCATAAAGTCCAGGAGGGAGAGAGGGAGAGAGAAGGCTTAAAAAAAAAAGAAAAGAAAAAAAAAATCTAAGAAATAACCATTGAAGAGAAAAATGCCAGCTACAATAAAAGAAACAAAAATACGAAAACTGGATAAAAACAGCAAGATACAAAGCTGAACAATAACGGGGAAAAAAGAAATAAAAACGGAATTACGACCGAAAGGATGGAAAGAATGCAACAGGCTTCCAAGTATGCCATTCAGTCACAGTAAAGGCCATGATAGTGAACTCTGCCATTACAACACGACCCCGACATTTTTCGCACTGGATAGTGACATCATCTTGTACCCAGAAATAGGAAAAACAAAAACTTACAGAGGCAATGCTCTCATTAGCTTTTTCTGGTGACGCTAAGACGAACAAGAGAAGGATAACAATTACTAATAGTCACTGTAATAAAAATAAATATTAATTTTATTCTCATTATTGGGTACCTTCAAAACTCAGTGTTTTAAATCACACTGCCTATATATATATATATATATATATATATATATATATATATATATATATATATATATATATATATATATATATATATGAACATATTAATTAATAAATTATCAAATGCACCTATAATAATAACAAAATAAGTGCACTTATATTAATAATAATAATAATAATAATAAAAAATAATAATAATAATTAAAAATAGTAGTAGTATGAGTCTTAAAATGGAGAAGCAAATCCACAGTTATGTATATGTACATATATTTAAAGATGAATCAATATAGACAGCTTTCGGGAACTTATTCGGTTCCCCTTTTCAATCCCGAAAGCTATCTATATTGATTATCTTTAAATATATGCACATATACATAACTGTGGATTTGCTTCTCCAATAATAATAATAATAATAATAATAATAATAATAATAATAATAATAATAATAATAATAAGTAAATAAGCAAAAACCCCTCTAAGCCCAATGTCCTTTGCTCGGATCTCCTTGGCTGCTGGGGTGTGGGGGGGGGATGATAGTAAAAGGGCTAGGAGAAGGAGGGGGTGGTAATAGTACCCTCAGCCTCATGTAACCGCTTCCTGCCTTCCATTAAGTGTAGTTTCTCTCTCTCTCTCTCTCTCTCTCTCTCTCTCTCTCTCTCTCTCTCTCTCTCTCTCTCTCTCTCTCTGACGCTACAGTCTCACGATTATCAAGAACTGGGGCAAGTAACGAAAACCTTTAACTACTTGTGAAAACTAATAAAAGTGAACACGAAAATAAAAGTAATATGTCTTGCACTTCCTCTTACGTGACAAGATTGTTAAGGAATTGAAAATAAAACACAAGTTGGATTACAAGAGAGAAAGAAGTGAGGGTTATCAAGACAACAGAACCAACTTCTTCGTAACCATAATGATTAGATGACAGGAGAAATAAAAAAAAAATTGCATGTTTATTCGACATGAGGAAAAGACAAAAAATATGCTAATGACAAAATAAAGACATTTCCCTGCATTCAGACACGAAGACACCACAAGAAAGAAGTATCCTCATAATTAGAAAACACTGAGACACACGCACAAACACACACACACACAGAGACTCCACCATAGGAAGGATAGCGCAAGAGGGAGAAATAAAAAGGGGGACTAGATCTAAGGAGAGAGAGAGAGAGAGAGAGAGAGAGAGAGAGAGAGAGAGAGAGAGAGAGAGAGAGAGAGACTCCACCATAGGAAGGATAGCGCAAGAGGGAGAAATAAAAAGGGGGACTACATCTAAGGAGAGAGAGAGAGAGAGAGAGAGAGAGAGAGAGAGAGAGAGAGAGAGAGAGACGGGAAGGATGTCTGAGTTCCAGGAGGGCCTCCTTGATTGCTAGTTCCTCACACCGCTTTCCTCTTCCTTTCGAGATTAAAAGCCGTTTTTTTCACATCCGTGACACAACTTCTTTCTATATCAATCAAGTTACACATCTGATACTTGCTAAGTCACTTTATTTTAGTCCCTTTCAACTGACCTTTTCACTTACAAAATTCATTACTGGGGGGAGGTTTAGTTAATCTCATGACCTTACATCGCCAACCTTCATGGAAACAATACAAAAGATGTTGTTCCAAAGCTCTAAAGTAGGCGGAAAGAAGCGCTCGACAAACCGAGGATTGTTTGTAATAGATATATGTACGAAACTCATTCACGTTTTTTAAGACCATGGAAAACTAGTTGCTAAATGTGTTTATTCACAAAGCTGTCAAAGCACTTTCTCAGGTACCCTTGAACTACAAGGCGATCACTTCAAACAAGAATTGACCCCATTTAGTTCAGCCCAACGAAAATGTAATGCCTTTACAAAAGCATCAATATCTTCCACTTTTTTTATTCTTCATGCCTTGTTTACGTGGGAGTACTTCTCATTAAAAATAATCCTTCCAGCTTATAAATGCGCAAAGGCACCTTCATTCTTTAGTCGCATAAACACACACAAAGTAAACCTTCTAAAATACATATACGCAACGGTTTATCTCTAAAAACATTTATACTCAATTCACGCACATAAAAAATCTGGTTAACAAGCGGAAAATAAACCAGCCAACGACAAACACAAAACAGGGTACATTCATAATGCAGTTATCCAGTCATACATAAAAACCTACTAAAATACACACGCAAACAAGGACACACGCATAAAGCACAATAACACAGACATGAAGGCCAAACCCAAATACCAAGTTCATCAAACTGTTTCCCCCCGAAGAAGGGGACTCTATCTCCCCTCGTCCAAGACCCCTCCTTCGAATAATCCTTCCCCTCTCTGTCCCCGCCGATGTCAGCTCGAAGGTAATAACGCCAGCTACTTCTACCTCCCCTTTCTTGTTCCCTCGGGGCTTTCTACATTATGAACGCGTTTTAAATTCCTTGATGTTCAATTAACCAATGTGAACAGTAATTGCTCAAAGGACTGGGGGATTTGAATATTGATGCTGGTTTATTTAACTGAGGAGGTTACTACTACTACTACTATTACTACTACTACTACTACTACTACTACTACTGTACATACAATAATAATAATAATGTATTATTAATTAGAATAAGTTTACATCAACTGTTTATAATTCCATTCCTTACTATCGTCATTAACACAATACTGCAAACATATAATTTCTAAACACAATGCACTAACCTCAAGACAATAAAAAAGAATAACCGATGTTAGTCTGACTTCACCAAAAGATAAAACAATTAATGATCTAGGATAACAAAAGCAAAATTTGAAAACTCAAAAGTCAAAGTAAATAAACAGAAAAATAAAAATTGAAAGATAACGATAAATACGAAATAAAAAGACATAAAGAATGCATAAAAAGGAGGAACGACAGTTACGGGCTGCTGAATAGCAAGAGCCCGTGCCAGCACAAGGGTGGTTAAATCTAAATCTGTCTGGAGGAACGAGCAATACCAGCATCTTTCTCTCTCTCTCTCTCTCTTATCAGCCAGGGGTCGTGATTGCAGACGACTACGTGTTATAAGAAGATGCAGGACGCTGCGGGCGTGTTCCGTCTACCGAAATGACAGACTTACGCCTCTCCCCGTCTGGAAAAATGACAGAGCTACGCCTCTTAAATAGCAGTTCTCAAGCCCGTTTCACAGACGGTGGAGAGATAACGAGAGGGTAAATAGGTACTGGGGGATTACCTGGGTACCTGTGGGCGCCTGGGGATTACATGGGTACCAGTGGGTGTCACGGGTGTTGCGGAGTTACTTGGATGACTTACAAGATTACTTGGATACTTTGGAATACCATGGAGTTATCATGTAATCAACAGATACTAAAGGATTAGTATTACCAGGAAAATTGAGATACCACAAGATTACCTTGGGAATAGAAAGTACCAGGGGATTACCTTGAAACTAACATATATTTGGGAATTACACAGTACCTAACGGTATCAAAGGATTACCTGGAACATAAAGGAACCAAGAAAGTATACGATTACCGAAGGGCATCGTCGGTATATAAAGTACCACGAATACCATGAGTTTCTTCATTACCTATGAATACCATGGACAACAGTTAACTAAGATCAGATGATTGCCTAGTACCTAGTTACCATCGGGTACCATGAAAATAGCAATCGTGAGGGAGCAAAGGGAAAGAGAAGAACCTTCGAAAAGCGAAACAAAATGCGCACAAACACCTTCACATCTTTCCAAATCCCCCAGTCACGCCAACAACACGAAAAGCGGCGACCGCACAGGAAGAGCTCCAAGATATAACAATGGAGAGAGAATTATAGAATAACTTCGGTTCCACGCATGCAACGCTAAAAAAAAAAAAAAAACAAAACATTAATTCAAACCACAAAGACATCCATTTTTTACAGCCTTTACGAAACCACGAAGAAAAATAGTATGGAATAAAGGTTTTCTAAAGGTCAAGGCTGTCAGATTTTATTTGTACTCTACAAGATGTTACGGGGTATGCTGATCTAACTTACAGTGTTTAACTATAATTTCGAAGAAAAAGACTTTTGTGGGCGTGTATGAAAAAAGCGGTTATTCGTAAACTGGTTCCAACTTTCCGAGGCGGGGGATGCCTCATCGAAGGCCTTCGGTTATTATCTGTACTGAGTAAACTGGTTCCAGACTTTAAACTCTTAAGCTAGCCATACACGATAGAGACTGGAGGTCACGGCGGTACTGGCCCTCCGGGGATGGAGACAGGATTTCAAGAGGTCCTGACTTTTCTAAGCTCTTTTCGAAAGATCTTCTGAATGAGAAATTTTAGCTTTCGTCTGTTCTCATCAATTTTCTTGCAGAACTCTTCAGGCAGCCCATTATCTGTAAACGGATGAAGTGAGTAACAAAATGGGTGCGGGAAGCAATGAGGACTGACTTTGGAATTGGCATGCTGAAAGGGGCACCAGAAAGAGACTTTAAACTCTTACTGTACAGGGATCACAATAATGAACCTGGAGCATCTCACAGAGAGAGAGAGAGAGAGAGAGAGAGAGAGAGAGAGAGAGTCAATCTTTCACCATTAATAATCTGAGTAGTCGACTGATAAATTCTCTTATGTAGATTACATCCATAGAACAGTACTGATGGTAAATATTTATATTACTAACAAAGGATAATAATCTTGGCAACACACACACACACAATACCAACGCCTAATTTTTTTTCTTATTAATATTTCCGTTTCTGTTGGTTTTATTTGTGACCTACCTTTATTTATTTTTTCATATTTATAAATATTTAAATTCTATTTGGTTAAGCCTTGCTTTGAAACTTAACATCCTTTTAGGCTTGTTCCATGAGAGTGTTTACTACTACTACTACTACTACTACTACTACTACTACTACTACTAATAATAATAATAATAATAACAATACTAACACATGAAAATCAAAACTCTGGAAAATTAATCCCGACTTCACTTCTTTCTAAACGAATCCTAAAAAGACGAAAAAAAAAAAACCTGTAGGACCCATCCTTTCACACGACACTTAATAAGACAACCGGCCTCCTCATCTTCCCCTACAACGAAACAAATGAATCTCTGTCTCTGCACTCCAGTAGCGAGCCGCCTTAACGACCTAAGAAAGGCCCTAATGACTGAGGGTCGAGTTGAAACGGCCCTTCTGTGTGAACTAGCGTTTAGTTTACTCGCTTCGGCGACGCGGTAGCTTAGTTTGATAGGGTAGCTTAAAAGCTTAGTTCCAGTGCTTCGAACCTCTGCCGTATCGTTTAAAGCAATGTGGGACAGAACCTAAATATAGCAGCATGTCACTAAAGCCTTTTCGATAGGTTAAAAGCTTAGTGGGACAGCTTAAAAGCAAAAGGGAATAGCTTGAAAGCAAAAATGGAATAGCTTATTTGAAAACTAATGAACAGCTTAAAGCTTCGTGGGATAGCTTAAAAGCAAAAAGGAATAGCTTAAAACCAAGAAGGAACAACTTAAATCTTAGTGGGACAGCTTGCAAGCATATGCAATCATATGCAATAGCTGAAAGATTACTGGGATAGCCTGAAAGCTAAAGGGAATAACTTAAAGCTTAGTGAGATAGCTTGAAAACAAATGGAACAGCTTAAAGCTTAGTGGGATAGCTTGAAAGCAAAATGGAACAGCTTAAAGATTAGTCAGATAGCTTGAAAACAAATTAGATAGCTTACAGCTTAGTGGAATAGCTTGGAAGCAAATGGAATAGCTTAAAGCTTAGTGGGATAGATTGAAAAGCAAAAGGGAATAGCTTAAATCTTACAAGGCCAGCTCAAAAATTTAGAGCTTAGTTGTACTGTAGAGCTTGAAAGAGTAACGAGGTCCAGTACCAATTTAATGGGGGAGCTAAAAATCTCATTTAAGGAACAACTTACGAATCAGCAAGCACCCTAATGTCTCTTAGTGAAAAAAAAGTAACTCCGTTTTACCAGACCACTGAGCTGATTAACAGCTCTCCTAGGGCTGACCCGAAGGATTAGACTTATTTTACGTGGCTAAGAACCAATTGGTTACCTAGCAACGGGACTACAGCTTATTGTGGAATCTGAACCACATTGTAGCGAGAAATGAATTTTTATCACCAGAAATAAATTCTTCTAATTCTTCATTGGGTCTCTTAGTGGAATATCCGAAACCTTTAAGAGGTAGCTTCATAGTCTACCGGGTCACCTTCAAGATGTCCAGATAAGGAAAGGAGACTAGTTAGAGGAATAAATGCCCTGGAGGTAAAATTTTTAGTTAATCCCTTTACTATTTTCATGGCTGTTAGCTTTGGTCTGACCAATCAAAATAACTGGAGTTACTGATCGAGCCCCAATGAGAAGGGAATACGGAGAACCAATTAAAATGAAACGAAGCAAAACTGATAGTAAAAAGAAGCGCTAAAATTTATTTCCATGAACATCGAAATGATTGCAGTGAACCCAGATAATACTTGGAACTCAGTGAGAAAGAGAGAGATGCAGCAAGAGGCAAAATTACGGGGTAGACCCACTGGCTGTTATTTACATCCACTTAAAGACGTGGTGCAGTGGACCCAAAGACTGCATTGCTGTATATGGCAAATGATGACTTCATTGCTGCTGAGGACTTCAGAGGTGGTCTGCTTCTGAGCAGTAGCTCTGAAGAGGCGAGACACATAAAACAATTTCAGTATCTGATCGAGCTCGTCAAAAGTCACTACTGTCCACCTCCTCAACTGTTAGCATGATGTCCTACTTTGTCTGGAGTCTCCTGGTAAGGGAAGAACACGGATTCTTTACCATTTATTTAGTTATCAATGCATTTTAGTATTCAAAATATATGAGAAACTGTTTTACTTAATTTTCTAAGACGCAATAACAGGAAGGCTCTTAATGTCATATCCTCTCTCTCTCTCTCTCTCTCTCTCTATCTATACACATATATATATATAATATATATATATATATATATATATATATATATATATATATGTATATATATACACAGTATATATATACATACAAACACACTATATACATATAAATATATATAAACACATTTAAAAGTTCCATGAAGAAACCCTATCTCTAAAAATACTGCAGATTATAAGCAGCAAATTAATGAACGAAGAAGACAAAAAAAAAAAAAAAAAAATCACGCAACCAATTTTACAAAGACCTGAGACCTCACACAGCCGGAAATTGCCAATTAACTTTTAAATGAGGAAGTTAAGTAATTAACACTTTGTAATTTCTATTCATTCACCTGCTGTAAAAAAAATCAACATTAATCTTAGAAGACAAAGACGGCAGAAGTAGGAATACAAAAATAATAGAAAGTAAGATGCAAGATAATTTCATAATTTTTGTTCTGGGGGGAACTCATAAAATAAACAGATGAGCCATTTATTCACATATCAGTGAGACACGAGGGTCTGCTTTTCAGCATAAAACTACTGACCACTGGATGTAGTCTTTAGTATGCCTCTAACCGCTTAATATCTAAAGCTTCATCTGGTTCATTACTGACAACCGAGTATATTTAATGGAGTCCATTAAGACATTACTCTTACAATTCTATACTTAACCTACTGGCCAATAAGCGTACTTGAAACAAACGTAAATTCATCGCTTAATATAGATTCACATTTAATTAGCAACAACATGCAGAAAACCATTTATTAATCTATTTCTAAGACTCCCGAATATAGCGCCACATAAACTATGCCCATGGCGTTGTTTCTAACAACTACCTTTAGCTTTAGATAATAGACAATAGTGAGGGAGTTACACAAATGGCGCTAAGTTACTGGAGAACTGTTTCAATTTGCTTCTCCTCTGAAGAGATACAGAAACCGCCATAAATATGGCAGCTATCAAGGAGGTTAGATAACCTTCTTGGCTGCTGTATGGTTCAGGAAATACTGGAAGGGGATTTAAGTTCCCAAATCGCTACACTAATCCAGAACTTACACACCTTCTAATAACATTGACTTCCATCTGTTAAAAAATAGTTAATACAGTCGCTCAGAGAGAGAGAGAGAGAGAGAGAGAGAGAGAGAGAGAGAGAGAGAGAGAGAGAGAGAGAGAGAGAGAGAGAGAGAGAGAGAGAGAGAGAAATATGTATAGATACATTTATATATTTATATATACTAATGAAAACCTTTTTAAGCAGAAGTGATAAGGAACCTGTAATGCGTTATTCCAAGGGAGAAAATCCATACGGTTAAACCTTTCAACGATATTACTGCTGGACATCAAAATACAATTCTCTATAAAACAAAAAAACATTGTTTAAGCATTATAAAAATCATTATAATCCATTCATAACTTACCAGGTTTAACTGTCTGAACACAAGAACGAGCATATATATATATATATATATATATATATATATATATATATATATATATATATATATATATATATATATATATATATATATATATATATATATATATATAAAATGCATGCATATGTACATATATGTATATATATATATATATATATATATATATATATATATATATATATATATATGTATATATATATATATATATATATATATATATATATATATATATATATATATATATATATATATATATATATATATATATATATGTATATATATATATATATATATATATATATATATATATATATATATATATATATATATATATAAAATGCATGCATGTACATGTGTGTATATATATATATATATATATATATTATATATATATATATATATATATATATATATAATTCAACATTAACGATAAATGGGAGAAAATATATGCATGAAACAAATGTTTGTATTTACATAAGTAGGTGTGTATCTACATGAGGTAAATTAGGTTGGCTTTCACTTTAAAAAAATAATTAAATACATGTAAGATTAGCTGAAAACGTGCATGTATTTTTCTCTCAAGTGTGTAAAGGAAACACGGACACGTGAGAATAAAGACACTGTCGATATTTGCAGACACACACGCACGTATAAAAATTCAGCTTCCCCTACAACTGCAGAGCAAGGGTTAACTGGTATAATGACACAGTATCAACGATAATTACGAGTCACCCTACCAAAAAATATTCATAAATCTCTTCACGGTAGGTAATTTGTCTCGACTATCTAAAAATCTACTCTCTCTCTCTCTCTCTCTAAAAGGTCAGATGCCCATAATGTAAGACTTGTTACGTCTGAATCTAATGAGGATAAAGTGAAGTGCTCAAATTTAATTATTATTCGTAATAGTCTAATATCTATCTATCTGTATATACATATATGTATATATATATATGACCATTTTTACTTGCTTATCATTGATGAATATTACTGAAAAATATCATTATCTGGTCTTGATCTAAAGTGACCGAAGCCTGGGATTTAACATACATACATACATGCACACATATATATACATATATATATATATATATATATATATATATATATATATATACACATATATATATATATATATATATATATATATATATATATATATATATATATATAATATTGCAAGTTTATAGGTAAATTACCCCTCTCGTGCGTCAAAGAAAGACACGCGAAAGGAAGGGAGAAAGAAAAAGGAAAATGAAAAAACAAGGAATAAACATCCCATTTCTGCCACAAGAGTTCCCACGCTTCTACGAACTCTTGTTCTTACAGTGACATATGGTACTGTACGCGATCCTTTGCGTCTACTGTCTCCAAGCAGTGTACTGAGGATGCTATACGGAAGGCTTGCGTTATGGAGCAATTGCTTTATTCATGACGAGGAAATGTTTACCGGACTATTAGCAGTATTGTCACTGCAACTAATATGAAAACTATGAAAAGAATATTGTCGTAATGGCAATAGCGTGGCTATAACATCGTTTTATCCTATTCATTAATAATAATAATGATAATAATAATAATAATAATAATAATAATAATAATAATAATAATTACCTCTCAAACCCGGAAATTAAGGTTTCCTCCGTTGAATAATAATAATAATAATAATAATAATAATAATAATAATAATAATAATAATAGTTACCTCTCAAACCCGGAAATTAAGGTTTCCTCCATTGAATAATTACATGTTCTATTTACAGACACTGCACATTTCTACAATCTTCTCATTGTAACTAATCAGTTGCTCGTGAATACCATTATTTTACAGGTAATATTTTGGTCACTGTTCTGTTTAGTGTATGCCTACTGCTTTCTAATAAGGTCTCATAGCATCCGACAGGTAATATTTTCTAATTTACAGGTATACGTTAGGTTAACACTATCTGCAATATCCGTTTCAATGAAGGTTTACTCCCCTCAGTTACTTAAGCTTAGACTTAGCCACGTAAAATAAATCTAATCCTTCGGGCCAGCCCTAGGAGAGCTGTTAATCAGCTCAGTGGTCTGGTTAACTAAGGTATACTTAAATTTTCTACCGGACAGCGTGTTTCCTCATTCCCATAACCTTCTCGAGTTCCTCGTGTTTAGATGTATATACTGTATGTGAATCGGATATAAGACCAAGTTCCACATATTTAGCGTATTCACACATGAAATTGGACAGTTCATTCCGATTTCCTCTGTATCACAGGAAACAGTTTTAGGATCCGTATGGTATTTCAGTCCGGCAAAATATCATCTCATGGGAGGAGATGGGAACGGAAATGACTGACGCCGCGTATTGGCAAACATACGCGCAAACTCCAATTTCCAATTAACGCCTTAAAACTGTCTCATTCACGGAAGCTTATCTCGGAAATCAATTAATTCCCACCAATCAGATGCGTTGACATGACGTGTCAGTAGCTACATTTAAGTTTTTCTGGAATCAAGTTTCGTCCGAGGGAATATACAAAAGGCGACAGATGAAAAGACAGGAAAAGGACAGCAACTCTACTCGTAGCCTATGTATTAGATTTGCATGTCGATTCATGTTTTATCTTTCAAATGATCAAATGAAACTTTCAGTGGATTTCTAGCTCTCTCTCTCTTCTCTCTCTCTCTCTCTCTCTCTTCTCTCTCGAGAGAGAGAGAGAGAGAGAGAGAGAGAGAGATAGGGGGGGTTGATACCTGATACCCCATGCATGTGGCGCTGACGAAACTCCATTATACGACAATCTAGCCCCCCATCCCCTACTACTACTACTACTACTACTCTCTCTCTCTCCAAAGAACTAGTTAATTGTCTAAACAGGTCTAACAACATGAATATAGACAACCGCAACAACACTGACAGTTTCCTGAAAAAGTACTACCATCAATAGCAAACCGATTACCCTATCAACAACAACTGACAAAACAACCACCAAAGTCTAAAGTACCGACAGAAACAACAATTTGGAGGGCATCTACTCCCCCCTCGCCCCACCCACAGCAACAAGAGCAATAAGGACGAAAACAGAAGAGAGCATCAGATAACCGGGGCACCGTGAATACCAAGAATATATTTGTCACACAGTAAGTGGCTTTTTTTATATCTGTTTTTTAATACTTATCTATACTTCTTGGGGTCCGTTACGTGAAATAATAACAAAGCAGTTTTCGCAACAATTATACCCCGAAGCATGGCAAAGATCAGTTAAATAAATAAATAAAAAAAATATTAAAAACTTAATAAATAAATAAATGCTCGGGCGTTATGTTACAAAAGACAAAAAATTAACAAATTCACTAATAAACAAAAATATTATTATGAAAGCCTAGAAACAGGATAAAAGTCATCTTAAGTGTGAGCATAAAAATGGCAGGGTGGATGGAGGGGGAACTGAAGGACTGGGGGGGCTGGGGGCTGGGGGCTGGGGGGGGGGGGGTAATAAGTAGATAGAGCGCCCCCGTCGTAACAATACCGTCATACGATATGATACAATACCATCTCATTGCTGGATACCTCTAACATGGGCAGGGTGACTCGAATAAGCCCACATAATCTCTCTCTCTCTCTCTCTCTCTGGAGGTTCAAGCAGGCATCACAATCGCACAGATACACAACTGCAAAATACGAAAAACAGAACGTCCGTATATATTAATTAAAGTAACTTCACCCAAGCACATGCATAGTTCTCAAGCGTAGAAGCATTAGCACATGCAGGCATGAGTAGAAGCTAAATAACCCAATAAAAAGGAAAAAAGAAAGAGAATAAGTTCAACAACAAGGGGACCCCTATAGTTCAACGAGATTTGATTAAGATTCTCGTAATCCAATTCTGAATCGGAGGACAGAACGAGAGAGCCCTGCATTTCTAACGAAACGTCGTCACTACATTGACATTTTTCTTTCATTTGCATAACAAGTTTTTTTTATTATTATTAATCGTCATCTTCAATTTACACTAATCAAAAGGCAGTATCTATCCGTTAATAGTATTTTCTACTTCAACCTTCCGATTAATGATGGTTACAATCACCGATAGGATGCCAGCAATTAGAATGCTCGACTTCGCACCTCTCTCTCTCTCTCTAGATTTTGACGTTCTGTTCAGAATGAAAGAACATCGCTACATAAAAAAAAAAACGCTCACATACTTATGCCTCTTAAACAGAAATAATGTAACATACCTCAAATTTACAACAATCCAAATTCACCTCAATATTTCCACGGTAAAATTTAAGTCTCTTCAGACAAACAGTCAAGCTCTAGCTTCTTTAAAAAAGCTAAAGATGACAACAAAAGTTCTTTTGCCGAGAGAAAGGAGCCTGCTTTCCGAAACCCTTACAAGGATATTTAATTTCTGACCCAAAACATGACTCACATACTTTATTAGAGATGGAATTTCTATTCACTTACATCTCCTTTTCATACATAGCTGTTTGCTACACTGGGCTATCATTCTTAGTTTCAAATGACAAAAAAGTGAAATAAAAGTACTATGACCCACAAGCATATACGACACCCAACATATATATATATATATATATATATATATATATATATATATATATATATATATATATATATATATATATAAAATATATATATATATACATATATATATATATATTATATATATATATATATATATATATATATATATATATATATATATATATATATATATATTACTAAAAGGACCTCATTCAAACTGGATGGTATCAAATGGAGTATTTGTACGGATATATATATATATATATATATATATATATATATATATATATATATATATATATATATATATATATATATATGGGTATACCCACATGGGTAAGCATGATCAGAATCACTACCAGTATAAAAATAGTAAACTTTTTCAAGGAATTCACAATGTACGTCTACCAACCATGCTTTGATTTCTTGAGCGATTGTTGCTTTTATGTTTACTGATTTTGCCAGATTAAGGCGGCCCAGGGCCACCACGGGCTCCTGCTGAGTGTTGGGGAAGGCGATCCTTTTAATCCATTAAAAGAGAAACGGCTATAAAATTTTACAGACCTTAGCAATCCGGTGCAAGTGGCAATGAGTCAAAATAAAGTTCGAAACCCCAGCGAGTGACCCCCAAAAGAAGGGAATTTATTCCATCTCATCGACTCCTCCTACCATTGTTTCACGAAGTACGGGGCTGGGGGGTGGGGGTCTGGCCCCTTTTACCTTACGATATATTGCGCCCATAACAACCCACTCATGGGCGGACCTTCACCACATTCGAAATAGAGAAGACCTGGTATGGCATGCTGCTATTTCTTCTGTTAGTGAAGCAAGTGACTATTTGAGTTTTGGGAAGGGATAGTTCCAGAAATTTCCTTTGGAAATTTATTTTTTTATGGAAATATTCAGAAAACTGGCATTTGTACCCACATAAATATGTGAAGGTACTGTTGAACCAACTCTCCTTTATAGAGGTGAAGTGTAGATGTTGAATGAGAAATAAGAGAAAGATGGAAACAGCAGAGTAGAATGATGTAGGATTTGTTATATACAAAGAACTAGTGAAGTGTAAGTCAGTGTTTGAGGTGGTTCAGTCATGTGGAAAGAATGTAGATGATAGGTTAGTGTAGAGAGTTAACAATTCTGAAGAGTTGGGATAGAGGAGGTCTGTCAGAAATAGCAAGGGATGAACTGATGGAGTGAAAGAGGTACTGGAGAGGAGGGACCTCAACATTCTGGAAGCAAGTGTGCGTACACTATCGGCGTGAATGGTGCAGACAAGTTAAAGAAGCTTTGAGATAATGCTGGTGAGTTTTCTATGTAGGTTCATGATGTAGCCAGTGGTGTGGAAGTTTTCTGCACAAGGGGTTTCATTTATGATTCAATAAACCCCCATAAAAGGGAGCAGCTTACTGGTGAAAAAAAATGTAATGAGTGTTTTGTACCTGGTGTTAAGGCAACTGTGATGACTGGTGGAGACAGGCAGAAGAGATGAACTTCTTACGAATAAATAAGACTTGTTGAAACCGAAAGAGCCACCGCAACCCCTAAACCGGAAAAACAAAGCTCACACTCTTTACACACAAACACACGAACACGCATGCACACACATGCACACATACAGAATATATATATATATATATATATATATATATATATATATATATATATATATATATATATATATATATATACCGTACATACACATATTGAAGAATATTCAGAATAAAATAATTGGGATAAGTCTGAGCACTTCACCGTATTCTCATTACAATTAACATAAGTCTTACGTTATGGGTATCTGACCTTTTAGAGAGAGAGAGAGAGAGAGAGAGAGAGAGAGAGAGAGAGAGAGAGAGAGAGAGAGAGAGAGAGAGAGAGAGAGGTTTATTATCACGCAATGAAAGAAGTGCATCGACACTACTGTATTTATCTTTCTTTTCCTCCGTGAGGACGAGTTTAATGATTTTTCCCTGCGGAGTCTCATCCGGGTAAAAACCCGCCTAATTCTTCAGCTCGCTTGCGGAGGTGCATAAAGGTCATCCACCCGAAGCATGCAATGCAACAATAGCAAGAGTCCGGTGGTTACGGATTGATGCTTTTCTCGATGCTCGAGTGATTTCAATCTCAGTTCTTCCGGGAGAAGCATCATTCACCGAGAGCCTCTCTTTGCCTGTCTTCTAAAAGCTGTATGATGTCTTTGACGGAAAATGCTTCGTTTGGCGATGTTTCCGAGCAATTGCTCCCGGGAGCTGCTCCAACCACCAGCTCAGGTTTAGGATCAGCATTTCATTTCACAATTTGCCTTTCTGATTTGCATGCAATTCATTTCTCGCATAAATAAATTAATAAACAAGTAACATCTAACCTATGAAAGTGTTTTCCGTTTCATATCTGCTCAAAGAATCAGTGATAGGACGTTCCTACTTTTCTTGCTTGATTACAAGCGAAGCACTTGTTACAGGCCAAAATGGCGATCCTTACAATGCACAAAGCTCTCTTTTTCAAAGTGACCCTAGTCAGGGCTGACATCGAGAATTTCAGTGGAATTCAAAATATTCTGACTCCGTGACTTGGAATGAAAACTTCTGTTATTCGCACCAATTTCTTCAAAATGCTCCGATCCGACCATTTTCCATTACCAGTTCAGATTATTTCGATTTCATGACTTAATGACTAGCTAAAAAAAAAAATCCTTATCCACGATTTTCATCAACCCAGTTTTTTTTTTCTGCCAGTTCAAAACGCTTTTATTCCATAATTTTCCATAACCGCTACAACTCACTGGCTCTGTATTAAAGTTCGAACCCTTATACATCATTTTCAATAACCCCATTTCCACGACTCAGAGGCCACTTAAAAATACTCCAAATTCGGGGCTGATATCACGACTGTCAATGACCAGTTTGAAATGTCATCGAATCCCCAACAGAAAGGGGCACTATGAGAGGTAATCCATCCGTGCCTACCGGTGCGGAATTAAACCCTCAGGTAATCCCCAGGTAATTTCTCATTAATTCCTCATGGCTGCATTTCATGAGGTAAAAAAAGAAAAAAGTATACGTGAAAGCAGGCAGCATCCCGTGAACACTTATCTTTCGAAAAAAAATATATATATATGTATATACATACATACATACATACGTGTGTGTATTTATATATTATATATATAAACACACACACACGCATATACGTATATGTATATATATACTGTATACATATATATGTATATGTATATATATATATATATAATATATATATATATATATATATATATATATATATATATATATATATATATATATATATATATATATATATATATATATATATATATATTATATATTTATATATAAGCTAGTGGTGGCTCATATATGAACGATTGATGTGGAAGCCTTCCGTACCAGGGGTTCATGCTCGATTAAACAGTAATAAGAAGCCTGTAGCGGTGCTTGTTACCCTTCTTTTCCTCTGAGGCATCTCCTGTTTGGGAAATTGGATTATAGTAAAAAAAAAAAAAATAAAATAAAACCCCACAGCCCTCTGTAAGGCAGGCAAGGGAATGGGCAGCTTAGCAACAGTTTCGCTTATGCATTATTCTCTGCTTGGATAAGGAAGACCATCACCTGGTTACATTACATCACCTGTAAGTAGAAACACCAATATTAAACCAAAATATCGTTTAACATACAATGGAAATTACAACTTGGAAATTACAACTAAGTGTTTCTGCCCCGGGCCAAAAGCACTTATCATAATTCCCCTAGGAGGGTGTAACGCATTCCCCAGTTGTGTTGAATCTCATATTACACAATATTTGTGGCCTAATCTTTGTAAATATAAAAAGAAGGTCAAGTGTGTGTAAAAATATATATATATATATATATATATATATATATATATATATATATATATATATATATATATATATATATATATATATATGCACAAATACGTGAAAAATGAGTTACCAGGCAAAGTAAATATTTAAATTACACTTCCTATAAGAAAGAAAATGAATAAGACAAAAGAAAGAAATTAGCCCAACGAGAACGGCATTCTCATTTTCAAATTCCACAACGGAAAACCTGCCTTATGTTCTGGTAACATAAGACAGAAATCACCTTCTCAGCCACGGAACAAGAGTCCAGGACTGCAATAAACTCACTGAGGCAGGCATGTAGGTTTTCCACTTTATTGGAGGCCTCAACCATATCGAATGACTGCAATTCTTTTTTATTATTATCATCACTTTTTTTTTTTTACTCAGATCCTCTTCTATCTAGTCCGGTGCACAGGGCAATGACGTTGATAAAAAAAAAGAAATAAATCTGAACAGCTCATAAACTCGTGTCGGTCCAAAGACCAAATCAGAAAGAAGGGATGAACTCAAGGTTTACGTAATTAACTTGTAAAATACTCAGAGTTACGGAACTTGCAGCAAACCTTAGCGGACTGGTGCACATCAAAATGGGGCACGATGAAGGGTGAAAGCCAACAGAATAGGAGTAAAAACAGTACACACACACACACGCACACTCACTGATATGAGTAATTTGGATCTGGTAAGGACAAGTAATAAGTTACAGTGCGTGTACGAGACCCAAATGCTGAAAAAAGTTATAGTGATTTGTATAAAAAAATAATAAAAATTACGCGCACAAAATATTCCGTTACTTGATTATTGCTGAACAGAAATCGGAGTTTATTAGAATAAAATAGAATGATTCCCAGTCAAAAATATGGGCGATTAAAATAAAATTTTACGGAAAATATTTAACCCTCTGAAGCAGAATATATCACGCAAAGATGAAATGAAGAATACGGGTTCACGTACATTATACTGCAAAATGAACACTAAATATATGTACGAAACGACAATCAACTAGAATTTGATACAAGCAAAATTAAAAAAATGCTACGGCTTCATTTAACGACACAAGCAGTACAGGAATGAAACACACACACACAAGATACAGTTTAAACTGGACGAAAATAATACACGCACATTTGGACACAAAGAGAAACCCCTGAAAAAAAAAAACGCTAAAAGTAACGTGGGCAATGAAAACAAATCACGAAACAAAAATAAACACAGCACTACAATATCATGAACATTATACCTATGTTCATGGGTATAATGTTCATGATGAGAGTGTCAGTCGTGATATACTTGCATCTGGAACTGGTTTGTTTTGGGAAGGTGGGTCCTTGGACAGGTAAGGAGTCAGGAAGGATGGGAAGGAGTTGATCATCAATTCATACAGGTATTGAATTACTGTAAGAAAATACTCAGGCGCATGTTGGAACTGATGTTATGCTTATCGTTTAGTGCAGAAGTTGCTTTTGTTACTTTTTGTGTTCACTTCCGTTCTAGATGTGTCTTGTCCGGTTATTATTGTACAAGACACATCTAGAACGGAAGCGAACACAAAAAGCAACAAAAGCAACTTCTGCCCCAAACGATAAGCATAACATCAGCTCCAACATGCGCCTGAGTTATTTTCTTGCAGTTATTCAACACCTGTATGAATTGATGATCAACTCCTTCCCATCCTTCCTGACTCCTTACCTGTCCAAGGACCCACCTTCCCAAAACAAACCAGTTCCAGATGCAAGTATATCACGACTGACACTCTCCTTATCATGAACATTATACCAATAAACATACCTTTATCTATATTCTCTAATCTTACTCAAGAATATCAAAAAGATAAGCACTGACATAACTAAAAAACTAATCAACTAACGAAGGAACAAACACGAAAATACACACAAGCACACAATGATATAAATATTTAAGTACATATACACACACACACACACACACACACACACACATATATATATATATATATATATATATATATATATATATATATATATATATATATATATATATATATATATATATATATATATATGCATATACACACATATATATAAAACATATATATATATATATATATATATATATATATATATATATATATATATATATATATATACTGATGTTCTATCAGCAAAGAAATAACGACAAATATGAAAAATAATATTGAGAGAGAGAGAGAGAGAGAGAGAGAGAGAGAGAGAGAGAGAGAGAGGGAGAGAGAGAGAGAGAGAGAGAGAGAGAGAGAGAGAGAGAGAGAGAGAGACAACACCCACCAACCAAAGGCTGCTGTGGAATTCCTGGAGCTGACCTCGCAAGTCCCACTCGAGAAAAATCTCCTTTGCAGAGGAACAAAGAAGATTACTTTTGGAATCGTGACCGTTTTAACTCGAAGAGCCCTGGAGGATATCAATCACTTATTCATGAGACGTTCTACGGTACAACACGATCCTTCCGTTACGCCACAGTTGAAGTCCAAGGCGAAACTTTATTCAACCTGACGTGAATTAGCGATTTAGATACAATACCCCAACGCCAAATCAAAGCCCTTCAAAAGAAGGCACCGTGCTTACCCCATATGAAAAATGGGAAAAAAGCACGTTAAAACGAAGAAGAAGACGTTAATAGATCGCTGAAGTGTAAAACACACACACACACACACACACACACACACACACATATATATATATATATATATATATATATATATATATATATATATATATACATACATACATACACATATACATATACATATGATTATAATCACTATAACACGTGATTCATTTATCACGACGATGTCTTGGAATTAACGTCGAAACCGGTCAGGACCTACGAACGTCTCTAATTTTTTTCCTATCCAGTTCACTATATCTTGGGAATTGCTAACACTCAAGGAGAATTATAATTATTAAGTGCTTCGCCTACCCAGCTTATAAAGATTATGTTATTCTCAGGGTATAGTAAATTGGATATCGAACGATACTTGTGACTTAATATTTGTGAATGCGTGCGAGTACGGGTTTGTGTGTGTGTGTGTGTGTGTGTGCGTGTGTGTATACTGCACGTTTACTCATTTATTCTCACCGTTGAAAACATTAACAAAATGAAAAAAAAAAAATAAAAAAACGACCATCCGTGCTATCTGATGCTGCTCATTTGCGCCCCAAAGTCAACAGTCATGAAATCATTTAATTCCCCGGAGCGACCCTGATTCCGGACGACTTAACGAGGGGGAAATGGACTTTTGTTGCCGTGCTCTTCGACGGTGTTCAAGGTAGGTATATATATTTGTGTAATTTTTAAAATTTTTTTTCATTTGTTTGGCTATGCACTCCGTTTTTTCTTCTTTTTTCATACATGAATGACACCTGAAGCTTCATAAGCAAATGTTTTAATTCTTAAATTCTAAGGTTGTGAGCACAATCTGAATAATAATAATAATAATAATAATAATAATAATAATAATAATAATAATAATAATAATAATAATAAGAGCATGAGTCAATAAATGGTGAAGACGGGGTTTCTCTGACAGCCATAAGAAGACTCTGGAGGTGTAGAGGATCTTTTGTGCATGGGATGTGGGGTTCCAAAACACTGCACCTGATTTATATTCCGATTTTACTCCTTTCCATTGACACATTCTCATTAAAACGCGTAAAATATCCATTAAAGTTGTGCATGCATACATACATTATATATATACATATACACACACACACACACGGCATTAATTTTTTATATTTCTTGTGATCTTTATGTTTGCATTTTTATAATTTAGACACACAAACACTTTTTATCCATCCCAGTATTCTAGTCTCATATTTTTTTAATTTGTCAGCTACAAGAATAGACTGCTTTCAATAGAATGCATTGAAGCACCATTAAAGCGTTATCCTTGAATGCGTGAAACTTTTATGAGAAGGTATCCATTACATGTTTCTTCTTCTGCTTTAAGGTATCTAAGATTATCAAAATGTTTTAGCTGAAATTCATAAACATATACTCGTCCATGAAATATAATAATCCTATGCGATTCCAAATATAAACACTATATTTGCCTTCACTACCACAAAAAAAGTAAAAAATCCGACCAGATATCGGCATTGCCAGAAAATACGGAACTTAATCATTCAGTTGTTCTCAATTTACTTCTGATTTTTAGTTTTCTGTAAAAGAAAACTGTTGAGATGGGTTTGTCTGTCCGTCCGCACTTTTACTGTCCGCCCACATATCTTAAAAACTACTGAGGCAGAGGGCTGCATATTAGTGAGTTAATCATCCACCCTCCAATCATCAAACATACAAAACTGCAGCACTCTAGCCTCAGTAGTTTTTATTTTACTTAAGGTTAAATTTATCCATCATCGTGCGTCTGGCAGAACTATAGGTACCAACAACACAGGCCACCAGCGGGCAGTGGCTGAAAGTTTCACGGGCAGCGGCTGAGTTTTATGGGCAGTGGCTGAAATCTCACAGAGCATTATATGCTGTACAGAAAACTCGATTACGCCGAAGTAATTTCGGCGCATTTTTTATTTATTTTTTCTAATCACTGACAAGTACAACAGTTATAACAATAAACTCTTAGCGGATATTGCTGACACGCAAACATAGGATGCTTGTAAAAACTGTCATACGAAAAGGAATCCTATTCTTCTGTGACTTTGGCCAAAATGATTTGCGATTTTACCATTCAATAACGTATTTGTTCTCATGTATGTTTATGTATATCCATTTTTTTTTCAGCATCTAAGTATTTTTCCCTTACAAGGGATGGGTCCAGAGAAAAAAACTCGCCATATGAAATCTACGCTTAGCAAACCATCCACGACATTACCCGTTTTATACACTTGACCTTGCACCTCTATTTTGAATGCATTTTCGTGCTTACTGAATATCAAGGGCCTTCCTTTCAAATACACCTTTCGCCCCATCTATCAAACCATTTCTAGGAATTGTCTTCATCTCCTCCTTCACCTAACAATTTTGAACTCTACATTTTACCCTTCAACCTATTTATCGTCATTCATTCTTTTATTCCCTCATCTACTCTAACACACACACACACACACCAATAATAAATAATATAATGTATGTATGTATATTCACAAATATCGTTCAATATCCAGTTTATCATACCTTGGGAATAACTTACACCCCTTTGTGTCAGTTGTTCCCTGAAGCATAGTGAACTGGATGTTAAACGACATTTATGCTCATGTCTGTGAACATCATAAATGGCAAAATTACACACACACACATACATATATATATATTATAACACACACACACACCATATATATATATATATATATATATATATATATATATATATATATATATATATATATATATAATGTAATTATAATGTATAATGTAATTATAAGCTTGTACTTTTGCATAATTCCTGTATGCCATAAGTATTTTAAATTTGAAATTTCATAAGCTGGCAAAGCAGAATACTCAAGTATGAAGATTGTTTGCCGCGGACAAAAATCTCATATTCGTTATGCCCTGAAAAGCAATACACTTGAACTACAAGGGTCCATTTGTTAACGTCAGGGTATTTTTTTCTTTTTTTTTATTAGACTTGCGTACATTTTGAGTCATCAGCAGAGTTAACAGATACGATTTTCACTTGATATTATTAATGACATTATATGTTACGAGAGTTTTGTTACAAATTTAAATCCATAAAAACATTTATCATTTACCTTGGAATAATTGGTAAAGTGGTTTTTATATCATTTACCTGGGAATAATTGGTTAAGTGATGTATATACTTGTAGTAATGCCTAACATATACGACGAAATTGAAAGCCCTAATGCTCAACTCTCAATACCCTCAACATAACACGACTATTTTTGTGGCCCTCCTCTCAGTCTTCATTGGGTCCACCTAGCGGGCCCCATTTATTTCCTAGTGGTTTAAGGGATTCTTGAATAACATTATCCCAAACCTTAGCTGTTTCTGAATGTAAGTCTTTCTTTTCTCAAATTTTCTCATTTATTTCTAGTTCGTGAGGCAATTTACTGAATATTTTAAAAGTGACATCAACACCGTAAGGTGTTAACGTTCCAGGTATGGGTACAAGATGTCCGAAAAAGGCAGAACAAGCAGGTTATTTAAATTAAAATGATCATCGGATACACCACCATAAAATACATTTTTCGCCTTGTGAAAGCCTTTGTCCATAAAATGAGATGGAAATTTAAAAAACAGCGCAACGTCACACAGAGAGGGGCATAAATTCTGTAGGGACAGGCCCACAAGAACGTGCGTATAAATGCGTAGGTATAATCTTGGACAATCGGTGTCCTACGCTGGAGAACAAAGCCGAGTCGCGCCCTGCAATCATTGCCTCAGTGTCTCGTCCATACAAAGGTGACTCCCATCGAGCCCTTTCCAGCCTTCCACTTGATTATTAACCAGTCTACTTCCATTTCCATACAGTCATTTCTTAATTTCAATCAATCTGCTTTGTTCATCTGAAGCTACTTCTCCCTAGATTTTCTTCCTACTTTCATACTGCTTTAATTATTGCCTGAGTTTACCCCATACTGAGGCAAATAAGCACTGATAGCATTTCTATTCTTTACAGCCTGGATTAATGGCAATGATCTTGTAGCATAATAATCCTCATCCAGTGCAAATGTTCTCACAACCTATCGGTCGAAGTAATTGACCGTGAATGCTCCGGTACAATCGCGTACTCTCTCTCTCTCTCTCCATAAATATCTTAATCCCAGCGTTACTGTTACTTTAATCTCTTCCTTACTTATGGGATATAGGAAAAAATAATGCGTGTAAAGAAAGATTATAAAAAGATAATCCGGTCGAGCGGAACAGACTTCTTTTTTCCAAACATGAAATGACATTCCAAATCGGGAAATTTATACCATAAATATTGTATCTTACTACAGTCAACTGATTCAATAATAGCTGCTATTGCTGACGTTACTCACTGATGTTAATATTGATTATGATGGTTGTGAAATTTTAGTTATATTGATTATGATTGTTGTGCTATTTTAGTTAAGGATTAACAAGATTACAACAATAAAAATACTCATACCAATTATAATCATTATTATTAGCAACGGGCATAAAAAAAATACTTCCACGAATTTCACAGTACCAGTTCCAAAGACCCATCCCTAACATCAGAATGACCTTGAAACCATCGATCTGTTAAGAGCGAAATTCCCCTTTGTTTCTAGTGAACCGTCTATCACACGCACCTCTAATCAGATCTAATCTCGAGATGTGATGGTCAGTCTTGAAACGGCTGAGACTTCAGTCGCAGCACAAATCTTTGTGAGTCATCCCTCAAGAGAGTACAGCATCACCTCTGTTGATTATCTTCAGGTAACCGTCTTGCGAGACTACCTTGAATAGTTCGCAGTTCGCAGGCTGGCTTAACTGTGAGCTATGTTGCCTTGCCTGTTGTGTACTTATTAGTTTCTACAAATGTTCATCCTTAAGAACACAAGTTCAACTGTCACATTTTAAATAAATCTGCCTCTGAAAGTTCGTTAACGCGCTTAAATTTGAATAAACCGCCTCAACTGTCATGTGCAAAGTGGTTTTACACCATCTGTCTCAATGTACATAACTATATAAAAAGCATGTTTTGAAAATTTCATTTTCTTGGTAATAATAACACAATAACAGCATATGAACGTTCATTTAGTTTTTAAATATGAAGCCCGATGCGACTGACAACTTAACGTTCACAATTAGTGCATAATTGGAAGGAAAAACTTTGGAGTCAAAGGTGAAGGAAAAATGCCTGGAACCATACTGCAGATGGTAAACAGCATTACAAATAAATCGTTTCCGGCTTCAGCAGACTCGTGCTCATACAAAAATGACCTGGTTAATTTCACATACTGCTAATGCCCTCTTTTGAAAAAAAAAAAAAAAAGATAATGGAAATTCTTTCTTAACGAAGTGTCTTCATTTTTTGTTAGCATTCATGTATAATGAGACCCAATCATCTCTTGTCAGGTAACGCAGCACCACAGGTATCACCTAGCAATATCTTCTCGGGTCACTCAACAAGGGCATCCTCTCTCTCTCTCTCTCTCTCTCTCTCTCTCTCTCTCTCTCTCTCTCTCTCTCTCTCTCTCTTTTCCCCTGTCTTCCTTACGACAAGGTCCTCTTTGTTCATCTCTCACTCTCTCTCTCTCTCTTTCTCTGTCAGGATTACTTACATGGCATCCTCCCCATAAAGACTCATTGTTACCTCATTACTTGTACATCAAAACCTATGTACATGACCTGAAGCGTCTAAATGATCCAAGACAGTAAATTAAATCCATTAAACATACTGGCTCAACTGCCACCCGTCGTTCTCTATTGCGTCCCAAAGTGACAAACTAGACACAGCATACAAAAAAATACCCTCTGCCGCATTAACAGATGCACAAACGTACACCCTAACACCTACCCCACACACATGCATAAAACATAAGCATCATAATACTTCCATTTCCACAACCCGGTCACATAAGTTCAGTCTGCCACCCGCGGGTCTCAACTTGCCCTACGACCTTACCCGGCCAAACCCTTCAGGAGTCCATGGGGGTGGATCCCAACATGGTTACTCCATGCCCAAGGTCATTATAAACCAATAACGTGCTATCTCCTCAGTGAATCTTCTCAGTGACCCGTCGACTGAACTTGCCCCTGGAGAGGTTTCATAAGAGATAATGCTTACAACACCTTGGAATGTACAGTATCTACAATCACCCGAATAATGGGAAATCAGAATCTCGCCTTTTTACGTTTAGGTGACATTTATAGTATAGTTCTAAACACGTGGTTACTAAATTTTAGCTAATGCTGGAATTTTTTTCGTCAAGTTTACTCTTACACCACTCAACACGCCTATCGTTACTACTAATATTACAAGTTACTACTGTTAACACCATTTAGCAATTTCCAATGTTACCAAAATTAACAGGTACTTTCATCTTCTATTCTTCTAAGCCTTGCAACAACGGCAATCAAGGTTTCTCTTACCAACATTTAATGTCAACAAAAGGTTACAATGTGGCCCGAGAAGCCAGGACCACTTACCACCTATAGATATCTACAGTTATCCTGAACACCAATACTACTCTGCCATCGACTTAATTGGCGAATAAGTCTTGTTAAAAATTCACTTATTCTGTTGGCTTTTTGCACCTTATTGTAGACCACTGTCACTTGCACCGGGCTGTTAACGTCCGCGGTGAATTTCTAAGCACTGATTTGAAGACAATATGGAATGAAGTGAAAGGAAAAATGGTGGATAACTGATAGAGCCCCTTCAATACATTTCGTGTAATTTGCAGATTCCTTCTTTAAGAGGAATAAGATATAATATAAAAAACAGATTAAAACATATGAAATATAAAGAACTAAAAGGGACAAAAATTAAACTATAAAGGAAATAAAAATCATACAGAACATACATTTGAGCAACAAAAACTGATTGAAAAAGCCCTGGTAAAATATCTAAAACAAATAAACTACAAAGAACAAGAATAACAGAATTCAATTTAGTAAAAAAAAAAAAAAAAAAAAAAAGTTTCCTCGCAAAACGGAAATGCCTAAAATACTTCCCAACCCCCAATACTGTTTTTAAATTTTAGTTAACGTCTTGCAACGTTCAAAACACTTGAGTTTGTACAAATGAAAAGGTAAAAAGAAAATAATGACGACCATTACCTTAAAAAAAGCAAATAACAAAAAGTTAAATTTGCATTACCTAAAATTTAAGAGCCAATACACATTGAAATTAGTTCCTGTAGTCTGTTGCCGTTCTTCATTCGTGCCTAATACTATACATAATATATATACACATTTATATATGTGTGGTGTATATATATATATATATATATATATATATATATATATATATATATATATATATATATATATATATATAACACACGTATATAATATATATATATATATATATATATATATATATATATATATATATATATATATATATATATATACATACATATACACACACACTATACAAACAGCCTGTGGAACAATTCATCCTTGTCCAAATCGCAAGTTCATGGAATTTCCGAAATAAGAAATTTAACAATTACTTCCTACGGAGACTTCATTAACCTCCGACCTCAGTGCCACGCATATCAAGTTAAGAAGTCAAATGTAGGAGTAATTACAAATGGAAGAATTGTGTGTCTAAGAAGTGCTTGCAATTAGAATAAACCGGAAAAGAAATACTTCAGTTCCCCCTCTCTGCTTCCTGTCTCTCATTGTGAACCAATATGGGTCTTCCTGAACCCCTTAGGTTATTGTAAGGTTCTTGACACTGATTTTTAGGTCGAGGTCAATACCTAAAAATTCAAAGTAAACGCCCCAACAGATGGGCAAGAGAGCTGACATGCCAACAGCCCGTGGCTATCAGTGATGATCCCCAATCGAAGTGTACCGAATGAAGTGCTAGAGGTAGAAGCGATGCAAATGTAGTAGATGAAAAGGCATACTTAATAACGGAGTAACTGAACAGGAGTACTTCAACATTTTCCAGGCGGAATGCTTACTGAAGAAATATTTATGTTAACGGGTATTTATAACTAGACCAAACGCGTACTGGCCAACATTAAAAACATAAGTACTTACAAAGTACTTTAGCAAAAGAACATTTAAAATCTATTTCAGAGAGAAGATCCATGAATGCACTGATTGAAAGATCCCCATTCAAAAAAAGATCAATTTAAAAAACGCATTCATGACACGAGCACTTACAGTCAGAGTAATTCTGAGAAGACCAACTACGACTATAGGAATGCTGGAAAAGAATACCTACAAAGAAAGTACCACAGGTGAAGCAGCCTAGAATATCAGTATCCGCCTTGAAAATACTAAACATGGAGTAACTACAAAGGAGGTCACCGATATTGGAGTGCAAAGACTGGAGTTATTGAATAATGGACTATGTACTTAGAAGCAATACAGGAAAACACCCTCTCAAACCATAATTACAACTTCGTTTTTAGAAGCTATAGAGTAAAGAAGAAATCAAAATGCGCAAAAGCCACCTTCCTTAAGAAGCCTTAAGATCCAATGAGTACAACACTAAAATATCACCCTAAGAGACTTCTCCGGAGACATTCAGTGACTGAGTGTAACTCGAGTCATCTTTTATAGGATGTTACTCTAAAAAAAAATAAAACATGGCAGATATGGCAATAGAAAACTAAACAAAGCATGAAAATACAAGCCAAAAATGAGTCACTATCCACTAAATACTACTACTGCATAGTTTTGTCGTTTATTTCAATAGCTTTGCCAACTGACCATCATTATACAAATGTCACTGCAAGTAAGTATTCACCGTTAATCAAACACTAGATAATACTATACATGTACTGCACAGGACTCATCGCTAAGGACAAACGAACCTAAGCAAATTGGCTCTTCCTGCAGGGGAAGGACGCCTTAAACAGCGGCTCGCGACTTCCGCTCCTATTTCGAACACTGCTATCTCCGCACACACACACACACACACACACACACACAAATATATAATATATATATACACATTCATATCTATACATACATATATATAAATATATACCGTAATATACATATATATATATACATACATATATATAAAATAAATAATAATATACATATATATATTATACACAAAAACACACACATATATATATATATATGTATACATACATCAATACATACATATAATTTTTTTCTGAAATTTTTTTCCCTTTGAAGGAGGTGATCCTAGAAAGGTAGGCTACATTCTTCTGGTTTTCTCAGCAAGTCTTTTTGGGATGAGGCTGCAAGCCCCACGCCCTTTTTCTTGGCACCAGCGGATATGCTGGTAACTATTTTTGGATTGGTGAACTTGAGAGAAGCAGTCTGGGAGCTATCTCGGTCCCATCATCCGCGAGTATGAACGCTGTACTACTTAGCCACGGAACTTATAAAAACTCACACACACACACACATATTCTTATATGGCAGGGCGAGAGTACGGTGTGTGCGTCTATGTACGTATGTATGTATATGTGTTTGTGTGTATATACATATGTATATATATACATTCATCTCTGTGCGAGCGCTATCGTGCCTTGTGTAATGTTGTATATACATTACCCCATATGAAAAATATATATAAATAAAAGCACATATATATATATTAAACGAAGATATATATATATATATATATATATATATATATATATCGACATAGACACACACACACACATACATTCGTATGTGAGTGAGCGCTATCGTGCCTTCGGCTAAGTGCGTGTTGTTTATCCTATACATTACAGACAGCAGATTTCACTCCATAACGGTGAAACCAACCTTAATGAGGCACTGAAGTGTTTATAGCTTTCAACCGGAAAAACATTAGAAGACGAGAATTCGCTACTTATTCTTTGTCATTTGCATTCTTAGCGTGAAAACCACAATCGTTAGCGGCGTGATTCTCGGGGTTTTGGGCCCGCATCACAAACACAAAACCGTTAATGGTCTAAAATCTCCGTTGGAGAGAGAGAGAGAGAGAGAGAGAGAGAGAGAGAGAGAGAGAGAGAGAGAGAGAGAGTCCAATACTATCAGTATGTAATGCACTAATACGGAATAACAATGTCCATTCAGGTGTTTTACTGACAAGCATGATACCAGCTGAAACTGAAAAATAAATAAATAAGTAAATAAATAAATACATTAATATATAAAAAACTAAATACAAGAGAGATACAAATGTGAAGAAATCTACCAAATGGCCAATGAAAATTACATAATACTTCAATGTTATTTAGCTGCAAATCCCCCATCACTATTAAGGGCTTAAATGTATATGTATATATATAAAAATGAAAACCCTAAATGAATGGCCGATGGAAATGATTTTAGTGTTATTTATAAAACGTCTTTTACAAAAATAGATTTAGGATATTTATTACAAAAAAATTTATTAAAGAAATTCCTAAATAAAGGACCATTGTTTGCCTTTATAAAATATATTTCACGTACGAGATAACTACAAAGAGGTGAAATTCATTCATTAAAAATAATTACGTCAAAAATTGGAACTTTAAAAATGCAAAATATTGAAAATGTCAATGCATATCTGAATTAAATCAAACAATTTATTCCTAGCAAATACATATATAAATAAGAAGAAATTAGGAAATTATGAAAACCTAAGTAATCTAACATTAATTATAACCAGTTAAAAATAAACTGATAACAGTAACTGTGAAAAAAAGAAGTCAAGACGACCAATGAAAAAAAAAAAAAAAACACCGTGGGTGTAAATTTAAAATCTGTATGTTACCTAAGATGACAAAACAGAATGAGGATATTCCGACATCCATTAACTTGCTGCAAATACACCAAGACAGGAAAGAGAAA
This sequence comes from Macrobrachium rosenbergii, assembly GCF_040412425.1. Taxonomy (NCBI): domain Eukaryota; kingdom Metazoa; phylum Arthropoda; class Malacostraca; order Decapoda; family Palaemonidae; genus Macrobrachium; species Macrobrachium rosenbergii. The sequence continues at coordinate 25,988,444 of NC_089796.1, forward strand.
AACTTTAAATAAGAAGACAAAGAAAGCAGTGTTATCTAACAATTTGTCAGGAAGGAAAAAAGCGACGAGCAAAACGATGAAAACTGAGCACAAGGAAGCAAAATACATGTTATCAACACATTACTTATAACCACTTCAATATTTCTCAGCACACTATAAAAAAAAATTCCGATGGAAAAGGCGGCAGCATTAAAAATACTGAAAATGCCAATTCTAAAACGGAAGTCAATAAAAACTCGTTATCAGACATTACATTTGATTAAACCAAAGAACATACACCTTTAACCACAAGGGCGACAACAAAATTGCCCAGCTGCCAGGCACACTGTTCTTCTCCTCCCGGCCTCCAGCGGGAGGCGAAGCTTTACAGGAAATGCCTAAAAGCACAAACTAGGATCTTGCATGGCACATCTGCTTTAAGCACTGTGAACAGTCAATACAGCTGAGAGAGAGAGAGAGAGAGAGAGAGAGAGAGAGAGAGAGAGAGAGAGAGAGAGAGAGAGATTTTATATACATTACGTATCACGTTGCGCTCAATTTCGCATAATTTTCTCTTCCATTCGTTAGACCTAAATATAAATAAATACAAATATACAGAGAGAGAGAGAGAGAGAGAGAGAGAGAGAGAGAGAGAGAGAGAGAGAGAGAGAGAGAGAGAGAGATAATTTATACAAATTACGAGTCATGTACTGCTCAATTTGGCATCATTTTTTTTTTGCACCTACCTACAAATAAATACAAATATACAGAGACGATGAACAAGCATAATGAAAAACAGGACTGAAGCAATCCACGCCCCTACCAACTATTACGTATGAAAATTCCTACTGACGAGGTGCTGGGGAAACAAACAAATATCACAGTCCAGGATAAAATAATTAACTGTAATAGTTTTCTCCCAACAAGGGTTGTTTGCGAAACACGGATGACCTTGGTGTTAGCTATTTTCAGCACGAAAGTCATGGTCAAGGTCACGAAGACACCGACCTTTGTCATTTCTGAGGGTTTAAATAACGACGTTTGCATATCGGACATCAAGCCTCTACCTCCTATAGTGAAGTAGTTATGACCGAAGTTGAAATTGTGTAAATAAGTGAACGTTTAGGACCCTAATACAACATTTTGACAAAAGTCCTTCTATAAGTTAAATAAGTATACCTTAGTTTAACCAGACCACTGAGCTGATTAACAGCTCTCCTAGGGCTGGCCCGAAGGATTAGACTTATTTTACGTGGCTAAGAACCAATTGGTTACCTAGCAACGGGACCTACAGCTTATTGTGGAATCCGAACCACATTGTACCGAGAAATGAATTTCTATCACCAGAAATAAATTCCTCTAATTCTTCATTGGCCGGCCGAAGACTCGAACTCGGACCTAGCAGAGTTCCATCCGAGAACTCTACCGACTCGTCCAACGAGGGCTAAAAGTCCTTCTATAAAAAGGTAAGTAAGTCGTTCCATAACAAAGTATGAGGCCTGATATAGCAACTTAAGTATGAAGTCCTTCCCCAACACATCAAGTGTGGAACACCGGTGAGGACAGGCAACCACACGCACAAAAGGACAACCTCCCTTCAAGCACAACTATGCAGGATGGTTTGCCGTTCTTCAAAGTTGAGGGAAATCCCTTCAGCTGTGTCGGTTGAGTTGCAATGATAAGGTATTTCAATAATTTACTTAAATTTTTATACTTACATTTTATCTACATCTACTGATTACTTTATTAACTTATTTTTTCTTTTTTAATAACTGATCTATTCTTCCTGCATTTCTTATTACCGTTTGTTACTTTTTTTTAAATGAACACCACATTATTTAGAAGCTTTAATTTCAAGTCAATGGCCACTGTGGGCTTGTTCCATATGAATGGGGTTCATCTTCTGAATAATAATAATAATAATAATAATAATAATAATAATAATAATAATAATAATAATAATAATAATAATAATAATAATAATAATAATAATAATAATAATAATAATAATAGTAAAGTGTGACAGACACGCTGATGGACAGACGATGTACATATAAATGGAATAACTCCTTTCAACCGAAATTTTACATGATGATCACCCTTGTAGAAAGATTGAGTGAAATTTCTTCAACAGTGCAGGAACTGAGATGACAGTGTAAGTTTGGAATATACCAATGTGACAAACATGACGGCCAGACAAACGGACCATCTCGCTTCATGCACGTCTATGCATGATGGTCCACCTTTCGCACCATGTCTGACAGAAGCCCTTCAGCCGTGTAGGAGTTGCAATAAAGGGAGCGTGACAGACATACGGACAGGCAGAAAGACAGCTCTGAGAGAGAGAGAGAGAGAGAGAGAGAGAGAGAGAGAGAGAGAGAGAGAGAGAGAGAGAGAGAGAGAGAGAGAGAGCTGATATGTAGAAAAAAATCACAAATTTTGTCACAAGTAATTCCGGAGTTAGGAAAATTTTCTGTCCCATTCATGACGCAATACAGGATATAAGGCGAGCAAGAAAAGGCGAATAGAATATTTATAAAGAATAAACAGACGAAGAAAAATATGACTTAGATAAATATATAAGCAAATGAAATAAAAAAAACAATTGTTATACCTACAGACAATTCCATGATCACAGAGATAACTAATACACGAAGCTGCTTATTGCATTC
>NC_089796.1:25996094-25998594 GCF_040412425.1 Macrobrachium rosenbergii
CAAATGGAATGACGTTGGAGAAGAAACATTTTGAATAGTGAAAAATGTTGAAATGACAAAAAGTGAATATTTAAAATTAGCGGCCACATCACAATTCTGGGAGGAAAAATTTCAAAAATAATGACGGGAAATTAACTGATGCATTATAACGCAACGAGGGTGAAACAATCAAAATATTATGAAAATTAAATATGACGATTTCAAGGAAAATCGGTCTTAGAAATTGGTCAATCACGAATTTTTCTTAACGAGAAAAATTGCAGCATTGAACGGTAAGAAAAAAAAAAGACTTTTAAATGTTCCCACTGTAGGTAGGAGGAAACATGGAAACAAAATTTAGAACAAAACAAAAAATCTAAACCTTTTGACTACTCTGAAGGCCATTCAATTCACGAAGAGGAACAGAAAAAAAAAAATATTATGAATGTAAATCATAATATACAAACCTTTCTGCAATAATCAGTTGTATACATAGATGGGAGACAGAAAACACGTTGATCCCGAGAATCATAAAAAATATTCATATGCACGCTTTTAAGTCGAATGGCGAAGTCATTGCAAGAGGGAGTAGTTATGTTCGTCATTTTGCATTTTAAGATCTGCACCTCTGCCTGCTTAGAAAGAATAGCCTGTGGAACACGATCTTAACCGACGACAATATAACCTAAATAGGCACATCAGATTACTATAGTCACTGTTGAAGCATAACCGTTATTAATTTTAGCATACGCTAGGCTTATAGCACGAAGGCTAGTCTTATTGCAGCCAAATTTAGGTAAAGCTAGTTATTGTTCTATATGCATTAAAAAAATTGATAAAAATCACATATACCCCGGGACAGCATTACATATATACAACTATAGTTAGTTAACTACGCTTTCGAATGTACCAAGAGTATGAAAACACGGTAACACGACGAGAAAAAAAATCACCGAGTGACACAGCCTCTAGAACAAGAAGGGAATAAAGAAGGTAGGGTTCCACAACAAGAAAAGGATATGCCCGCATCCTGAAGGATGGAGTACCCTAAGAGTTCTTTCTCAGAATAGTAAAACAAAAGAACATAATGGCAAAAAATGTAATTACAAAATTATACTGTCACAAAGGTCTTTTCATATAAAGGCTAAAACACCGATGGATTTCACTCAAAAATCCACTTCCGGGAGACCTGTTAATTTTAATGAGATGTTTGCCCTACAAATGCATAGACACTAATCACCTGTTCCAGAAGTTCCAGCAACGTTTCATCGGTCACAGTTTCCCTCAAGGTCTATCATGCTCAGACCGCCACACCACAACAGACTTGCCAAATGACTACATTTCTTGACCATTTTTTTTCAGCAGGGAAGGGAGTGTGTGTGTGTGTGTGTGTGTGTGTTCAAGGATTTCTCCCGTGTAAGACCATAAAGACTTGAGGAAACAGGTTTCCGCATATCTCTCTCTCTCTCTCTCTCTCTCTCTCTCTCTCTCTCTCTCTCTCTCTCTCACAGGACTTTGGTTTATGACTATATCAGCTGAGCTATTGCGGGGTAACAGGTGTCTTCATAATTTATCACAATGTGTAAAAAATGGGGGAAATTTGACCACAGACAAATCAGAAATTCTCTCTCTTTCTGCAGTAAAGTTTTCTTATAACCAAAGATCTGCTAGGTTGCTCAACTCAGAATCAATCACTTATTTTAAATTAGCTACGAAAATTGAAGTAACATTTTTTTCTGTAAGAGTTTTCTAATGTCAGAACAACTTACAGCCAAGACTAATAACTTATTATATTAAACACAAATTAATACGAATGGCTGATTACATACAGACCTCTACAGCTAATTCCATAATCATACATCGACATAAGAATAATACTCAACTAGTTTTATTGGGTACATTCTCGAGCTGATTACACTGGCATACCGCACATCTTTCAAAAAGAAAATTACAATTTTTTTCACCACTGATATGTTAACAAAGCCTACCATAGGTACATACCATAGCTATGTACAGAAGGTACGGTATGTAATTACCACAAAAGAGTTATGCCACAGACTATTGTTTTGGCATCTATCACTTCACCTCCTAGAAAAGAAATATTACAAGGGAAATAATGTCTGTCACAAGAGGACTCGATGTCATTAACTGTCATTACATTAGGACTGTTGTAAGTATCTAAGCACTCATTTTTAGAAATCTTACGGATCTACTGGGGCCGGCGTTCACAGTTTTGGCCAAAACAAACGAGAGAACAGAGGTGTGGTAAGCAGTTACAGGGGACTGTTTCTCAGTCAAGTTAATTACTAAATTTAAATAAAATTGAAGCCACTGTTGAATTTGTATAGGATAGAACAGAATAGAGAATTTAGGCCACAGACCAAGCGCTGGGACCTAAGAGGTCATTCAGCGCTAAAACGGAAATTTATAGTATAAAAGTTTTCAAGGTGTAACAGGAGGGAAGCCTCGCAGTTTGTACTAGGAATCAATTGTTAGGAAAGGGTGGAAAGTGAGATGGAAG
>NC_089796.1:26003594-26006094 GCF_040412425.1 Macrobrachium rosenbergii
CAAAGAACATTAAGTAATCCCTACAGATTCTTCAAGGGTTGCATCTTTACTCTCCGATTTTCATTATAAGTTTTTATAGTTAATCTCTTTCTCTCTCTCTCTCTCTCTCTCTCTCGCAAACACGACAAGCCGCGATAGTAACGAATCCCCCGTCCACTCCATCGGAACACCTTCGCCAGCCGTCTCATTCCCATGAAGGCGGCCATCCGGTTTTCTCATGAGCCCAATTTACCGGATCACAACATCCGGCCATTAACTTTAAAACGTGACAGCTCTGATGTCAGGGCGCAATTGCGGTTGCAACGTTATACGCCGTCAAGTTCACTGTTCAAGGTGTTGAATTGTGTCACTTTCGATGAGGTCGCTGTTGGATGACGTTCTCAAATTTCAGCTCTTAGGTGTATAAATGTCGCAGTCAGATACTTTTTAAGGGAGATACCGAAGGCTTGGAAATTAAATGACCAAATTAGGCCTATACCTGAATTGAAAAGACGGAGAAAAGGATGGGGCCTAATAAAAAAGAAAGAGACATATTTGCCTCTTAATGGGCGAGTTTATAACACGCAAATCTTCTATTCTTTATCTTTAATAGTTCCTTTAACACTCTGAAGGAGAAAAAGATTGGGGTCTAAGCAAAATGAGAATGACAAACACCTGATTAAAATCAGGAAGTTATAAAGAATTCCACTGTGAATAATATAAGCCACGTATCTATTTCACTGGATCCAATTAAGTTCTCTTATCTAATTCACGTTCACCGTGTACATATTTCCTTTTTTTATTCTTCATGATTAAAGTCTTCTTTCAACGCTCGGGCAGTCCTAATACACTAACGTCCAGGGTCCTCGGTTCAAAATAAAATAATTTCCTTGAATTTCACTCAATTCTTTCTCCTAAATTACCAGTAATAATTTTTTGTTTTAACATTCGTCATATAATTTTTAAGTTCTATACTGAAAGAGTACAACATCAACCAATGTGACACTTGCGTAAAGTACTTTAGGAACTACTTCCTTCCTAACTCACCAAATGTGATTTTTTAATTTGAAAGCAACTTAAAAACCGTACTTTATCTGAAGAGTCATTTCTCTGGAAATCAATGTCCCCATGGCTAATGCCTTTTTACGGATTTTTTTTTCTGTTTAACGATGGCGTTTGCATTATACCTTAAACTACATAAAAAAATGAAAGGAAATATATAGCTCTTTTTGCACTTTCCTATGGCTCCCCATCTCCCGTTATGTTTAAAAAGACGAAGCTTCTCAATATTTCTCACATATGTTTATTCCATTTAAAATTAAGGAATGTATAATGTCTTAGATAATTTCAGCTTTCATCTTCCTCCAACAAATTCGAAACGGACCAGTGGAAGACAGCATTGTCAATTAAATAACATCCTAACATTTTGTTCCAAAGCGGAGTAAAACTCACATCCTCTCCTTGCATTTTCACAAAACGCATGACATCCAGCAATTTCCGGGTGACTCTCCCACAAATTCTCGTAAGTTTCACAATGCCTTGGCTCTGAACTTCAGTTATCTCGTCCTTTTCTACCTTTCTGGAAACTTCCATGACGTTATACCGTGCCGCATCTTGTAATTTCCAAGCAATATCCTCAAAAACCCACAACCCTTTCCCAAATTTCCCAGCTCCGCACATCAATTCCTTCTTCGGCCTTTTCACCTCCATCCACCGAAACCACCCTTTCTATCGCCACCCATCTCACATTCCTCTATTTATCCCCTTCCTCGTACTCACCTTTCTCTCCCCCACCCCTTTTCAGAGACTCCCGACACCCTCCCACCCCCCTATCACCTCCATTCACATCCAGAGGGCGCATCCAAACCAACACCTGTTGACGTACGGTTGAAAGCGCCGTTGCGCCGACACAGGAAAGTCGCCTCTACGAGCGACACACGTGGTCGTGTTTACGTTCATGCCTCCGACAAAGGGTACTCTCTAGCCTACGAAGCACAGGGGGCTCTCCAATGCATCTCAGAGCTGCTGGCTTCTATCGAATCAATGCAGCTGATGAGCACATACACGCTTTGTTCAATGCATTTTTTCATGCACTCATGTCTGACAACCCTGAAAACACAACAGCTGACGCGAAAACAGCTTCCAGCTGAAGTGGTTTAGCAATACGTGATCAATGCTCTCAAAATTCTAAGGCTAATAATGCATTTCCATACACTTCTTTTTTTTTTACATCATTTAAAAATAACTATTGTTAAAAAAATCTAGCTGAAATAACAGTTGAAATTATCATTACTATTATAATACATTACTAACCACCAGGTAAAACATGCCATGGCCTTTGCAGCTCCAGTATCTACATTCTGCGGATGTGTCACGATCTCTAAATAACTGGTGGATTTTCACTTTGTTTTGCCGTAAAATTGTGGAAAAGTCGTTTTGGCAAGATGCTGTTACAGACATTCACAAATTTCCATAATTTCCTTACACGTGTTATTAGGTAAGCTTTCACGTAACTGATTGC
>NC_089796.1:26008594-26011094 GCF_040412425.1 Macrobrachium rosenbergii
TATATATATATATATATATATATATATATATATATATATATATAGATGTTCATTCTTTATATATGGCTTCTTCTTCTTCTTCTTCTTTTAACATTGCTTTTATTCCCATTTTTTCTATGGGGTGATAATGATGCCTTCTTTGAAGGACTTTTGATTTGGATTTAGTCACCTTTTATGGATATGAATGCCCTGCCTGACATGCCTCCATCAGCTCGTATGTTTATGCTTTAGTGCTAAACGTTTCTTCGCAACAGTGAATCTAGATATTAAGATGTTATTATATATGGCTATATAAAATATATGCATAGCTCTATATATAAAATATATACTATATATATATCTCTATATCTTTATATATATAAATAAATAAATAATATATATATATATATATATATATATATATATATATATATACACATATATACACAGCCCCACAGATGTTCATTCTTTGTGCCACCCTCCAGTGTACCAACTCAACATTGCTTATCACATCTATCAGTGATAATGACTTCCCAGCTCCTCGATTTAGTCACGCTTTTATGGATATGAATACCACTACATGCCTCCACCAGCTCGGATTTAGCTTTAATGCTAAACGTATAGCGCTGGTGAATCTAGATATTAAGATGTTATTGCAGAATTGCAAATATAGCTCTAGCACTTTTCTTCAGTCCTCAGGAGGAACAATCACAATCGCTACAATATGGCTATATTTATTCATTTTTAAGCCGACAGCTGTTTCGACCATCTACGGTCATCTTCAAGGCTACTGTAAATATCTCTAGCCTTTTCTTCATTATAAGGAACAAACACAATCGGAGGCTATATTTATTCATTTTTAAGACTGACAGCTGTTTGACCGGCCATTACATTATAATATATACCAGAGTTATGCTTATATATATATATATATATATATATATATATATATATATATATATATAAATACATACATATATTATAAAATTAAGCCATTTCTCCTAAGAGAGGGTGGGGTCCAGAAAGAAGACATAATAAATGCCACATTCATATTTTAATTACTGAACTGTGGATAGCTCCTTAGGAAGTAAAATTTCCCCAACTTAAGATTATTCAAACACCTGTGCAAATGAATTATCAGCATAGTGCCGATCCCCTTACAAACTGAGCCACTCACTCTATCTCAAACTTCGTGGATATTTGAAACCTTCCTTTCATATACTACTTTTGTTCTTTCTATCAGACCTTTCTAGGTCGTCGTGTTTTTCTTTCCCCTTAACACCTCAGAATTACAAACTTCATTGACCTTTCATCAGCAATTATTTCCACATAACTGATCTCAAAGTCATCTGATCCATCCTCACACCATTTCTAGCTATCCCTACATTTCTCATCCTACCAATTCTTCTTACACCGCATATATTTTCAACTCAACCGCTTCAACTTTTTTCAGTCCACACTTCACTCCCACAAAAGAGAGTTGGCCTAACAATCCTTTCATAAATTCCCACCTGGCCGTGCACACACAATTCAACACTCTTCCCTATCTTAAGCACGAACCTAGCTACTTTTCTTGCTTCAATTATTCTGATTTACCTCTTCTCATCCTACCATCATCCACTGTATTTCATCCAAAACCCCCATAAGAATCAACTACTTTCATTCTTCCACCTGCTGGCTCTCATAGCATTACTCTTGCCATATTTGCTCTCAACTTTCTCCTCTTGCAAAGTTTCAAACTCAGACTAGTTTCTTCAGTTTCTCTTCACTATTCCTAATCAAAACTGTATCAGCTACAAACATCAGCAATCCACGACCCATTCACGACGTACTTTGTTGTTCTATAAATTATAAATATGCACCCACCACATCTGCTGTCTTTACTCTGACTTCTTGCATCACTCCATTCATAGACACTGAACAGCCACGGAGACATGACACCCTTGTCTCAGACCAAGTTTTCCAACACACCAATCAATCATTGCTTAAATATTCTAACACGCATACATACTGTGTATGTATGTATGTATGTATGTATGTATGTATAAGAACTAAGTAGAGTGCATGAAACGTGGTGTTAAATGTTAAAATGAAACAGAACAGAAGATGATACAGATGGAGAAGTAGCACCTCAGCAACCTTTCCGGAAACACTCAGCCCTGTGTGTGTGTGTGCGTGTGTGTGCGTGTGCGTGTGTTGTAAACATAGACTGTAGTATATTCAGGGATGAAAATGTGTGCTTAAACTTCAGGAAAAGACTATGGATACGCATGAACAAACACAACCATATGTTAACAGGGATAACGTCACGAAAGTCTACTTGGGTTACCCTTGACGCTGTGAAAAACAGGGTCTTTTCCCCTGGATAAATTTACATAACAAAAACATCATTATCCTTTCTACGACTTCCTTCACTACCACCGCCTTCCTTCCTCCCTTTTAAGAAGGCTCTTTTCGAGCGAAAAGGAGGCTTTGCACACATGTAAGATTTAACATTTACATATTACCTTTATTCTGAAAT
>NC_089796.1:26021094-26038594 GCF_040412425.1 Macrobrachium rosenbergii
CAAAACAGACGGGTAAACACACCTGAGCAAACAAATTAGCAAAGTCGCAGCAGAAAAACGCAAACAACTATCAATCTGATCTGGATGTAAATAGAGAAACCTTTTCGCAGTATCAGCCCCTTCTCTATACACTTTCATTTATTCGAAGCAAAATGGTATTCGTCTTACTGCGCCTTTCATCTTGTGTTTCCATTGACATTTTTAATGTATTTACTTACTTACACACACACACACAATATATATATTACAAATATATACATACATACAGTGTCCACATACATTAAACACATCCACAAAATCATGAATGATTACTAGGCAATACGCCGCGCCGCAGTGCTCATAGAGTGGCCAAAACACGAACCCAATGACTGATTGACTGATGAATGCTAAATTACCTGGTGTCACAACTACTATGATCATCAACACAGACACGCACATATATATATATATATATATATATATATATATATATATATATATATATATATATATATATGTATTTATATATACACATATATATACATATATATATATATATATATATATATATATATATATATATTTATACATATATGTATATTTATGTATGTATGTATGTACACACACACACACACACACACACACACACACATATATATATATATATATATATATATATATATATATATATATATATATATATATATATATATACATATTATACATTGCTCTTAAGGCTAAGTGCTCTAAAAGATGCTACAGTGAAAGTTTGCAGGTAGTACTCTGGAATGAGATAGCTAGTCTATAAACTATCTCCACCAAAGCTGCAACCCTCCACAATCGAATAACTATCAAGTACATAACTCACTACTTTGGACTAATTAGGCGCAACTGGATTAAATGGAACGTGCCCAAAACACTCGGCTTTGAGCAGGAATCGAATCCTAGCGTTCTCGCTCTTGAGACGAGTGTCATGAACACACTCAAAACGTTGTCTGTATATATGCACATAAGGCCCAACAAAACAGTGTTATTAAGCTGTACTTGTTTTCTGAAGGAGGACTTGTCATGAAAAATGAGAAAGGAACGAGAAACTTTAAGTAAAGTCATAACTTCTGAGCACAATATATTTATGTCACAATCAGCTAAAAAAAAAATCCATCCCCTGCCTAAAGTCCTCACATTTAATACTAGTGGAAATAATGGCTCTGTTAAATCTACATTCGTTTTGTTTAAAACTTAACGATAACCATTTTTAGACAACTGTTTTTAACAAAACTTACAGTCTGGAAGAAAAACCTTTCTTTGAAAATCCTACCTGCAATTCTAAAAAACCATTGGATTACACAGCTTTATCTAAAGACAGACTCATTTTTCATTCCTGAGTAAAAAAAAAAAAAAAAAACTATCAAGCTATTTAAAAGAACTTACAGTTCGTAAAAAAAATATATTCACCAATTTTACAGTAACAAATCCTTCTAACAGAAAAAAATACATAGTTTTGACTACCTGTTTACCCAGATTTGTATTAAGAAACACGTACTTTAACGTAAAATTAATCCAATTACTGATTTTTTCCATTCCAACGTATGATTATCAACTGGGTAAAGATTGAAATTATTTTAATATTAAGGATCCATACTATCAGAAAAAGCTCTCTAAATCTTCTTTGTGCACTGCAACGGCATAAAACCAACTGAGAAATGTACAAACAACAAAATGACAACGTTCGTTAAGACGTGTAAATAATTCAGGACCTTAACCCACGCTATTACGAAATGAATAGGGAGACGAGTTGCTAAATCCGTGAATAAATACACTGAATAAATGAATAAATGCATTCAGTGCTGAGTACGCACATTTCAGAAGGCTTCTATTCATAACACCATCATGACGATCTTCCTTTAGATTTTAATATTAATGTCTGATGATACAACTACACAGTCACGTTTAGTCGTACGAGTTATCGCAAGCGTTTGCAACATCAACATCAGCAGCAGTGTGGCAGTTATAATTATCACAATCCCTTCATGAATTTCATCTCCATAACCCACAATAATCATAATAACATAAGATGAAGAAGAAAGACAAACTTGCTCATCTATTTCTAGGCGAGACTGCCTAATAATAATAATAATAATAATAATAATAATAATAATAATAATAATAATAATAATAATAATAATAATAATAATAACCACTCGCGGTAGGCAATTACTGAGTCATTTGCAGTGATACACAAAACCCACAATATCGCAAATATGAAAATAAGGCTGTTTTAAAATCGCACAGATATTTCATCCCTTCAACGGCAAACCAAACAAACATTCACCAGCAAGAGACCTGCCCAAAGAGAGACCAAGCAGCACATAGAACAACAAATAATCAAAACACCAACCGCCCATCACGTACTATATTCGCTTCCTCCATTCCCACCACTACCTGCCAGGCCCTTCCATTCATATGCAAGGGGCCCCAACTGACCACCGTGCCCAGTCGAGCTTGTAACCCAAACATGAGGCATATTATCAAACGCAGGCCTAACCGATCTTATTTCCTCACTCGGTAGGCTTATCCGCATTCCTAACCGCCTTTGGACGGGGAAAGTTCCCTTCACTCCTAAATCTGCATGATGTTTCTGAAGTGTTAAAACATACAGCTTTACAAAATTATACTTACATTGCTTCCAGTGAATTGAGGTGATTCAACGTAACATCCGAGGACGTCTATGGAAGTGTGGCTTTCGTTATATAGCCTCTATGGGTAATCATTAACAGAGAAAACGAGAAAACACCTGGTAAGTACCTTGACATAAGACTTGGAAAGCTTCGGTTACATTCATTTATAAAAATGAAAACATCACTGAAGTGTTCTAGTTGCATGAAATATCCGTAAAGACGTCTTACAGAGACGAGATGGGGGGTGGGATTTATATTAGTTCATGTAAAAAAAAAAAAAAAATAAAAAACCTGGAAAATGCCCTTGTGATACATGAGAGCATCAAGTTTTCTGGAAACCTTGTAATCCGGCGAGCTGGGACGCTTTACAATTAGAGTTAGAAACTTAAATTTAGGCCAAAAGCCAAGCGATGGGCTCTATGAGGTCATTCAGCGCTAAGAGGGAAACTGAAAGCACAGGAGGTTTTAAAGGTGTAACAGGAGGAAAACCTCGCAGTTGCACTATGAAACAATTGGTAGGATGGGGTGGAAAATAAGAAGAGAGATAATACGGACGGGGGTACAGTGAAAGGAAGGAAAGGGGTTGTAGCTAGGGGCAGAAGTGACGCTGCAAAAAAACCTTAAGTAACGCCTACAGTGCACCGCGTGAGGTGCACTGATGGCATTGCCCCCTACGGGGCTGGGACGTTTTGACATGGTGCAATCATTTGTAACCATGAAAGCATAAAACGCTTCCTGCGATAGCTAGAAATTCACGAAAATGCCTGTCCACATGCCCATGGAACTGGAAAGGCCAAGTTACGTGTTTTTAACCGATGAAGGGTGAAACTATCCGTGTCTAATATGTACGTGCGCCTATTACGTACTCATTACCATAACTCCGGCCAGTGACCACATATACAGAGGTTGTTCAGGATAAATACATTCTAGAATGCCCCTGTGGCTCAGTACCCGCCATTCAACAATCTTATGTTAGCTGAACTGTTACTAGTTTTTCGAGGCTTAATTTTTGGCACCAAATTTATTTAATTATATTTTACTGTACTTCTCTTCTCCAGATTTTTTTTCCCTATCGTTCTGTTATGTGGACGCCAGCTTAGCAAGTAGACGGCCTTTCTTGTCTGCTTAATTAAAATGAGTACACTGCAATAATAATAATAATAATAATAATAATAATAATAATAATAATAATAATAATAATAATAATAATAAATAATAAATCACATTTTCTGATATTATTTATATTCCCCAGCTTTCTCTAATCTCCTAAAACCTATTTTAATAGCTATTACTTAAGCTTAACAGCTATCTCTATAATCTATCACTGGATTAAAAAAACTAAGAAGGAAGCACAAACAGTAAAAACAAGTAATAAAAAAAGTAATAATCAATCTATATATATATATATATATATATATATATATACATATATATATATATATATATATATATATATATATATATATATATATATATATATATATATATATATATATATATATATATATATATATATATATATATATATATATATATATATATATATATATATATATATATATATATATAGGCTATATGTAGATACATTTTTATATTTTGTATTTAATGGACTGCATTTACATGATGAAGTATCAGACCAACGATGCTTTCTAGGCAAAAGGAATATGAAAGAGTCTTCGGAGATTTTCGAGGTTTCAAAGACGAAAGGAGCATGATAATAGGCGTTCCCAGAGTGTCTCCATGCTGGCTCAACCTGGAATCGGAGACAATCAAATGTCCGGGAATCCCGTCCTCAGAATCCTAGAATTCCGTCTTCAGAATCCGGGAATCCCACCCTCAGAATCCGGGAATTCCGTCCTCAGAATCCGGGAAACCCGTCCTCAGAATCAGGGAAATCCGTATCCTGAATCCAAGAGGCTCTGTGTCAGAAACAAACAGGTTAGAGACAGGTCCTGTTATCTGCAGACACTGAAAAATGTTTTTCGCAGCGCTTAAAGCAGTATGCCTTGAAGCATTCATCCTCGTCATTCTTCTACTGGGAGCTTTGTTTACAAGACTTAATAACTTGGCTCGTCGTGAAAGCGGTGCTCTGCACCAGCCTGTTGATTGCGAGCAGTATGTCCTGGAACTCAAAGGACTTTTGGAAACTCTTAAGGAATCCTCCATATTTAGGTTTATCTCTTGGCTTCTCCCTAAGAGGCCTGACTTCGTGGCGGAAGCCATGGTCTCTTCCCCGGTTGCAGTCCGTCGGATATTGTCCTTCTGCCCTCGGGTTGGTAGATTTTTGAAGTCCCGACAGGATCTACAACGGTGCGATATCGTGGCCCGAAATCTGGAAAAGGAATTGGAAAAAGTCGAGTCCAAACTTGGATTTTTCCATTTTCTTAAAACCGATGAAATGGAGCAATTCACCTGCCTAATGAAGCTAATTTAGAAAAAGAAAGAAAACTCATCTAAAGATGACCAGAAAACATGAAAGTGAAACTCAGCAGAATTTCACACCCAAAAAGGATCAGGTTAATAATGGATGGGAGGAAGACGACAAAATGATTGTAACTGTAAAGGAAGGCGTGAAAGATAAAAAAGAGAAGATGACGAAGGAGTTGACAAGAAAGAAGCCCACAAGACCAACGAAGGGTGCCACCAAGCCCCAAAAGGCAAAATAAGATCAGAGAAAACTGATCACCTTCAACCTTGAACCTGATCAGCTACAGATGAAAACCAGCGTCTTCTCGTGCCTTGCAAGTTCCTAATCATCACCTGAGAGTCATCAGGCTAACATTAGGCAAAAGGAAGACAAAATGATTATAACTGCAAAAGAAAGAGTGAAAGACAGAAAAAGCCCAAGCCTCCTTAAGGGGACCAGTAGTAGCCGTGCCAGCTTAAGCATAGGTATACCAGTTTTGAGATATAGGCAACCTCTAGCACGCTACGTTAATGCCTCCGTCATCAAAACTGGATTTCTGCCCACCTTTTGGATGTTGGCCTAAGCCTCCTTAAGGAAATCAGTAGAAGTTGGGCCAGCTTAAGCATGGGTGTACCAGTTTTGAGCCATAGGCAATCTCTAGCATGCTACGTTAATGCCTCCGTCATCGAAACTGGATTTCTGCCTGCCTTTTGGATGTTGGCCTAAGCCTCCTTAAGGAAATCGGTAGTAGTTGGGCCAGCTTAAATATAGGTATACCAGTTTTGAGCAATAGGCAACCTCTAGCATGCTACGTTAATGCCTCCGTCATCGAAACTGGATTTTTGCCCACCTTTTGGATGTTGGCCCAAACCTCCTTAAGGAAATCAGTAGTAGTTGCCCAGCTTAAGCATGGGCATACCAGTTTTGAGCCATAGACAATCTCTAGCATGCTAAGTTAATGTCTCCGTCATCAAAACTGGATTTCTGGCCCCCTTTGGATGTTGGCCCAAGCCTCCTTAAGGAAATCAGTAGCAGTTGGGCCAGCTTAAGCATGGGTATACCAGTTTTGAGCCATAGGCAACTTCTAGTATGCTAAGTTAATGCCTCCGTCATCGAAACTGGATATCTGCCCACCTTTTGGATGTTGGCCTAAGCCTCCTTAAGGAAATCAGTAGCAGTTGGGCCAGCTTAAGCATAGGCATACCAGTTTTGAGCCACAGGCAACCTCTAGCATGCTACGTTAATGCCTCCGTCATCGAAACTGGATTTCTGACCACCTTCTGGATGTTGGCCTTAGACTCCTTAAGGAAATCGGTAGCAGTCGGGCCAGCTTAAGCATGGGTATACCAGTTTTGAGCCATAGGCAACTTCTAGCATGCTAAGTTAATGCCTCCGTCATCGAAACTGGATTTCTGCCCACCTTTTGGATGTTGGCCTAAGCCTCCTTAAGGAAATCAGCAGCAGCTGGGGCCAGCTTAAGCATAGGCATACCAGTTCTGAGCCACAGGCAACCTCTAGCATGCTACATTAACGCCTCCGTCATCGAAACTGGATTTCTGGCCCCCTTTGGATGATGGTCTAAGCCTCCTTAAGGAAATCAGTAGCAGTTGGGCCAGCTTAAGCATGGGCATACCAGTTTTGAGCCACAGGCAACCTCTAGCATGCTACATTAATGCCTCCGTCATCGAAACTGGATTTCTGGCCCCCTTTGGATGATGGTCTAAGCCTCCTTAAGGAAATCAGTAGCAGTTGGGCCAGCTTAAGCATAGGCATACCAGTTTTGAGCCACAGGCAACCTCTAGCATGCTACATTAATGCCTCCGTCATCGAAACTGGATTTCTGGCCCCCTTTGGATGATGGCCTAAGCCTCCTTAAGGAAATCAGTAGCAGTTGGGCCAGCTTAAGCACAGGCATACCAGTTTTGAGCCACAGGCAACCTCTAGCATGCTACGTTAATGCCTCCGTCATCGAAACTGGATTTCTGGCCACCTTTGGATGATGGCCTAAGCCTTCTTAAGGAAATCAGTAGCAGTTGGGCCAGCTTAAGCATAGGCATACCAGTTTTGAGCCACAGGCAACCTCTAGCATGCTACATTAATGCCTCCATCATCGAAACTGGATTTCTGGCCCCCTTTGGATGATGGTCTAAGCCTCCTTAAGGAAATCAGTAGCAGTTGGGCCAGCTTAAGCACAGGCATACCAGTTTTTGAGCCACAGGCAACCTCTAGCATGCTACATTAATGCATCCGTCATCGAAACTGGATTTCTGGCCCCCTTTGGATGATGGTCTAAGCCTCCTTAAGGAAATCAGTAGCAGTTGGGCCAGCTTAAGCATAGGCATACCAGTTTTGAGCCACAGGCAGCATGCATTAATGTCGAAACTGGATTTCTGGCCCCCTTTGGATGATGGTCTAAGCCTCCTTAAGGAAATCAGTAGCAGTTGGGCCAGCTTAAGCACAGGCATACCAGTTTTGAGCCACAGGCAACCTCTAGCATGCTATGTTAATGCCTCCGTCATGAAACTGGATTTCTGGCCCCCTTTGGATGATGGTCTAAGCCTCCTTAAGGAAATCAGTAGCAGTTGGGCCAGCTTAAGCATAGGCATACCAGTTTTGAGCCACAGGCAACCTCTAGCATGCTACATTAATGCCTCCATCATCGAAACTGGATTTCTGGCCCCCTTTGGATGATGGTCTAAGCCTCCTTAAGGAAATCAGTAGCAGTTGGGCCAGCTTAAGCATAGGCATACCAGTTTTGAGCCACAGGCAACCTCTAGCATGCTACATTAATGCCTCCGTCATCGAAACTGGATTTCTGGCCCCCTTTGGATGATGGTCTGCCTCCTTAAGGAAATCAGTAGCAGTTGGGCCAGCTTAAGCATAGGCATACCAGTTTTGAGCCACAGGCAACCTCTAGCATGCTACATTAATGCCTCCATCATCGAAACTGGATTTCTGGCCCCCTTTGGATGATGGTCTAAGCCTCCTTAAGGAAATCAGTAGCAGTTGGGCCAGCTTAAGCATAGGCATACCAGTTTTGAGCCACAGGCAACCTCTAGCATGCTACATTAATGCCTCCGTCATCGAAACTGGATTTCTGGCCCCCTTTGGATGATGGTCTAAGCCTCCTTAAGGAAATCAGTAGCAGTTGGGCCAGCTTAAGCATAGGCATACCAGTTTTGAGCCACAGGCAACCTCTAGCATGCTACATTAATGCCTCCATCATCGAAACTGGATTTCTGGCCCCCTTTGGATGATGGTCTAAGCCTCCTTAAGGAAATCAGTAGCAGTTGGGCCAGCTTAAGCATAGGCATACCAGTTTTGAGCCACAGGCAACCTCTATCATGCTACATTAATGCCTCCGTCATCGAAACTGGATTTCTGGCCCCCTTTGGATGATGGTCTAAGCCTCCTTAAGGAAATCAGTAGCAGTTGGGCCAGCTTAAGCATAGGCATACCAGTTTTGAGCCACAGGCAACCTCTAGCATGCTACATTAATGCCTCCGTCATCGAAACTGGATTTCTGGTCCCCTTTGGATGATGGTCTAAGCCTCCTTAAGGAAATCAGTAGCAGTTGGGCCAGCTTAAGCATAGGCATACCAGTTTTGAGCCACAGGCAACCTCTAGCATGCTACATTAATGCCTCCGTCATCGAAACGATTTCTGGCCCCCTTTGGATGATGGCCTAAGCCTCCTTAAGGAAATCAGTGGCAGTCAGGCCAGCTTACACATGGGTATACCAGTTCTGAGCCACAGGCAACCTCTAGCACGCTACGTTAATGCCTCCGTCATCGAAACTGGATTTCTGCCCCCTTTCAGGTGCTGGTATAAGGCCACATTAATCCCTTACTCTTAGGGTTGACGGCTGCTGCATCTCACTGCAAGACATGACTGTTTCCAACGCCACTCGATGTATGGGCTGATTTGGTCTTGGTCTTTGATGGGAGGGAGAGAGAGGGGGTCGTGGGTGCCAGGTGTTTCCCTATTTTCAAAATAGCGAAAGGCTAAACCCACCTGATGGCCCCTTGGCAAGGGCGAAACCTTATAACAATACTAAAGGTCGTTGCACGGGTATGTCCTGTGACAAATGCGGGAGTATTAAAAGAAGGATGATCATTTTAGTCCATTCCAAAGACGTTCCTTCTGGGGTCAAGTTAGAAAATGACGATTTTATACAATTAATTTCAGATACAGTATGCCTACGAAAACAGTTCATGGTATTTTTTTTTATGTGAATAGCGCATAAAGGTTGTCCTACCTTACGGAAAATAGCGAGTGAAAACAATATTAAAATATTTCACTAAACTATGGATACACAATACTGATTTCAGCTGACCAAATAAAAGAATTTATTTTATTACAAATAGAAATCATGTTACCTTCAGTTAATCATATCAATTTCAAAAATTCCTCTCACAAAATATATAAAATAAATTTGATATATTCTTATCAAATCTGTTAATTAGTCAGATACCACGTCTTTCAGCCATGTAAGAGGTAAGTAAGAAGCTCAGTTTTAGCTTAATACCCCTAAATATTCAAGATAGAAGAAGAAGAATTTTTACTCTATATAAACGTTGATGTCCATTTAATTTTGGTAAGAATAATAAGCCAAAAAAATTATGAAGACAAAAAAAAATTAAACAACAAATAACTCGACAGTAAACTAATAATAAAATAAAAATACAATCACATTTTCATGTAAATATAGAGATTAGCGGATCCAGAAAAATTTCATGGGGGGTGGGCACCAATTTTCATATTATGTATATAGACATATATACTATATATATATGTATATATATATATATATATATATATATATATATATATATATATATATATATATATATATATATATATATATATATATATATATATATATATATATATATATATATATATACATACGTTATTTTTATCTTTTCATGTTATTTTATCTTTTCAAAATTTTATCATTTCTATACTAGATTATATATTTTTCCCATTTTTATATTTCTTATTTATGTTATTATTATCTAAGTCTTCAATATATTATTTTGTCATTAATTTTCATGGGGGGCACGTGCCCAGGTGCAGCCCCCCCTGGATCCGCTGGTGATATAGATGCCTTGTACCTTTCATTGTTAAACAGGACAATAATATAAAAAGCATGCAGACTACTAGTCACGTACATAAAGTAATAAATAAACATAAAAAATGGAGGAAAAAAATAATAAAGATAAACATTTATCACGTATCAGCCAATAAAACCTTCGAGAGGTTCTCGTACTGTGAAGTGACTTCTCATTTTGTCACTAAGTGTATGTGTACGTGTGTGTTTTTTTGTGTGTGTTTTTCGGTGTGTTTGTGTGTGTAGGGGGTGAGGGGGTTGCCTGTTTAAGCAGCGGCGCAAGGGGTACGTGCATGATTCGAGCATGACCTTTGGGTTAAAAGAAGAAAAATAAACAAATAAAAATTTAACTTTGGCTATTTTTGTTATATTCGTACATGATTCTTATCTCGCAGGAAATAAAGAAATGTTTCGTATTCGGTTGATAAGACTTATTTGTCTACGCCATGCATTATAATAATCTAAAAATATTATTGCATTTTGACAAGTGATCAAAAGGTGTTTATAAAAGCAAAAACAACTGACAAACTGAAAATGCTGATGCTTTTTATATTAGCTAAATTACAAATGCTACTGCTTTTCATTAGGGTTAACTAAAAATGCTACTGCTTTTTTATTAGCTAAGCTAAAATTGCAACTACTTTTCATTAGGTAAACTAAAATTAATACTTTTTTTACTTGGTGAACTAAAATTGCTACTACCTTTTTATTAGGTGTACATATATACATATATATATACTGTATATATATAGTGTATATATATACATATACATACATACATGTATACATATATAGATAGATAGATAGATAGATAGATAGATAGATAGATAGCTATAATTAGGCACAATTAAATCGGCATAAAATCTTGCACAACAGTCCGAAGTTTTTGCTCTTTATATCCTGAAAGTGTAACGCATAAAAATCCCATAACTTACGTAATCTGGAAAAACATACGATTTGCTAATCAATCTTGTATTTTCCAATAATCATGTGTCTGGCATTCATAATGAGAGGAAAATGCCTTAACCACTTCAAAACTATAATACACAGAATGCGCCGAAGTTTCTTCGGCGCAATCGAGTTTTCTGTACAGCGTATAATCAAGACCACCTAAAACAGATCTATCTTTCTGTGGTCTCGGTATAATACTGTATGAGCCGCGGCCCATGAATCTTTAACCAAGGCCCGGTGGTGGCCTGTCCTTTATCGTTGCCAGATGCACGATTATGGTTAATTTCAACCTTAAATAAAATAAAAACTACTGAGGCTAGAGGGCTGCAATTTGGTATGTTTAGTGACTGGAGGATGGATAATCAGCATACCAATTTGCAGCCCTCTAGTGAGTGCAGACGGACAGACAAAGCTGGCACAATATTTTTCTTTGCAGAACACTATAACACCCAGATTAATTTACCTAGCAAAAGTGTTTACCATCCCTTTTTCTTGGAAAAGCAAATGACTAACTGGCAACATTCACAAACAAAATTGCCAGTTTACCAAATGGGTGAGAGAGGAATTCTCAGCTCTCAAACCCGAGGACCAAAGATGTTATTCAACGATTTTAGAGGAAATTATAAGGTAATGATTATGTTACAACTCAATTAATGACATCTGACAATTTTGCAAGAGTAGGAAAGAACGTTAACAAGGACTAGAAGACCTAGATAGTAATTAATTGGCACCTCAAGATTCCTTAAATAATTTGGAGGGGTGGCGTGACGGTTGTTACATTGACAAGGCAAATTATATGCATTTCCGTCTTGTAAACGACTGTACATTTTAACAGTATCTACAATCATATAAACCAACAATCAACGTTCAACACAATAAAGAAGAAATAAGTTTTTTTTTTTTAATCGCCACAAACTCCTTTTAAACTTCCTAATTTCCTCACACTTTTTGGATGCACCCGTCACTGCGAGCCTTGAACTCAAATGAAGAGACAAATGAAGAAACATCCATGGTAGGATTCGAACCCAGGCAAAACAGGGCTTGCTAAATCTCATGGATTGACCCAAGGCTTCCTCATCTTGTTTACAAAATAATAACGATAACAACACAGAACAAGCTAACGCATCTCTGTGCCTGCATCACATGAGTGCCTATGCAAGTATAACACCTGTACGGGTATGCCTATTACAGTAAACCTGATCAGGTAGCCTATGAGAGTGGGTGTGTGGTCTACCTAAGGGTTGGCCCACACTACAATAAAACATTGGCCCACACTACAATAAAACATATCATCAACAAGCTTTGGTAACTTACCTCGTACAATTCACAAACAGGCTGGAAACAAGTCAACAACCTTGAGCAGATAATGAACCTTTGGCAAATACTTTGACAATCGTATGAAGCACTGATCAGGACTACCAGTAATGAATATTTTTAAGTTTTAAAAATGCAACGAAATCATTGTAAATTTACATAAAAAAATATATATATATACACACACACTAGCTGACCAACCCGGCGCTGCCTGGGAAAACTCTAAGGACTCAGAAAAATTTTCCTGCATCTCCTCTGAAATGTTTTGTTGTGCTTTAAATAAAAACACACACACACACACACACACACACACACACACACACACACACACACATATATATATATATATATATATATATATATATACATATGTATGTATATACATATATATATATATATATACATGTCTGATTAAAGATAGAGAGAGAGAGAGAGAGAGAGAGAGAGAGAGAGAGAGAGAGAGAGAGAGAGAGAGAGAGAGAGAGAGAGAGATTGACTAACTTGCAGTGGCAAACACTCTTTACCCAACTCCCACCAAACGACGTTCCTCAGAGTGCAGCAGTTATCGTTTCTTAATTTAATCCCTGTTTGCACCATATACATTTACCCCCCAAAAATGTAGTTTCTGCGAATGCCTTTCGGAAAAGATTTCCAAGTGTAACGATCTATATTCCGCTATAACGAATTCCCAAGGTAAAAACGAAGAAGGGACTAACGAAATTATCATTACGGGTTGATTGAATGTTGATTTTACCGAGGTAATAAACAATTATTAATAATTATCATAAATTATGATCAACATTCACATAAATTCTGATAAAAAATTGATGCTGTAGGGACTTATTGTTGTAGGCTAAATAGGATGAACGGCAGTTCTTTATTTCCAAAGTTATGCCCATAACTATGAGTTTTTTTAGTAGATTAAGTACTTAGATATGATGATGGTAATACCTCAAGGTACTTAAGAATTTTTATTTTATTGCCAAGGTATAAATAAGATACGTTTGGCTTAAGATGAACACTTGAAAAATGTGGTAATTTCGTCGCGAGTAGTTTTTTAAGGATGCGTAGGCCTGTCACAGAAGCATTTGGTCTGCTAATACGCATGCGCGGATGGTGATGGATTTGTTTCGTCTCGGCGATGAATTAGTTCTTGAACTCCAGAGTTGTGCCCATAACTACAAAGCTTTTTTCGTGGATTACGTACTTATCTATGATGATGGTAATACCACTGGACACTCAAGAATTTGTATTTTATTGGCAGAATATGATTTAGATATAGTTGGCTTAGGATGAACATTGAAAACAATGTGGTAATTTCGGCGCACGTAATTTTTTAATGAGGGGGTAGGTCTGTAACAGACGCATTTGGTCTGTTACTACTTTTTTCCGTGGCCAGGATTGTAAGGGCTGACTGGTGTGGTGGTAGAAGTTATATTTTGAATTACATTGCTTTATGACTGAATTAAAGTAATTCTAATACAGTCAAATACACCTGTTTAATTTTTTGGATGTACTAAACTGATTATAGATTTTGTAGTGGAAGGAGTTTAATGACGTCACCAACAGAAAACGTGCTGGTTTTCCGCTCAAGGTACTGGTGACTGCCACAAAATTATTGAAGAAAAGGTGAACAACCCGGTAAAAATTAAAATGTCTTTTGTTTTGTCTATGTCTGTATGTCTGTCACGGGGTAGGGGTTTGACTTTGTTATAACGTTTCTGAGGTGACATAGGGGCCGCATGCAAAATTTTGTCTGGGTCTGCCAGTCGGTTCGGATTTCTATAGTGGACAAACATACAAACATTTGCTTTATATATATAGCCTATATATGTGTATATATATATATATATATATATATATATATATATATATATATATATATATATATATATATTTATATGTTTATATGTATGCATGTATAAAGAGACATGCATGCATACATTACATACAAAGATGCATCTGCATTCAGGCGGTAAATTTTTATGCTTTATCCCTGTGCGTGTACATGTGACTGCGTTTCAGTAGGTACCTGTGTTCCTACACGTGATTCTCTAACGCATTTCCATAAACATATTTATATACCAAACTTATCGCCGCTGAAGCCTCACCCAGACTCCCTTCCCCCCACCCCCTTCTTCTCTTGTACCGTTTTGGCATCTTTAATTTTACCTTCAACACTGTTAAATTACTTCTAAATCTGAGCTTAACCCGAGCGGAATATGAAAAAGTTCGACATTTGATACTTTTTACGTTGTGGATATATTTGGATTTCCTGATTTTCTTTGTTGCCTGTTTAATTGCAAATCTACACGAGAGCTTATTTATTTTATTAATTTAATTTTTTTTCTTTTCTAATAATTGATATCTTTTTCCTGTATTTCCTATTACCTTCTGTTACTTATTTCAAAAGAACATGTTATTTGGAAGCTTGAATTTCAAGTCAGTGGCCCGTATGGGTTCATGTTCTCTAAAAAAATAATAATAACTTTGACAACCGGATTTTAAGGAAGCAGCTAACACATTTTCTAATTATCCTTTCACTTTTGCTTTCCCTTTTGGACCACTCTCAAATGTCCTTTCTGCTCTTGCTGTGGATATGAATCCACTATTCCCGACACGTTATATTTCATTTCCAGCTGATATTTTCTTATTTGTACGTTTCAGATTTCGTTGCTCGTTGCTACACAGCTCCTAAAAAGTACTATAACACTTTTCAAGAACAATGCATTCAATGTATGCTGATTTAAATATTCTTGTCCAACCTGTTTTCACAAGAACAATACATTCATGAAAAACTGTACGTGCTGAAGCTATGATACTGGCCTATAATGATCTGTCATTATTTCAAATACCTTGAGTTTTGTTTACTGATGCTTATCACCGCATTATTAAGTAGGAGCTCTAAAACACCTTCCATGTATATTCAACTATGAAAAGTAAAAAAAAAAAAAAAAAAAAAAAAAACACTGTGAAAGACCGTACGTGCTTTCGAATTCCCTTCGCTGCTCAAGCGGTGTTTTATTATTATTTTTTGCATCGTGATTCTGCTTAAATGTAGCCTGGTTCTTTTCTTCTATAAATAATTCGTTCTGTCAATTCCTTTTTACATAAAGGCTACATTAATCCCAGCTGGAGCCACGTGAGAGTTATCGTTCTCTTCTTACTTTTCCAGTGAGGAATTTGAGGTTGGACTGTGACACTGATACTCGGATACAGTATACTGATAGATGTTTTTTAAGTACTACGTACATCAATCCTTATTTAAATAATAAATCAAAAGTCAGTATACGACTGATCAAGTACGCGAAGTCAGTAGGAGCCTTTATTGTTTGATTCAACACTGTAATCAGGAGACATATCTATGATCATCGACAAAAAACTACATACTGTTAAAATTCCTCAAAAGTGGGAAACCTAGTAAAAATTTTCTCTTAAAATTCCTCAAAA
Source organism: Macrobrachium rosenbergii (assembly GCF_040412425.1). Classification (NCBI taxonomy): domain Eukaryota; kingdom Metazoa; phylum Arthropoda; class Malacostraca; order Decapoda; family Palaemonidae; genus Macrobrachium; species Macrobrachium rosenbergii. The sequence goes on from NC_089796.1 coordinate 26,036,987, forward strand.
GTAGGAAACCTAATAAAAAATTTCTCTTAAAATTCCTCAAAATTGGGAAACCTAATAAAAAAAATTTCTCTTAAAATTCCTCAAAAGTGGGAAACCTAATAAAGAAAATTTCTCTTAAAATTCCTCAAAAGTAGGAAACCTAATCAAGAAAATTTCTTTTAAAATTCCTCAAAAGTGGGAAACCTAATAAAGAAAATTTCTCTTAAAATTCCTCAAAACTGGGAAACCTAATAAAAATAATTTCTCTTAAAATTCCTCAAAAGTGGGAACCTAATAAAAAAATTTCTCTTAAATTCCTCACAAGTGGGAAACCTAATAATTTTTCTCTTAAAATTCCTCACAAGTGGGAAACCTAATAAAAATTCTCTCTTAAAATTCCTCAAAAGTGGGAAACCTAATAAAAAATTTCTCTTTTTCTCTTAAAATTCCTCAAAACTGGGAAACCTAATAAAAATAATTTCTCTTAAAATTCCTCAAAAGTGGGAACCTAATAAAAAATTTCTCTTAAATTCCTCACACGTGGGAAACCTAATAACAATTTTTCTCTTAAAATTCCTCACAAGTGGGAAACCTAATAAAAATTCTCTCTTAAAATTCCTCAAAAGTGGGAAACCTAATAAAAAATTTCTCTTAAAATTCCTCAAAATTTTGAAACCTAATAAAAAAATTTCTCTTAAAATTCCTCGAAAGTGGGAAACCTAATAAAGAAAATTTCTCTTAAAATTCCTCAAAAGTGGGAAACCTAATAAAAATAATTTCTCTTAAAGTTCCTCAAAAGTGGGAATCTAATAAAAAATTTCTCTTAAATTCTTCACAAGTGGGAAACCTAATAAAAAATTTCTCTTAAAATTCCTCAAAAGTGGGAAACCTAATAAAAAAAATTCTCTTAAAATTCCTCAAAAGTGGGAAACCTAACAAAAAAAATTCTCTTAAAATTCCTCAAAAGTGGGAAACCTAATAAAAAAATTTCTCTTAAAATTCCTCAAAAGTGGGAAACCTAATAAAAAAATTTCTCTTAACATTCCTCAAAGTGGGAAACTTAAAAAATTTCTCTTAAAATTCCTCAAAAGTGGGAAACCTAATAAAAAATTTCTCTTAAAATTCCTCAAAAGTGGGAAACCTAAAAAAAATTTCTCTTAAAATTCCTCAAAAGTGGGAAACCTAATAAAAAATTTCTCTTAAAATTCCTCAAAATTTGGAAACCTAATAAAAAAAATTTCTCTTAAAATTCCTCAAAAGTGGGAAACATAATAAAAAATTTCTCTTAAAATTCCTCAAAAGTGGGAAACCTAATAAAAAATTTCTCTTAAAATTCCTCAAAAGTGGGAAACCTAGTAAAAATTTTCTCTTAAAATTCCTCAAAAGCCGGAAACTTAATACAACTTTTCGTCGTTTAGTAACATTTACCTAACTAATAAACACCTTACTAATACTCTGATCTATAAAACAGTACACTAGAGAAAAATCCGACACATTATTACACACATTCACTGACCACAAACGAGTAATTTCACATTATTGTAAGAACAGTTTGATGCATCTTCAAAATATACAGCAGACAGTCTGGCACTACGAAACTGATCAAATGAACAAGATACTGAAATATAA
>NC_089796.1:26043594-26056094 GCF_040412425.1 Macrobrachium rosenbergii
AATCAACAACATTCTCTTCTTCTTATTACCGACATAACGATGTTCTTCCATGCGAAACGGACATTAAGGCCAGGTTCACACAAAAAACGAAAAAATAAAATATCATAAATATGAAATATTAGCCATAAAATGGTGGCAATTCACGCACGATTTTGATGTAAAATTGTTTCTCACCAAACTGCGTATTACGGTCTATTTATACACTGCAGTGGATTGAATATTTTCTCACGCGAGCGCGTAATACGTGCATGTGCGCAAAGTTCGATACATTACATGCAGCACGTTTAACTTGACGCTGAGATGAACTGGGTATCAGACACAGTCTCTCTCTCTCTCTCTCTCTCTCTCTCTCTCTCTCTCTCTCTCTCTCTCTCGAGCTATCCCTTGTCTCCACGGGGACAAGGCCACAGTGACCCACCTTTAGAAAACAATACCCACTCCAGCTGTTATAAAGCAAACCCTATTTGCATACTGTACATACACTGGACAAAGTGCAATAAACACTAAAATGACCAGGCAAGAAAACGGCGTCTTTAAACCGTAATAAACTAAAACCTTGCAAGGGGAAACAAAAGGTATAATGTCTGCATGCACTGAACAATACCCATATAATGGACAGGGTGGCGCGACATGACATACAGCCGTAGACAATGGGTTTCGGGTGTTATTATGCTTTAGCCGTTTGATCTCACTTTACGATAACAAGAAACCATTATAATATAAAAAAAAATAATGGCACATGAATATAAAAATTTTATAACTGCTGTTGCCAGAATTGTTTTCCTCAGCTTGCAATGTTACTGCTCAAGAAATTGCAATCATTCTTATTACTACCTATATTACAATTACTGTTCACATATGTGGTAACACCAGTATAAGTTTGGTAACGGTAGTAGTGGTGGAGATAAAAATGCTTGAAGTAGTAGCTTAAAATGTCTATTTCCTCTATCATTCTAAACGGGTCTGTTTACCAAGATGTCAAATATGCTTCGAGCAAGTAATCACCTTATCCAATCATGAATACTGAATATATATATATATATATATATATATATATATATATATATATATATATATATATATATATATATATATATATATATATATACTATGTATATATATATATATATATATATATATATATATATATATATATATATATATATATATATATTCTTCGTTTAACGTGCCTTTTCCCATTTTTTTTTATATGGGGTAAGCACGATGCCTTCTTTGAAGGACTTTGATTTGCTGTCGGGGTAGGCCGTAGTCTCGATCGGCTGCACACACACACACACACACACACACACACACACACACATATATATATATATATATATATATATATATATATATATATATATATATATATGATGACAACCTTTACGCAAATGAAAAAAATAACGTAATTCAAACTACTGGAGAATTCAAAAACTTTTTCTTCACTTACGTATTTTTGTAATTCATATTTTACACTAAACCAGTATAAAACTACGAGAGAGAGAGAGAGAGAGAGAGAGAGAGAGAGAGAGAGAGAGAGAGAGAGAGAGAGAGAGAGGTTAAGGCACCAGGATGAAGACTGAAAAAACCAAATATATACAAAAACGCCTTATATAAAAAATTATTGCACTGAGAATATCGAACCAAACGTATGAATTAAAAATCAATCGGTAGAAAATAAAAATAAAAACTCATAAAGAGTTTTCACTTCGCCTTCATACTGTATACCGGTATCATAAAACCGTTAAGGCCTCGAGGAGGTTATCCTTACCCCACCCACCGAGGGTTGAAGCCATTCAGAAGATTCAGGAGACAGTTACTCTCAATTTTTCGCTATCCCTTTCAGCTGTGACTGACGGGGCGTGTTTACAAACGAATCTCACAGCCGCTCGAGACAAAATCACCCTCTGCAGCGCCTTCTGCATGAATTATCAGTGACCTAGTGGGTCAACACTTTCTAAATGAACCCGCCACATATCAATTGAGACTCCAATAAGAGGCTGCATTTATTTATATGTTGGCATTATCGGTTGGGATTTAATAATTACTGTGATAACTGACCTCGCTAACTTCGCTCTCTCTCTCTCTTTAATATATATATATATATATATATATATATATATATATATATATATATATATATATATATATATATACACATACTAGATGACCAACCTGGCACTGTCCATGAAAACTCAGAAAGACGATAATCTCTCTCTCTCTCTCTCTCTCTCTCTCTCTCTCTCTCTCTCTCTCTCTCTCTCTCCTTCCTTCCTAACACTCCCTCTACCTATCCCTCTCACTGTTTCCCTTTCCTGTTAAGATAGTTGCTTCAATTACAATGACCAACATTTTTTACATTTTATATTTCACCCTTTTTCACCCCATCCCCCCATGGTTATCAGGGCTGAAATTGGACTCAAAGGGTATCGGGAGTGTCACTATTCATCTCAGCAACCTTGAAAACTATGGATTAGACACAATATCAGTCATTTTCGGTAATGTTTACATGTCACCCCCTTTCCACCCACCCCCTCTGGTGCCAATGATGTCTTACCCCCAACAGTATTCTTTTCCAGATATTAAGTCATATGTATACTGAAATGAGGTACGATAAACCCACAGAGTTTATTTAGTTGCTAAGTCTATGGGCAGAACCAGCCCCATTTCAGGAAAGCCCTTCTTTTCCAGATAATAAGTCATATGTATACCAAGTTTGGTTGAAATTGTTCAACGTGTTTCAGAGTTAAGCTGAAACACACACACACATACATACATCCATTTTTATATTATACATATACAGTATATACATAATTATACAACAAAAAGACATACACACACACCCATATAAACAGTACATACAGCTGGTCCTATGGTGTAGTGGTTAGTGTCGTAAACGACACTCAGAGGTCGCGGGTTTGCGTCTCCCTAGGCGATGAAAAATCACTGGCTCTGTATCATGATCAGTTACTACTGCAGTGTAGGGTCTGCGGTGGGAGGCTGAAACCAACATTCTTTGGAAGCTTGAATTTCAAGTCAATGACCCCTGTGTGCTTCTTCCATGTGAGTAGGTTTCATCTACTGAAATGATATATATATATATATATATATATATATATATATATATATATATATATATATATATATATATATATATATATATATATATATATTATACACACATCTATATATACATATATATATATATATATATATATATATCTATATATATATGTGTATGTGTGTGTGTGTGTGTGTGTGTGTGTGTGTGTGTGTGTGGTACTTACACTCACACAGTCGCATAAAAAATAAAATCAAAACGAAATTACTATAGGGATGATACCCTCATCACAAGACAAGAATAATAAAAGACAACTCTCTCTCTCTCTCTCTCTCTCTCTCTCTCTCTCTCTCTCTCTCTCTCTCTCTCTCTCTCTCTCCTGTTAACAACCAAAGGAAACCAACGATATCAGACCGTCCAATCGTCTGGCGTTGCCAAACAGCCATCCACGCGAAGGGGGAATCTTTCATTCACGCGAGCTGTCACTCACGGACGGGAGAAATTGTGCATTTTAAGTGAATAATGGCAACTCGCCCTGGCAAGGGTGTCCCGTAGGGTGTACTGTACAAACACTGAGAGTATCTAATCTGGCTAAAAATGAGTCAACACTCCGGCTGACCTTTAACAAGGCTGTTTGTTTAGTACTGTATGATTATGGTGTATCAACGATTACGTTTGGACATTAAACACCCTGACTGTTAAAATACGTGTATACATTCTTGACAATTATGGATGATGATTTCATGAAAATACAATCACCTAAACGGTAGAGATATACGTTGACATGTATATATACAAAAACATATGTATATAAACACAAAATTCGAAAAACAAAACATATACATACACCGAGTGAGTGAGTCTACACAAAAAGCAGACAAACTCGAGTGCACAATACCGACCAAGTCAAAGGCCGTTGGTGCGTTTTCTACGAGAATAATAAAAAAAAATGGTTGGTTATAAATGTGTGTGTGAGAGAGAGAGAGAGAGAGAGAGAGAGAGAATTATTACAAGCATTTAGAGTACGTTCAACTCAAATAAAACTCATCCATATCCGCAGAATAACATAAAGAGAGTGTGTTAACCAAAAGATATTGTAAAAATAATGTCGAATGCATATATATATATATATATATATATATATATATATATATATATATATATATATATATATATATATATATATATATATATATATGTGTATATATAATATACACTTATACACCTATAAGAGAGAGAGAGGAGGGAGAGAGAGAGGGAAGCATCAAATACCTCAACGACATCACAACGGTCAATTCCAATCTCTTAAGGCCAATTGGGCAGGATAATCGGCCCATGTATTGAGGAGGAAAAGACTCCCTCACTCACAAGCAAGAGATGCTGTCTGCTCCTCCAAACGTTCTCGTGGGAAGGGAGAGAAGGCGAATAACGTCTTTGTAATATTTATTCTAATATTTACTTATCTGTAACAATTATTATAAATATTATGACTATGATCTCAATACAATAAAATGGTATACGAAGCCCACTCTGGGGTGATTATTATTACTTTTATGATACATTAATCATTGTAATAATTATCATTCTTATCGTAGTAGAACGTATAATTGTTACTTTCACAACTCAAATAACAGCAAAAACGCATCTTTGCAATTATCATTAATAAACCGATGATAAGGTTTATTATTATTATTATTATTATTATTATTATTATTATTATTATTATTATTATTATTATTATTATTATTACGTGGAGAGCTTCACAGAGTATGAATCTCGTCTCTCACCCATTTCTTTCGCTTAAAATATTCGTTTCAAGTATGAATAAAGGTTAAGGTTACAAGTATTACCCGTCCAACTTCATTGACTACATAAAAATTAATTTATATTAAAAACAAAACCATGAAATTCCTGTTCAAATATTATTAATAATTGCAATTATAACTCAAAAAATATATACGACACATTATTAGGATAATCAAAATAACATCACGACCAAGGTTTCATGCTATTTCTAAATAGCAATATTTGATATCAATATCTTCTATATATAATTATCGATTTAACAATAGCGCAAATCTTAGGCACCAACTTCGATAAGAGGAATGTGTTTGTTTATTTCTACACCAGCGTGACTTAGAAAACATATTGGATCCACATAACGGTATGTAAAATCATTAAAAGCACCTCCATTCTCTATAAAAAAAAAAAACTAGTGTGAAATAACATCCACTAAAGATAAGCCGAGAACGAAAGATAAAGCTGCAAAGGCAAGTTAGCCCGCCCAAAAAAGGAAGAAGAAGAATCCGTGGGAGAGATAAACACATCGCAACGACGTCCAATTATCCTAAAAGAACGATGAGAACTTTCACTACACACCATTCTTTCAGGCCAGGAAGATTGGACTGTCGTCGGCTGGACAAATGATTCGTTAGAAGATTGGGGTATTTTGCAATGTTTTTAGAAATGGTACCAATTCTTACTACGCAAAAGACAAATGGACGCTGCATATATTTAAAATAGTAACACTAGATCTAACTGCTTTTGCAATTCTCACACTATTTTAAATTTCAAGTCATATCTGGCTGTCTATCAATATCAAGCGGATTGGAAAACTGCCAAACTACCATATATATATATATATATATATATATATATATATATATATATATATATATATATATATATATATATATATATATATATATATATATATATATATATCTTATATTTAATATATAACATATCTCTCTCTCTCTCTCTCTCTCTCTCTCTCTCTCTCTCTCTCTCTCTCTATATATATATATATATATATATATATATATATATATATATATATATATATATATATATATATATATATATATAATCAACCAAAACCGAACAGTATAAAAACAATTAAAAAAGGTCAAATTATGACCTTGAAAAAGGAAACATAATAAAGAAATAAAAAATCTTGCACGAAAAGGACATAAAGGAGCCACCATTACATCAACATAAATGCAATGTTACCCTTGCCAGCCCATCTCATTTCGGCAATTATTCTATTTAGTAATCCCCCATCTCTCTCTCTCTCTCTCTCTCTCTCTCTCTCTCTCTCTCTCTCTCTCTCTCTCTCTCTCTCTCTTCCGTCTCGCGAATTTTTCTAACCATTTTGAGGTCTCTGCCTCTCATTTCTCATTCTGCTACTATGTTCGCTAGCAGACTATCCTACCGACTTTTGTAACCACCCTGAAGTCTCTCTCTCTCTCTCTCTCTCTCTCTCTCTCTCTCTCTCTCTCTCTCTCTCTCTCTCTCAGCAATTTAACTTATGTGAATGTGTTTGTAGGTTTCTCCAATTCTCGCCACCATTCTGAGGTCTAATTCTCCAGCATTCCTTCAAGTTTTATAAAGTTCCCCAGTCTCACGCCAATTTCTCTCTCTCTCTCTCTCTCTCTCTCTCTCTCTCTCTCTCTCTCTCTCTCTCTCTCTCTCTCTCTCTCGTTGCTGTAATTATCCTAAAGTCTGTGTGCCAAGCTTTCAATTTTTTAACAACTCTGAAGTCTCTCTCTCTCTCTCTCTCTCATTCGGACCTTGTACATATTTGATAACGAGCAACTTTCGTGGAAGCACTTCCAAGACGTCACACTTATCCTTTTATTGCACGCCGTGCGACCCAGCGGTGAGCAAGTTCATTGCCTGGCTACCCTGCCCTGCAAGAATAAAAGCATGGAAAATGCCCCATGTAATACTGACTTAATATATATATATATATATATATATATATATATATATATATATATATATATATATATATATATACATATATACATAAACAAGCATTATATGGCATACATTTCCCATGCATTTATTCTTTCAGGGTTGGGTAGACAAGCAAAAAACTTGCCCATGATTTGTTAAAAAAGAAAAAAAGTAATAGTGAACCTTGCACCGCAGGAGTCTGATTTGTGAGGAAAAAAGTCAAAATGAGGCTCACCAGGCTGACGAAGTGGTTAAGAGTTTACCATTTTGTCCAACCTTGTTTTAGAATTTCCTGGCACCCTCGATGGGGAACTAGGCTCAACCAATCTTTCTTGTTCAAATTCCAATAAAAAAAAAAATAAGAAATACAGCAACTCGCCTTAAACATTCGTGAGCATACCGGAAAACATCAAGGAAACTGACCTAACCTTTCTAATGCAAATTCAGTCCTGGGAACCAACCCAGCCCATAACAGGCATAAAAAAAAAATTAAATAAAACATGGGGACTGACCAAACCTTTCTAATGTAACTTAGTGAAGATGAGCGGAAGCTCAACCAGTGACATTGGCGAATATACGAGGATTAATTTAAACTTCCAAACCGACAAGTGTCCGAGTTAGAAAAAACGACACACAACTTGACGACTAACCTAACAGTTTTAATCTAACTTAGTACAGGGGAGCTGCATCACAGCCTACGACGGTAACTAACGGATAAGGAATGGGTTTGAAAATAAGATAAAGCATGAACAAACAAGCTGTTCTGGACCCAAGACAAATGAAAAAAAATAAAAATTACACCTTCTCAACTATAATTCGAATCTTTAGTAACACGTTAGGCTTACGACAATAAGAAATCAATCTGAGGTGAGGCGATACGTCTGTAGCTTGTAACTCCGATAAAGGAAAAAAAGACCCTACTACGTGACACAGCATAACGCGTTATGGATTAGGATCAAAATTCAATGATCTTCCAGGGTAAGAGTGACGGTTATGATCACATAATCATACCCCTTAAAACGTTCAGACATGAATCCTGCTCTTCTGTAGTAGTTCTATTTATTGATCTGCTGAGAGAGAGAGAGAGAGAGAGAGAGAGAGAGAGAGAGAGAGAGAGAGAGAGAGAGTCGCCGCTTCATTTTAGTCATTCAGCAACTCATTTCCTTAATCTATTTTTATCTGCCTCTCACTCAAAAATACACCTACTTCTTTATTTAAAATCAAAATAACCCAACAAACCAATTATCTAATCACTACTTTCACTCCCTAATCTTGTTAAATAAATCTTCAAGTCTTTTATTACCAACTGAGCAATCCCTTATCTAGTTCCTTATCTAACCGGAGTAAAAAAAAAAGTGCATGTTCCAACATGCAGGAAAATCAAATTAGTGCCTCTCTTATCTCACCCATCGACAGGGGAGAGACCCTCCCTCCCCCCTCCCACAAAAGTGTAGCCTTGCTTAGTCTATATCAAAGACTTTGATAGCACCATTACTCAGCTTTGGCCATTCATAAAATTTTTTTTCATGCCTTGATGTTTATTTACGTTCACATCTTTGTATAAACATTAAGCTACTGATGTAAAATTTTTTCTTACTTCATATTTCCTTACGTCCACGTTTTTTAATCGTAATAATAATAATAATAATAATAATAATAATAATAATAATAATAATAATAATAATAATAATAATTGCTTATTAATCTTGATGGCATTAATTTTGTCTTTATTTGCACTTCTGTTATCCTGTGTAGAACAGCGTTCTTTTCATTTATTAACGAATCTCTCATTTATGCTGGCGGTACTAGACACAAGGCTTCTCTCGTTTACCTTGGCATTATATATATTACGTACACTTTACTTTCTATTTTTTGCCTTTATCGCGTTCATTGTCCACTGGAAAAAATGCTTTCTCTAATCTGTTTGAAGTATTCCCTAATTCTCTCAGTACCCTCAGAGAGAAGCAGCAACGGAAAGGAGCAGTGGGGTCTACCCATTTCTTAGTTTACGCCATTGCACCTACTCTTCCACACCCAGAAAAATCATTAATAGTAAAATAACATAATTATACATAAGAACAATATATATATATATATATATATATATATATATATATATCTATGTCTATATCTATATGTATATATATATATATATATATATATATATATATATATATATATATATATATATATATATATATATATATATATATATATATATATATATATATATATATATATATATGCTGCATTGGTAGGCGTACTCAGCTCACAAGTTGGAGGCCAATGTTCGATTTTCAAACCGGAAGACTGATGAAAGGCGCGCTCTTACAATCAGAGATGTTTCTATTGATCTGGGCCGTCAACTAACTGACTAGTTGTTTTTAGACTGACATGGGTTGCAGCTAAGGTGGGGAGGGGGAGATATAAGGAAAAAAAGCCTTAGTGAATGCTCTCCGTCAAAATATATATCTTCAGGGTGAAACCATTCTCAAGTGTTTATATACTGTGTATATATATATATATATATATATATATATATATATATATATATATATATATATATATATATATATATATATATAATTTGTATCTGTGGATGTGCATATTCTCTTTACACTTGTGTTAATAAGAACGTGTTGCAGGAATCTGAGCTATGCTCTCACCACTGACGTTACACAGACTCTGACAGTTCACCCAGAACAGCTTGTTCTGTTCGGTATGGAGAATGCCCTGAAACCGCTCAAAAGAGATTATAATCCTCTCCAGGGGGAAAAGAGTGAGAGAAAGAGAATCTCCAAATTAAACAACTTTATCATTTATCACTGCGGAAAACTGCAAGTTATAATGGCATGAATGAATACAGGAATGAACTAGTAGCTGGAACACAGTACCATCAACAAAACTCAAACACTGCTACTTCTGTGGCTACTGCCAATAATCAAAGAACAACTTATCTGGCTGTCCCTCACCAAACCTACGCTACTCAGCATAGGCAACATGACATAGCCAATATGAAAGTCTACAGAATACAAAAAATAATGCAAAAGCAAATTACCACTATACACTTAGCTAAAGCAGATTGGTAGTGGTAGTAGTGTAAAGAGCGCTATAAATTTTATACAAACTGCTCCACCTGCCGGAACTAACAAAAACGAAATGCTCTAATAAATTCATAAAAATATTTATAATTATGTACACTAACCTAAATTATTTATTTATATGTTAGTTGCATAAATAAGCTATAAATGAACATAGAATAAAGGAAATAAATAAAATTATACAGAAGCATTAATTACAGTATTCATGTACTCATAGCCTACATAAAACTAAATATATACAAATTAAGCATTTAAAAATAAAGCAAAAATATGCAAAACACACACACACACACACACACACACACACGCACACAAAAATAAAACAAAACCAAACTACCATCATTAACGAACCACATCGCTTGCGAGACTCTATTATAGCAGTGACCGGATGATTCGTCCTAATGAAAACCCGTGTCCAATTAAAGATGAAAATCTTCACTGAATATCAAATGACAGTCGCCCGATCGCGAGCGTAAATCGATACTACTCTCCCCCCCACCCCTACCTCTACCACTCCCCATTCATAAAAAAGGGGCCTGGTGATAGTAGACGCTGACTGCCATCTTCCTAGATGTTTTCAAGGGCAATTGTGAAAAATGGTCGCTCGGATGGTTTGGAAAGATTGCAGTGTTTCCGCTGCATGACAAGATATCAACAAAGATATCAATGAATATCAATAATTATAATCATGCCATTTATCGTTACACCATCAACACTATCTATAACATTAATAACAATATTAAGGTAGAAGTTTATCATCATCATCAATACAATTACGAAAATTTTCATTAAATCATCCATAATGGAAATGCTCATACAGTACTGTTATCAATATTATCAATATTCCAATAAATAAATAAAGGAATGAAAAAATAATCAAAATCTGTAGAATTTTCCCATGAACGTACATTTTCTGCACACTAATGGCTAGTTGCAACATGAGCAGGACAGCCACCACTGTGGTACCTAGAACGGTTAGGCCTCAATCGAAGGACAGTCAGTCACACGACAGAAAGTCAAAAATTTAACTGTAAAGTCCTGGCTAAGACGTTCACGCTGATACAGTACTCAAGATCTGGTCTCATATTCTCGCAAGGTAAAGCAGTTTTTTTTCTAAATTTATTAGTGAATAAACGTCATGAAAAAACCATTGTTTAATCAAACTAAACGGGAAGTGTCAGAAAGGTCATGGACTGGCGATCAAGAGTTATTTACGTTAGATATATTTCCAATAAAAAATGAGAATAAGGTCAGTCAGTCAATCAATCAATCAATCAATCTCTCTCACACACACACACACACACACGAACGCGCACAGGACAAGCCAGGACCTGAAGTCCAGCAACATGCGATTACTTTTCACATCATCTTAAAGCCACAAGTCGTCCTCAAAATTTTAAAACACGGATGAGGAACAACTCGGCCACAAACCAACCGACCTCGGAAGAAGAAGAAGAAAAGGAGGAGGAGGGGGAGGAGGAGGGAGGGGAGATAATGAGGAAGGGGGAGAGGGAGGCGATGGAACGTCTACTCTCTCCTCACGTTATTCTTCTTCGAATTTCCTTGTGCTTGTGGGGTGCGAGACGATCTGGCTGACCGGTGCAAGCCGAGACCAGCCTGACCAACCGCCCAACCGCTGTCTGCTCATGCACAATGACAATGCAATGTTGGCATAAGCACTGAGGGCATTCCATCCATCAACATTCACAGAGAAATACACAGACCCGTGACAACACGTCAAGATAAAACGGGATAGAAGTATTCTTTACAACAGATAAATTTGAAAGATATAAACTTCTATATTATAAACCTCTACATTGTTTGTTATACTTGCTACAGATAAACTTTAGTGACTTCAAGCACTATCCTTATTAGCAAACATTCGATTTCCAAAGGGGCACAAACAAAAACAGGTATATAACCACAACAAACCCTACTCAAGTAAACCAGCTTACCCAGTAACATTATACACAACCCTTCGTTAACAACACACAACAAGAAGAATGCCTTGAGGCAAACTTCTTGTTGCCTTAACAAAGGATACATCAAATGCCCTTTCCACTCTCCCTCCCCCTCCCCCCGCCCCTGCCCCTCCGCCAGACAAACATGGATGGGGGGGGAGGGATGGGGGGAGAAGAGCAGCGAAACCGATCTCTCCAATCCTTGCGAGAAGAGTGACCACTGCAGGCCAACTGATAAACAGGAATACTATCAACATTTTATTTCGTCATTTTCATGGCAAGTGTATCAGTGTCTTCAAAGTCTGTGCGTTTGCTTTCCAGATCTGAATATCATTACCACAATATCATAAATACACTACTTTGTTTGGTTTGGTCTCACACTTACTTTGCAAGAAAGGGCACCCACATGCATAAATTATATACATATATATATATATATATATATATATATATATATATATATATACATACATATATATACATATATATATACATACGTACATATATATGAATTTATGTACAAGATTTAAAAATATAACTACAAAAATAAACATGCAGTAATAGCACAATCTACCCGAAAATATACATTGTTTTATGCACATTAACACGGGTTTTATAGAAAAGAGTGACATTAAA
>NC_089796.1:26061094-26088594 GCF_040412425.1 Macrobrachium rosenbergii
AATTTTCAAAAATGTATTTCTTACAGAGTTTAATACACAGAACTCACTCTCTCTCTCTCTCTCTCGCTCTTTCTTAGGCCTGCACGCTTATTTTTTACTGCCCTCGTTTGCTTTTCAGGGCATGGATTCCAGGTAGCCGCTCCTTGAAGTAAACAAATACGGAGAATTCTCTCTCTCCCTCTCTCTCTCTCTCTCCAAACAAAGTAATCCCCCAACCCCGGAAGGGTGGAACCAATTTACGACGAAATCTACCGGTAACCAATGAGCTGCTTATAAAATGGTAATAACCAAGAAGAGAAAATTGTGCTACAGGAGCTGAATATTACCAGCAGATGTTTTTGACACATCCTGAGTCTGTGCCAGTAACACCTGTAGAAATGTAATTAACTTCCTTTTTAATTAACTTCCGTTCGACATCATCATTCTCTCCCTCTCACTGTACGCCAACGCTGGCATTACGGTACGGTACGGTACGGTACTGTTGATATTCAGTCTATATGTACGGTACGGAATTACGGTACGATAATTTTACCGAAGTACGGTACGGTACGATTCAGGTACGGAAAAAATGGACAAAATTCCGTACCGTACCGTACCTTAGGCTTGGATATATCGCTAAGCAATTACTAATGCATATTTTGCCGCTTCAGTGACCGCACAAGGAGATCACCAAGGTACTTAACATTTCAGTTTGTAACATAGCATGCATGCGTGTGTGTGTGTTTGGAATTCCTAAATTAACATGTTTATGTCTGTGTGTATTTCTTGAAGTAACACGTTACAAACGTTTACAGCATCAGCCATATAGGCTAGCCTAACCCCATATTGTCTCAAAATGATTTATTATTATTATTATTATTATTATTATTATTATTATTATTATTATTATTACGATAACTGAATATATACATATGTACATATAAAGTCCCTTTGCTAATTTAAACCTGTTAACATTGAAATTTTCATAAAGAGGGGATTTTACTGATGCTGATTGAATTTGCTTAAAGTACGATAAAAGTACGGAATAACGGAAGTTATTTTTACCGTACTATACGGTTCGGAAAAATATTTGAGGGTGCGGTACGAAATTACGGTACGATATTTTAGCCAGGTACGATATTTCAGCCTTGCAGTGTGCGCTCATACACCGATATACAAACTGCTGAGTTTCAAGGACTGTCGTTTAAGAATCTAAACACAAAGAACCAATACTCTCATATCCTCAAATACGTTACATAAGGGAGCATAGGCTATACTGTACTTACAGAGAGCGAATTTCTTAAAGGAAGGTGGAACGCTGTCCCATACCAATGTTTTAGCTCCGCCTTGCCACACGAATTTGGTTCTAAAATATTACCCTTATCATTATCTAGAGCTCATGGTGGATGGGAACACGGAGTGAGACCCACTTCCGAAAAATACTGCGAATTTTAGAAACATTGGATGCATGAAGAAAATATCGCAGTTTCTCAGTTATACGAGAACAGCTGTCACTGAACGGTGCAATACTATATGGGATTACCGACTTCCTCGATTATATTTCGGGAGTGGTGGCCCAACGGGTGTTCCGAGATTACCTGATAAGAGAGGTACTCTCTTCTCGAAATGCTGGAAAATAACAAGAGAGAGAGAGAGAGAGAGAGAGAGAGAGAGAGAGAGAGAGAGAGCAACTTTGCGGGGTTAAGTGAGGATCCTGAAAAGGGTTAGCCTAAGTTCAGAGTCACTGATTTAGCGAACGGGAATGATTTATTACTAAAGAGTGGGGATACTACAGATGAAAGACTTCTCACAAGAGAAAAATAGTTTCAACAAGGATAGATACCAACCAAATAAGGCTAATATAAAAAAAAATCAAGAACTAAACAACAAACACTACCTCAGAAACAGCTTTAAGTGATTTACCTACAGGTTGATTCCACCACTCGGGGGTTATGTGATTACCTTGTCGAGATTCTCACCAACAAGGTCTAGATATGTATTCTCTAGATCTTGCTCAAAAAAGTGGATTCAGATATCAGAGAGAGAGAGAGAGAGAGAGAGAGAGAGAGAGAGACTCCTCAACAGGACCAAAACCCTGATAAAACAACGCACGGAAGAGATGATAATATCTACAGGACAGTTCAGAGAAAACCCAAGGCAGCAGGAGGCCAACCACTCGACCCAACAAGCCAACAGACAGTGTACAGCACATATCCTGCCGACGTGTTTCCTGACCATTGGCATTTCCTCCAGTGTTGACAACCTGTCACTTATGCTTCTTAATTTCATTACCAGTATTTCTGGTTCTTGAACGTACGTACTGTCAACGCTCCCAGAGGACTGAAGTGAAAGATATACTCCCAGTACAGACGTCGCCAATATCGCATTGCTTACTCCCAGTAATCTTCCGTGTTTTTTTTAAAGGTCCTGGTATGAATAATAATAATAATAATAATAATAATAATAATAATAATAATAATAATAATAAGGCAATCATAATAAAATAATAATATAGGAAGGCAATAATAATAATAATAATAATAATAATAATAGGAAGGTAATAATAATAATAATAGGAAAGCAATAATAATAATAATAATAATAACAATAATAATAGGAAGGCAATAATAATAATAATAATAATAATAATAATAATAATATAGGAAGGCAATAATAATAATAATAATAATAATAATAATAATAATAATATAGGCAGGCAATAATAATAATAATAATAATAAAGAAAGGTGAAGATTTTAGAATTATTAAAAAACAGCAACAATAATTCCAAAAATAAAAATTATATATATATTAAAATCCAGTAAAAAGCAAGCAACAGAACAACCAAGGGCAAACTTACTCCCTATTGACCCTCCTACTCCATCTGAGTCCTCTCTACCCCTCTAATGAGTGACTCATGCCCTCTCGCCCTTGCCCCGGCCAGCCGCAAGTAGATAATGGGGCTCGTCCAGGGCGTCTCGGGTGTCACGCAAGGCAGCCAAGGTGGAAATTGACTCCGGCGGGAGCTTTCAAAAGGCTGTGGGAAAGTGCTTGCAAGAGCGTCTTGTTGGGAGCGCACAGAAAATACTCTGGTTGTGGCAAACGAGTTTCCTTCTCTCTCCCTCTTATAAAGCATATATATACACACTATTATATATACATATATATATATATGTGTGTGTGTGTGTGTATACTGATGTGTAGATGTATATGCCGTAGGGTATAAATTCTGACAAGTTTCACCTTTATTATCTTATACATCTTCCAAAGCAATGGTACATGGAGTTAACATTCCTTGTGCTTCATATCTTCCGCTTCATATCTTCCCCTGTTAAACCTGCATATATATGCATAAGTATATATATATATATATATATATATATATATATATATATATATATATATATATATATATATATATATAATATATATATATATATATATATATATATATATATATATATATAGAGAGAGAGAGAGAGAGAGAGAGAGAGAGAGAGAGAGAGAGTTTTATCTCTGTACTGATGGAACTAAAAAAATTTCCACTGTTTCTGAGTGACGTCGAGTCAAATATAGTCTAGGAATAACATTGACACACGCACAAACATAAACAGAGTCATGAACTTTTTTTCTCTTTTAGCATGAATATTTATGTGTACACTTCATTGTTATCTCTACTTCTATAATTCTAGTTTATATATTATAAGATATTCATTCTCAAGCTATTTCCCTTCTGATATTCTTGGCCACCATTCAGCGCTAATGTCAGTTGCAATATTCTTGCTTAGCCTAACCATCCAGGGTTATCTTTGCTATTCACACTATCTTCAGATCTAATACTCTTGGCTGCCACTCAATGCTATCTTTATCCTCAATATCTAAGTGAACCACTCAGCCACAACCAAAAGGATTTACAAACATACATTTATATTAATTTTTCAGAAAAGGCGAATAACTATTCTGTTCTCTGCATGAGATGTAGCCTATGTGCTCTGAGAGAGAGAGAGAGAGAGAGAGAGAGAGAGAGAGAGAGAGAGAGAGATGCTTGCATCTCTGGCAGCTATTTCAAATAAGGTCAGAGCCACGACGTAAAAATGACTATAATTCAGCAAAGTCTGAGAAATAACACGTCTTACGAACTCACAAAAAAAAACAGAGGAAAGGAAGACTTGAAAGGAAAAACCTTATTACCAATTCTAAAAAAAAAAAAAAAAAAAGTCTTTGTCCACATCTGCCAACCGCATTTAAATCATAAAATACGAAAGCTTTATGGTATAATTTTCCGAACTATGTTTTTCATATTACTCGTAATAGTTGGGGTGGTGTTAGAAAAATACATTTATTTTGTTTTCTGTTTGTATAAACTGTCAGTCAAGACATTAAACAGAAATTCTTTATTCAACTATGTTAAAATAATATTCATGCTAAATTGTGTCTAACACAATAAAAAATAAAATGCCTAAACAAATTACAAAATCGCAGATGCAATACTGCCCGCAAAAATTATACAAATGACAACTAAATATAACAGTTCAGCCGTTACTGATGCTATTACCAGTCTACTCAGTTCGTTAGTCTTGTTACTAACCAGGGACCAGTTCCTACGTATAATCAAACTGTGGTAGTTGTACACCGCATGGATCATCTCTCTCTCTCTCTCTCTCTGCGTGTGTCGACCCGTATGTAATCTACTCACACTCCTCTTATATTACCATTAGCTCTCTCTCTTTCTCTCTCTCTCTCTCTCTACATCTTCCTCTAACAACCCCGAATACTCAGCCCATCGGTTAGGTACCCTCCTTCAACTGTCCTACAACAATATCCTCTCTCTCTCTCTCTCTCTCTCTCTCTCTCTCTCTCTCTCTCTCTCTCTCTCTCTCTCTCCATGGTGAGTTAGCAGCCGTCTGATTCTTCCTGAGTTTTGTCATCAATATAATGATTTCTTATTTTCTTCAACGCGTCTCTTTCTATTCAAATAAAAAAGTTCACCCTAAGGCCTTTATATATATATATATATATATATATATATATATATATATATATATATATATATATATATATATATATATATTATATCCCAACATTTCTAACGGACTGCTCAACCATAGACGCGAACAAGGAGCAAGAAATCTATTCCTTGGCATTTCCCCCGACCCTACAATTTACGTATACGCCTAAGCCTCTTTCCTTCCCCTCGTGTAGGCTTATTCAGTAGGCCTAGAATTCGGTATAACCCCTCTCTCACTATCTCCAACTGCATACGCCCCCAGCCATTCTCCGCATCAGCGAAAAATAAGCGTAGATAAAAGATAATTGGGATAGGGGAAATAAAAGTAGTATAAAATCTGAGCCTTCAAAGTTTATAAAAATGAAAAGTACGAAAAGTTTAAACGGTCCTTAACACTCGATATCAATGCTCTTATGAATTCCTTTATCATTTTCATCGAAATCTTCGAGAAGAATTTCATCTAACTTGTAATCATGGAGACAGAAAAATCAGTACACCAATACATTTATCTAAAACTGTCTACATCAGTCCAACAGTTGTAGAAATTTACTCATATTCCATGAAAACAACAAGGCCAAGGTCAGTTCACATTACTTTGTTGGCAGAAATTCTAAGCCAGTGCCATCAAAGGATAATATATTATATATATACTCGTATATATATGTATATCATGTGTTTAATATTATATATATACACACACACACAAACACACAATGGCAACAGAACGACTGACATCGCCATAGGGGTGGAAGCCAATAAAGCAGCAGGACAGACCAGCCGAGCCGTCAACTGCGAGGGGGATGTCATGGAGGTCATTGGTTATGATAAGAAAGAGATTCGAGTTGTCAACAATTCTCCTCAATTCGGAGCCACAATGGTATGGGAAGACCACACAATAAAGAAAGCTCGTTCGCCCGCGCGCGCGCACACACACACACACACACATTATGTACATATAAACAGTATCAGAATAAAAATAAAATTCTGCGCTAATGCCTTTCATTTTACTAATAATTTACTAATAGCGATAAAATACGTCGATATTTACGGTGATGGGGCCGAAAAAATTATAACCGTAGCTCCTCCACTGCAATAACAAGATCGACATAGACACATTATGCAAGTATACTTACTGTATACATGCTTTGATACCTATGTAGCCTATATAAAAATACGTCAAGAATAGCAAATACTCTTATGGACGTCTTGGCAAAACCGCCACAAGCTCGTATTCAGAATAAGAGAAAAGCTAAAACAAAACATACAGTATACAAAATATTCATTTTTCCAAAATGGAGGTAGACAACGCTACCAAGAGAAAAGTGAAGTGCAAAACAAAGGTATGAGGACACAATCTAAGATGTTATATATTATACAGACTAAACGATAACACATTCTCCACTTTCTACGATACGTTGCAAGTGATTCGTTGCAATGAGGCCTTTTCATTTCCACACTGGTGCAGAGGTAATACTCGCCACGAAAGATGATATTTCAAGTAATACTTCACGGTTGGTAATGTGTGTGTGCACACATACACATATAGGCCTCTATATATATATATATATATATATATATATATATATATATATATATATATATACTGTATATATATATATATATATATATATATATATATATATATATATATATATATATATATATATATATATATATATATATATATATATATATATATATATATACATATATATAATGAAGCACCATAAAGAGAAAGGCGGAGTTCCTCAGGCAGTGATGAAAATACAGAAAAATACATGTAATTTGTGTCTTGACTGCTTCAGGTTATATGAATGATTACATGAATTTCACCCAGAATTTCTCTCTCTCTCTCTCTCTCTCTCTCTCTCTCTCTCTCTCTCTCTCTCTCTCTCTCTCTCATGACTTTTTATGGTTACAGTTTAAGAAGAAAATCATACGTTGCTCAAGAAAGCAACCAAAATAAGGTTTTGGGTTGACTGGCAAACGCGCCCCAGTAGGCATTACCCTGGAGAAAAATGAATTGGACACGCCCGACTAATGTCTTTTGATTTTATGTTTGGTAGAATAATCCTAAACGCTTCGTATACAGGCTCTATGTATACAAAAAAAATATTTTCAATAAATTAACAATATGAATAAATAAATATATCTCAACAAGTAACATAAATAAATGGTGAATACCTTAATGGTTTTTCAAATACCCACCCAATGAAATTACAAATAACTGTACGAAGGCCGGTAACATAAATACCATTTTCAATGGAAATGCCACTAGGCAGGGCATATATATTGAAGTCTTACAAACAGAAATCAGAGAGAAGAGGAAGCTTAACCCTTAGGAAGTGGCAGAACTCCCTCTCAAACTAATGTTACTGGAGCCAGGAAAAACGGGAGGAGGAATAAATTCCACGGCTTGACAGAGGAGGGAAAAGAGATGAGAATGGTCGATATACAAGATTAACCCCGAATCCTAGTTACTTTTACATAATCCATCATCCAGTACCAAACTAAAAAGCCAAAATTTTCCCCAAACACGATTTCACTATTCACAGTCAGCATTCAGAACGGAATTTAAAAAATGTATATCGAAGAAAAATAACACACAAGTCACTAAGTTTAAGTATACCTTAGTTTAACCAGACCACTGATCTGATTAACAGCTCTCCTAGGGCTGGCCCGAAGGATTAGACTTATTTTACGTGGCTAAGAACCAATTGGTTACCTAGCAAAGGGACCTACAGCTTATTGTGGAATCCGAACCACATTATATCGAGAAATGAATTTCTATCACCAGAAATAAATTCCTCTAATTCTTCATTGGCTGGTCAGAGACTCGAACTCGGGCCTAGCAGAGTGCTAGCCGAGAACTCTACCGACTCATCCAACGAGGAATTTATCTGGTGGCTTCAAAAGACATAGGCCTAGGCGCCTACCTGTAGACTAGAGATCAATTCAGCATTCAAGGCCAGTACTAAAAAAAGGCATTTGCATTCAAGACCAGTACTAAAACAATAGTACATTTGTAAACTGAAAGATACAAAAGTGTTCAAATTTCTGACATCAGAATAAAGAGAACTGAATTCCTCAAAACTGCTGAGTCCTAAAGGCAAGTAACGAGACGCCCAAAAACGATCCAATAAGAACCCAGGGTCATGAAGGAAGCAAGCACAAGCTGCCCAAACCTACCCATCCTCTAGGGCATTACAAGGACTACCCACCCACTTCAACTTTTCCCTTTTGAAGTTAAGAGGTAAAAGAATGGGCGTAAGAAGGGTGGAGTGGGCGGGAGACTGTAAGAGCGCTTGGGTGGAGTGGATTAAAATTAGGATGAGAGAGAGAGAGAGAGAGAGAGAGAGAGAGAGAGAAGAGTTCGTGATCATTCATGTACCATGAAGCGTTCATGACATGAATCTGACCTACCCGTGTTTTTATTTATTGAGTGCCAAGAGGAGAGAGAGAGAGAGAGAGAGAGAGAGAGAGAGAGAGAGAGAGAGAGAGAGAGAGAGCTCATAATCATTCATGCACCCTAAAGCAATTCAAGACATGAATTTTGACCTACCATTGTTTTTTTTTGTTGAGTGCCACGACGAGAGAGAGAGAGAGAGAGAGAGAGAGAGAGAGAGAGAGAGAGAGAGAGAGAGAGAGAGACACTCCACCTATACCCACCCTCTTCGACTTGACTATTAACGTCCCCCTGGGGTTTTGGGTGGTGCTGAACCAAGGGAACTATTTCTCCGGGCACACACAAAAGGCTCTGTCATCACCTCACGATATTCTTTCCGTATAAGGTGTCAGACCAACTAGACACAAGCACACACCCACTGATCTCTCTCTCTCTCTCTCTCTCTCTCTCTCTCTCTCTCTCTCTCTCTCTCTCAGCTGAGGGAAGGGATGGTGGGGAGAATAGGCCTTACATATAACAAGGGGTTTAGAATATTTCTTCTCTTTGCCTATGCACAAACATATATAAAAAAAAGACACACTATACAACCTAAAATATGTCTTAAACCAAAGGATTTTTTATTCCTATTTTTCTTACTCGTGTAATAAATCAAAACAAGGACTCACATACAAGACAGCCTAACATCTATCTTGAAAAGGAGCAAAAATGGATCCCTCTCTCTACCCTCCAAACAGCCAGTCAATACAAGTAACGATAGGTCAAGAAGGCTATCCCAAAGTGTCTCTGAGCTAGAACAATGGTTTTTCCTCCCTCTAACATTCTCCAAGCATATCAAAACAATAGGCCTATGTTGACTTGAGTAGCGAAATACGTACTGTACTTCGTTAATCAATCGTTGTTCGTCGCAGCTGGGGTAGCCCAGAGAGAGAGAGAGAGAGAGAGAGAGAGAGAGAGAGAGAGAGAGAGAGAGAGTACTCTGCTAAAATATATCTTGCATACGGGAGGGCCTCGACGAGGTAATATTCCTCACTCCACCTGTGTAGTAGCCATTCATAAGATTCTCTCTCTCCAACGTAACGAATAGCCTACACTTTGCCTTGGGCTAAGACCTGGCTGGGCGGGCCATAGGGGCAAATATACTATCTAAACTCCCTTCAGATATAATTAAGCCACGCATCATAAACATGAAAGAAAAGAGAAACACCAAGAACGTTACTTACCTAATATAAAAAAATATGAATCAAAGAAGAGAGAGAGAGAGAGAGAGAGAGAGAGAGAGAGAGAGAGAGAGAGAGAGAGAGGAGCATACAATTAAAAAGAACGACCAGACTATATCAAAACAGATATGTTTTGATATACGACTTTATCAACAACATTACTCCGAGAAAATATGAAGTCCTTGTTTGATATATTTATCTTCCATTTCTGAATTCATTTATCATTAACATATGCGATACCAGAATTATATGATGAATTTAGTGCAATGTAAAGTGGCACGGCTTTTATCACTAACCGTACAACACAAGTGCAAATATCAGAGAGAGAGAGAGAGAGAGAGAGAGAGAGAGAGAGAGAGAGAGAGAGAGAGAGAGAGAGAGAGAGAGAGAGAGAGAGAGCCTCTCTATTTTAGAAATCCAACCTTCAAATCGATGTATGGAATGTAGGAAGAAGATGAAGGATTTCAGCTCTAAGATTATAAACACATATAGCCTACATGAATAGACACGTATTCATGTGATTCATAAAATGCCAGACACATAAGCAACCACAACTCGATAAAGAAATATGAAAACCTAACACAGACAAGGTTAATAAGAATCATAATTTTCTCTAACCCATTAAATGATACACAGCATCATTTAAACTAAAGCGAGAGGCCTCGGGTAACGAGAGAGAGAGAGAGAGAGAGAGAGAGAGAGAGAGAGAGAGAGAACATTATAATCCCTAGGGCACATGATACCCCACCACCAAAGGAAGGTTCTGCCAAGAGGTCTGTAACCGTGAAAAAAAGCGTCGAATTTTGTATCATTAAGACCCAGCCAAACCCATAATCACTGAACACCAAAGGGAACATCAGTCAATATTTTTTTCTTTTTAAGCTAAAACGCGAACACCCTATACTTCAAATGGGAAAAATGACAAACATTCCCCATTCCTGACCATTTTTCTAATTGTAAACACCCATTTCAAATGTCCCTCCTTTTGAAAAGGATTTGGGTCATTATATTTCTTTATAACCGGTGCGACGGCACTTAACATTCTTCAAAACTTTCATGAGGCAAGGTACAAAACAATGCCAATAAACATATAAATGCAGTGAATATATATGCCAGCAATTTTTTGTAACCCCGTTTAGTGAAGCTCAACTACAAGCCTAACTGGTACCTTAAAGCTAAATCTGGTAAGATCAATATAGAGCATCATCCCTTAACTAAAGGACTCGAACTAGATTATCTTCATGTTTCCGGTTCCATCATCCTATAAAAATGCCAGAACTTGGATGAAAACCTCTGTAACAAAAATACGGTGCTTGGAACTATAGCTTAAAGTTTAATTCCAGATGGGCACTGACTGGGTTATAAAGCGATTACCAAGGCGACTCAGTGGTAATTAATCTTGAGATATCCTGTCCAGACAGCATGCATAATCATTTCTAATTAGACTATCTTAATTGTCTATTAAACTTAGGCCCAATCTTCAGACCTACATAGTTCCAATACGCCACTAAGAAATGTCTGTTAATATCATTTTCCTTTGAATAAAAGTAACTAATGTGTAGTCATTATAGTATATAGCCTACATATATAAACATCAGATCGGTTCCACGGGGGGAGGGGGGTAATAGAGGGTCTTACCTATGAGACTATGACATTATTAGTTGCAGTCACAGAGAGAGAGAGAGAGAGAGAGTATATCAGTCTTTGGCACTGTAAGCATGATGCCAGATAAAGTTAAGATTTCCGCCTCGTGTTCGGTTTGCTGGAATAGCCGTTGGTATCGTACCGTATCTTGGTTCAGGATATCCATGAATTTGTCAAAATTATGTTTATGTATACTGATTGCTCTGTGATTAGCTTGGATGAATCGAGAAACGCGGTTACTTAAGGTAGAGAGAGTGCGACCAAATGATGATGAACCAGCAAATTCAGCCGGATTATGATATACGAGTATATACGGTAGCAGTAGCTGGGGCAAAAGTATCTAGCACCATTTGTAGGATTATGGTGGAATCGCAGGCTTCTGGTCTTAATGGATTTAGAACTAAGCCCTCTTCTTATGTATATGCACGGAAACACAAAACTACAGTATACTCACCACTTTCCTAGTCATTTTCCCTTTTGAATAAGGCCACTTTGACGTCTAATTTTGTTATGAGCTCACCGAGTACTTCTACAATTTTATTTTATCCTTCAAATAAAATTCCATCTAAGCACGCAAGTCATTTGAGTTTTTTTTCTTTGCAGCAAAAGACAGAAGCTGACGATACGAACTTGTCCTCAGCCTAAAACTCTCCGAATTTATTTTGGCTAAGTCAAAAGTTACCATCGAAACACACTAGCCTATACACCTTGCTAAGACCTTCAGAAAATGAAAATAATATACCTGGCCTACAAAGGTTTTAAACTAAACACGCAAACCATCCTATCCTGGGCCAAGGACCCAACCATGTAGGTATAGGTGGGTCCAGACTAGGCCTAAAACCGTTGCTTAAAACCTCGGCCACGCTGGATAGACTAATCAAATTCCCGTCAGGAATAAAAGTTAAAACAGAAAGTTTTCCCTAATTGAAAAAGTCTGGAAGTGAAAAGGGAAAGAAACCAAGCGAATCTACTTGGAGTTCCCGAGTTCCTAAACTCGACCCCTCCTGCTCCACTCCTAAAAGATTACAGTATGGGCCGGGATCCTCGTAGGCCTAACGCGTAAAATGCACAGGGTGACAAATGATTTTGCCCTCGAAACCTAACATTTTCGACCACAGACGCCATTACTCATTCGGTATTCGTCAATAGGCCTACCACCCTAGACCCTCCGGAACAAGGAACAGATGACATAGGCCTCATGGGAACATTTCGAGTCCTTCACGAATTTCCGTCTGACATTGCATGACAAGTACGTGGAGAGAGAGAGAGAGAGAGAGAGAGAGAGAGAGAGAGAGAGAGAGAGAGAGAGAGAGAGTCAATCTGATGAATGGTACAGCCACTGAGTGAATGAAGATTACCTCGTCGAGGCCATCGACAGCAGGCTAAAACAGTCAACAGATCACCTGGTATATAATCCAATGCTTAAGGTAACAGAGGCACAGTGACCTAGCTTGGTGTTTTGTTTTTATTTTAAAAGACCTCTCGTTAGTGAGGAGGGTGTGCGGTAGCCTACTGATTTAAACGAGAGAGAGAGAGAGAGAGAGAGAGAGAGAGAGAGAGAGAGAGAGAGAGAGAGAGAGAGAGATTCTCGGAAATCCATTAGATAAGATAGTGACCTTGACAAACATTTACAGTGACCTTGACAAACATTTACGTTCAAGACAAAACCAAAATGGCCCCTCTGCTGCGTATGAACTTTCTGCAAATTATAATTAAACTGACATGAACAATGAAACACACAGAAAGGCTTCAAATTTTGAAGATGCGAAAAATGAAATAAAAGCAAAAAATTGTTTACAAAACTCTACTTATAGTTTGGACGAGGGCTGCTAAAAAAAAAAACTGCTTTAGAAAATACAGCACGATACGAAAGGGGCCATGAAAAAAAGGGATCTTGTATACTGCATGTTAGCCAAAAAAAAGTACTAAATCAAAAAAATCATAAAGAAAAACTACGACTGACTTATCCTTCTGGCCTGTCACTCAAGCTCAAGTCTCGTATCCGTTTCCGCTTGTCTGCGCCTCCGCCTCCCTACACGCTTACCAGCTAGGCTAACTGTATACTACAAAAGTCGAGTCACAGACTCGTATCCAGTAACTAAGAAAAAAATAAAATAAAGTACAGTAGTACAAGAGACGTGGGAAGGAAAAAGTCGCAAAATCAAAATTGTAATGGTGATATATTTTTACAGTAGCAGCAAAACGTTTAATAATAATAATAATAATAATAATAATAATAATAATAATAATAATAATATCAACAGATGAAAAATCTTCAATATTTTTTTACCACATACAGTTCTGGTTTAAAATATGTCGAGTGGAGCTGTGAAAACTACAAATGAATATTTGAAGCAAATGACATTCAGCATTTCGTATAGAGCAAAAAATATGTGGATCTTTCTTACGATTATAATAAAAAAAATGATACTGATAACTACGAATACAGATAAATAAAAAAAAAAAACCCGAGGGATATTTGGAATATCCTACGGCAATCGAAGTAAACCCGACAAGGGCGAGTTAATATCACAGGGGTACCCCCAATTGAAGTCCTATCCCATCATGGTGCCTGTGACATTAAGGAAACCTGTCGGTAAAAGTGCAGCAGTATATGCCATATTCTCTAGGAAAAGGTTGACGATAGCAAAGCCACGGATACGTTGTAATATCAGCGGTCCTGATGCAGTGTGTGTTTGTGTGTTTGTGTATGTATAATTTTGTATTTATAAAAAGAGCTAAAAAAGTTGACTGGTAATCAGGGAAGAAAACATTGCTTTCGTTGATACTATTACCTACTAACTTCTGAATTAAGGATGATACTAATTTACATATCATAGCTCTCTCTCTCTCTCTCTCTCTCTCTCTCTCTCTCTCTCTCTCTCTCTATATATATATATATATATATATATATATATATATATATATATATATATATATATATATATATATATATATATATTATAATATACATTTATACACATATATATAGCTCAACAATCCGATACTTTCTCATCTCAAAATCTGAAAAAAGCTACAAAGCAGGAGGCATCCCTGGAAATCTCTGAGATCAATGCCCTTAAATCAATATTAATAATTTTTGTCAAAATAAAAAGCAAATTAACGTCCCTACAACCAAAAAAACAACTAAACGTTTAATAACCGAAACTAATAAACCAAAATCAATTTTATTTTAATGAGAATGGAAAAAGGACGCGTGAATTATTAGTTTGCCAAAAGAAAACGTGATAAATGAAAGCAAATAACGTGCACGGGCGCACGTTTCTTCTTTATAAATCCTCCGAAAAAATAAGACAGGTTCTAGTTCTCTCCAACAGGATACGATAGGAGTGAAGCAGCCTGGGGACATACACGCTTTTGTAAGACTGCATTGCTCTCTCTCTCTCTCTCTCTCTCTCCACGCACTTACATGCAGAACAAACTGGAAAATGACCGCGTCACATCCTTCTTCCACTGCAGTGTGGAAGAATATAACACTAAAACAAAGCAATAGTTATCTACACATGCACTTTCAACTGGGTAAATAATGCTGAAACCCCAATAAGAATATATACCTCACGCAGCATCAGCCATTTATGCACCGACACTAAGTGCTATCAACCCTCCATAAACACATGTCCTTGTAAACCTATGTTGATACACTATACGCTACATAATTTCATTTCTAATCACAGTACCACCAAGACGGAAGAGAAACTATTAACATTAAGCAACGTAGAAAGAAGACTCGCATTCCAAGTATTAATTGAATACAGAAATTAGGCCAGAGGCCAAGCACTGTTACCCAGGTCATTCAGCGCTGAAACGGAAATTGACAGTAAAAGGTTTGAAAGGTGCAACAGGCGTAAAACCTCGCAGCTACACTATGAATCAACTGTTAGGAGAGGGTGGAAGGTAAGATGGAAGAAAGAGAATATAAAAGGAGGTACAGTAAAAGGAACGGAAGGGGTTGCAGCTAGGGGCAGAAGGCACGCTGCAAAGAACCTAAGTAATGCCTACAGTACACCGCATGAGGTGCATTGACGGCACTATCCCCCTACGGGATCCAGGTATTAAATTAATGATCACAGGTACTCTTGTGTTACCCAATGCATACAGGCACTAGGGCTTCTCCCCAATTCATTAGTTACAGAATGGACGTGCCAATCACTGGTTTTTTTAATACCCCTGCTGACAGAAAATGGTTTACGGATGAAATAGATATATCAACCTCGATAATATTAAAAAAAAAAAAAAAAATGCCACGGTGATTCTTGGCATTGCCTACATAAATTTTTATATTTTTACATGATCAAATGTAGTTCTCCGCTTAACAGAATTTCTGTTCCAATTACGTTGAAAATATCAAAGGCAAAGATCCCATGTAGAGAGAGAGAGAGAGAGAGAGAGAGAGAGAGAGAGAGAGAGAGAGAGAGAGAGAGAGAGAGAGAGAGAGAGAGGGTCAATATAACACAATTGGTATTACAATAATATGTAAAACTGTTATAGCCTAGACAAGGGCAGCATGAACAACGGAGAGTAATTCATACAGTATCATAAAAAAACAAAATCAATGTCATATCAAAGGTTCACAGAATTATATCAGCACAGAAGAAAGAATAGAAGAAAACTCCGGTTAGGCCTATACCACAATACTTCAAAAAAGCTAAGTGATCGTATAACGTCGCTTTATCATCTTATCGCATATAAAACACGAATAAAATTTGAAGTTCAGTGCACACTAATCCCAACTGCGCCATGAGATCTTCAAAAGCTCATGCTAGCCCCAGGCCATATTGCGACACTGGTATTGGGAGTAAGTTTAAGACACCTATCCTAGAACTAACAACTCGCTGAAACTTGCAACAAACCTGGTCAGTAAGGTACAAATTCCCCGTAGGAGAGTAGTGCCACCAGTGCACCTCAAACGGTGTACTGTAGGCATTACTTAAGGTTCTTTGCAGCATCCCTTCGGCCCCTAGCTGAAACTCTTTTCATTCCTTTTACTGCATCTTCTCTTCCTTCTATCTTACTTTCCAGCCTCTCCTGACAATTGTTTCGTAGTGCAACTGCAAGGTTTTCCTCCTGTTACTCCTTTCAAACCACCTTTACCCTCACTTTCCCTTTCAGCGCTGAATGACCTCACAGGTCCCAGAGACTGGCCTTTGGCCTGCAGTCTATATTCCATTCCAGTAAGGTACAAAGAACAATGGCATGTAATGACACCAGAAATACAACAAATAAAGTCATTCATATTTCATGAATGTAAAAAGTAGGCTAGCCTATACCACGAGAGCACAATCTTCTGACGTCGTACTGGATGCGTAGTAGGCTAAGCCTAATTAGTTTTTAGGCTGACTGTCATGACTCTTTGGCCTAATGCAAGCCTGCGTTGGAACACGAAATAAACCAATCACCTGGCAACTTCGGGAATAAACAGAGCATTCAAGCGCATATGTATAAATATCCAGGGTAAGAGAATCACGGAATCATAAAAATTTCATATTCTTTACACACAAACACATACATATATATATAAACATATATATAGCCTATATATATGTATATATATACATATATTATGCTAATGTTTATATATATTATGTATCTGTGTTTGTGTAAAGAATATGAAATTTTTATGATTCCGTGATTCTCTTACCCTGGCTATTTATACATAGGCTATGCGCTTGAATGCTCTGTTTATTCCCCAAGTTGTCAGATGATTGGTTTATTGCGTGTTCCAACGCTTTTGTCCCATGTTCTCAGTAGGTTCGGACAAAAGCTCATGGAAACAGGTACACGGCCACTGGTCAGCAAATCAGGCCACATCTCTTTTCCACTAATGACAAAACAATATTCCAGCATAAACTGTTTATAAATGATAAAAGGGTTTCGGTTCCCAACATTAAGGCAACTGGAAGCAATAAAAAGTGTCGGAACTATCAAATAATTATCTAGCTAGCACCTCAAGAGTATATGAAAGGAAATTGTGCTTCGTGTCATACCTTACTTGAGGCAAGTATAATTGTCCATTATTTATTTGTTATCAGCTGTACCGGTTTCGTTTATTTTCTTTTTATAGCTCTGCTAGCTTGTCTCTTGTATGAGAAATATTTTCTCAGAAAGTTCGCTAGCTTAATCACTGGTCATCTGACTACTCATATACAACATGATCACTAAAACCAACGATTCAGGAAAGACGCACATAGGCCTAAGCGTTAAAAAAAAAAAAGTGCGTGCACCTGGGCAAAACTACGGAAAACCCCACTAGCTATGACAACTTCATCAATAGGTTCAACACATACGAAGATAAAAAAAAAAACTTATTACAAAAAGAATTGCGCAGCTTGCTACTAAATCCGCCAGTTCTTATCTTATCAACTTAATTCAACATGTAACAATTTAAACTAACAATCAAACTGCGCTTTCTGTACTTCCGTTGAATGCAACCTGTATGAACGTAAGACCTCCAGGAATCCCCCTCGACTGCAAGGTTCGTTGACATCATTTCAAGTAGTCAACTGACACTAACACCTTGTTGTCTTTTCGGACTTTCCTGTGACTTATTGCTATTCCCATAGGGTTCTAAGGCCTGTGGCAGGTATTAGCAATAATCACGGGGCGCAGTTTGAATCAACTGTGTCTCACATTCGCTGTCTATATAGCCACACATCCAAATACTGACCTGACCCATTGCTGCTCAACTTGATTGGTCGGAAGGCTTCAACTTATCAAGTTCTGCATGGTTCTGTTTTCCTTTTCTTAATAAGGACTGGACCCAACACTCACATTCCTTTTTCTTTCATGTTTAGTACAGAGAAGGATAGCAAGTCAAACCAAGAAAAACTAGTATAGGCCTATTGGGCCGAGGAATCCAAAAGATAATGTACAAAATTGACACCACCTAAGAGTAGAAGGCAAAATGATCATCTATAGAATCAAAGCATATCAAAATACATTACCAGACATCTTGAAATTTTCAAACGTAACTAATCATAAAATATGAGTCAAGTCGACGAAGTTAAGAGGCATGAAAACTAGGAATAAACGGAGCAAAATAAAGAAATCCCCTTCCGTCAGTTTACTTTGATTCCTATAATCCTCTGTTTTTAAACAAGCAGATCTATTCCCTCCTTCGGCGTTAATGTTCACTTTTTTCAATCATGCTTGGTCAGCCTAAGGTTATCATGACTTCCGGTTCTATTTCGCATTCTTTTAAATAACACCCACCATAACACACAAAATTGATAGCTTTATCGAAAATTATAATAATTCTCTTATAGCTTTTATATATATATAATATATATATATATATATATATATATATACAAATCATATTATATATATATAATATATATATATATATATATATATATATATATATATATATATATATATATATATATATATATATATATATATATATATATATATATATATATATTATATATATACAGTATATATATCTGTGTGTAATGTGAGTGTGTGTACACGATACAAGCTATACAAAAACGCAAAAGGTTCGTAAGACACACTGAAACAGAGCTAAAAGGGCAACGTAAAGGAAAGGGACTTCGAGAGGGGGCGGATGTAGCTTATGAAGACAGGAAACGGGCCAAGAGACTTCAATTTCCTTCCCAAAGTCAAATATAATTCGGGAAGGCACTACGTGAGACTGGGTGAATGACACACATTGGCCCCTACATTATTTTGAGCTTCATCACCGCTCATTTAGTTTTTATCGTTGTTTGTATTTTAATCTGCTTCACTTTGCTATGTTTTGCAAGTTACCGGTACCTAGCTTATGTGAATGTCTATAGATATGCTCATATTGATATTAACACCGATATATGATATATATATATATATATATATATATATATATATATATATATATATATATATAATATATATATATTACTAAAACCATACGCATTTCAAAGTGTTTTCTTCCACCTTAATATAACAGAACACTAGAGTTAACAGTATAAAAAACTTTCTTACACGAGCGATTAAAAATTCACAAAAATTTTTACGGAATCTACACCTGGGGTAACAAATTTTGACCGAAGCCTTCTTACCTGGAAAGAAGTCCTTCATTTCTCTGGAACTGTAGCCCCAATCGGGTCTCGTTGACGAAAGACACTGGAACATACTTGCATGCCACTAATTCAACAGCCCCAGGCGACCCACCACCGGCCCATTAGGCCTACAGCAAGCACGTCCAGGCCCATATATCTACAGGAAACGATTGCTATACAGGCCGGAGTACTGTCTATTGTGGATTGGGCCGAGGGTTTGCTGTGGAGGGCGGAGCTGGAAGGCTTTTGGGCGGATTATATTAAGTTCGGAAAATATACGTTGATAAGGTAGGCCTCCGAGAGGCTACGATATCTATCTTCTCAAAGTAAGTTTTGTTTTTGTACTGAGTTTTTTGTCACAAACTCAACAACTTGTTACACTTAGCACCAACAGTATTAAAACTAGTTACAAACATGAACACTCAAAATTACAAGTCCAGAACGAAAACTAACACACTTAAATAAAATTAAAAACACAGCACCTGCATAATAAAACTTATTCAGTAACCCAAACGTTATTTTTGCAAGCAACAAAAATACTGCATAGCAAAGTCTGAAAGAATTTTTTTTAAACAAAGTGGAATAGTCTAAACGAGTGCTGATCAGATCTGATGTAGGCTATATCTTAAATATAGTCATAGCCTACATAATACTAGAAACGCGATTTCAGATGTTACATGAGCACACTAAGCTATACAGGCTATATAGAACAGGCTTCAGTATAGCCTACAAACACAGTTTTCTATATGAATATCTTAAGCAAGCTAATAGCTCTTTTAACAAATAATTAACGCTTGCCCTTATGAGAATAACACATACACACCTTCATATTTACATGCATGTATGCAGACAATAACGTAATGGTTTTTCTTTACACACAGCCTACATCTATAATCCAGCCAGTCTTTCTGGGACGTGTAAATGACATCACAAGGAATGAGTACTTTAAACACCACAGCAACGCCGCCAACGTCTAATCCTAAACCAATGACGTAGCACGTCTTGTACATATAAACAAAGTCGAGGAGCAGCGAAGAACTGACCTTTAACACAAAGCAACCAAGAGATAAATGGAAACAAATATTCGAGTATTGTCTTGTGTCAGAGTGACAACAACAGATAAAAATGTGGTCTATAAATATGACCATATTCATTGTTTGAGAGCATAAGAGAGGCAAGGAAAAATCGGAATGAAAGGGCTTCACACAAACACCTTTATACACACAAGCTGTGGCGTGGCTGCCCTGCTTACTGGTCCGTCAACTTAACTCAAACGTAATAGCTGCACTGACGTACTGAAAGCACTTACATGTTCCGTAAATACTTGAAAAACACACGGCAAACTGCTTCGCATACACTTAACGATGTACAAAAAGCTCACAATCTGCGATAATTGCCGAAATGTAGAACAAAATTTAAACTTTCTCCTCTTTTCAGCCACTTAACTCTGTCAAAGTTATACACTCAAACCGAGCCAAAGCCATGATAATGAAACGTGCAACAAAATGTGTCAATCTCGTCCATTAGAAAATCGGTCACAATGATACAGGAAAACAAATTCAAAGTCAACAGCCTGTAGCATTGGCGTGAAACTTTAGCCAACATCATTATTTGGCGTGTTCTATGTATAACAGCCAACGTTTATCATAATACTTAACCACAAAGCTTAATATCTCCGTCAATAAAATCATCACGTGTCATCTCAAATAATCATCAGTGATTTTAAAAGTTACTGGTTGTGTGGTTCCCACTCCCAAAAGGCCTTCGATGTCACTTGCTATAACTTACCGTGGGCAAGTATTTGACACTGTAAATATAACTAAATCATTATATCTAAATATAGAGGAAATAGATTACCTCGGCCTAAGACTGTTAGGTTTCAATTGGTTTTCCTGATTAGACAACCTAAAATGAATGAATAAAAAACCCATGTTTGTACAGTACGTATATTTCACTGGTCATAGGCCAACAAAACTATTACAAAGAATCAAGTTAAGGAGACTATACCCAGCCCTATAATTTTCGCTGTTATTCTTTTGTGCAACTGACAACCTAAAAATATAAACTGTTAATTTAATGTTGGAACATTTTACATCACAATTTCATAGATTATTCTGTGATGCCTATGGAACTACAGACAATCACTAAGTCTCAAAAACATATAATTTTAAAATTAATTAATGGCATAGGTAACAGAAACCGACTGTAAGTTTTCACAGAGAGAGAGAGAGAGAGAGAGAGAGAGAGAGAGAGAGAGAGAGAGAGAGAGAGAGAGAGAGAGAGAGAGTTTCCGGTACACACAAGGGTAGTTTATCTTGATGTCTCCATGGTTACTGCACTGCTATTACTGTGCCCTGGTCTATGTCATGCCATTTTCAGAACTTACAAAATAAGTCAATTACATCCGGATATATCTAGGGAAGAGAGAGAGAGAGAGAGAGAGAGAGAGAGAGAGAGAGAGAGAGAGAGAGAGAGAGAGAGAGAGAGAATTATTGCTTTCACTAATGCTCTTTATACAGACAGGGCTGTGCACCATTTGGAATAGCGTCGATACAAAATTCTAAAAATATATACGAAGTTAAAATTGTGTCCGTACTTTACTTTTGTACACATCTTCATACATAGGTCTACATCATGACATATCAGCCACTGTAGGCCAGCTAAAAAGTTAAATTCACGTTACTAATTTTTGTTTTTTCATATAACTGCCCGGCAGGCTACCTAGTATTATGGGCAAAACTAGAGATAACGCAGGCTCCACACATTCCAATACTAAAACTTTAAACTTGTAACTTTTCTGTCAAAGGTGCAGAGACAACTGCAGCCGTGACAATTTAAATTACCCATAAAATATACACTACACAAAATAATTAATTGGACTTATTATAACAAACAGTTCCGAACTTTTCGTGATTTTATCCTGTTCGAAATAACCCACACTTGTTGATCGAATTCAAAAATGAAATAACTCTACAACTACACCACATTTCACTATTTTTGGTGTTCCTTAAGTAATAGTGACACAGAGTAAAAACTTCGACTATATATTACACAAAACTTCAGTGAATCACAGCACATACAGTTATTCACAAACAAGCTCCGGAGAGCGTACACCTTGCCTCTCCGGCAACACAAACTCGACTGATAGGGATTTGTTTGTGCGTGGATGAATGCACGAGGGACCCAAACTTTTCACAAAACTAATGGCAACTTTTCTTTGCATTTTTTTTCGAATATGCATAAAGACAGGAACTGTCATAACTTTATTCGGTTACAACACTGAACTGACGTCGTTCACTTTTAAAGATTTGAAATTTGACAGATTCCTGGGTATGTTTACATGAGGATGCGCCGCCGCGCATGCGCAGTTAGCAAGGTCTGGTTGGTTTCACCGAGAGCTCCCGGTGACTCAAGGGTCGCGGTAAGACCAGCCAATGAAAACGTACAAAAACACAATTCCCGCGCGACATTGGCAGTCATTGTATCCAGGATAAGCCAATCATGACCTTCTGCAAAGGAATCTGAGTTTTTATTGGATGTAACGTTGGTCAGACGGCGGAAAGCACTAGCGATCGTAAGGACCCTCTAAGAACTACAGCAGTCATAATTTACCAGTAATGATGTTTCTTTGTCTGTCCTAATGAACGTCAAGACGAGCTTCAGTTTAAGTGCGCTACTTTGTATACCGGTGTGGACGTAAAATTTTATACTGGTTGGCCTCCCAAGATTACTCACGAATTTATCATTATTTTTGGGTACAAACAGCAATCTCACCTTATGACTGCGGGTACAAACAGCAATCTCACCTTATCACAAAATTTATTGTACCATAGATGTTTCTTTCCCAGTACTCATGAGTGTTAAACTCTTTGCATGTATATTATGTTGCCAGTGAGTAAATTATGTTACTAGAAAACTTTGTTTCGGGCACATAAGGGAACCTGAACAGAAAAAAAAACAAGGAATAACTGAAACTATATACTTACTACACTAAACATACGAGATTGGTTTA
Source organism: Macrobrachium rosenbergii (assembly GCF_040412425.1). Lineage (NCBI taxonomy): Eukaryota > Metazoa > Arthropoda > Malacostraca > Decapoda > Palaemonidae > Macrobrachium > Macrobrachium rosenbergii. Next base: position 26,084,442 of record NC_089796.1, read on the forward strand.
CTGTATAGAATTACAACGCATTAACATCAAACGGACGCGTGCTGGGACAAACGCAGAGATAAGATGCTTTTCCTCCAAGACCGCCAAAATCCCTTTAAACCAGCAACTACTGGCAACCCCAACCTCAACCACCCCCACCCCCCTCCACAACACCCTCCCAAGGTGCCCCAACCACCTACCAGATTACCCATCATTCCACTCCCGTTCCAGACTCCACTAAGAGGTACACAGTCAATAAGTCCTAGGGCACACATGTTCCTAAAACGGTACAAACATGCAAAAACAAACCCGTAAACACTCGGGGGCGAGTGCGTCCCTTAATTCCAGAATGTGTAATGGCCGACAGGAAACTACTAATCCCTATTAACGGACATCTGTTGTACTGTAGAGGCAGACTGATATATGCCTCTCTCTCTCTCTCTCTCTCTCTCTCTCTCTCTCTCTCTCTCTCTCTCTCTCTCTCTCTCTCTCCTTGCATCAAAAATAAATTTATTATACCACAACAATTTACTAACTGAAAAGCTTCTTACCTAACAGAGAAGGGCTCTAGAGAATAAACAAAGCAAAGGTCACTGCACATTCATACTAAATGCTAAATAATTATATATTCTTTTTGCCGACCTATCATATACCATTGACTGTATACGACCAAACCTCAAAGCATTGTGAGCCATCCTTTCACCTATGCTAACCATTTTAACTGTTCAACCTATCTCCACATTTCTCAGTTTCTCTCTTCTTACGCCACAAGTGCTAAACAAATGCTTCGTCTCTTCAGTTTCAACCATTTTGCTTTCACATGTATTGAACATTTGCGCTTCACTTCCATTAAGGAGAATTTGATCACCAATCCCTTCATAAATTTCATTTTGGCTCTCACGGATAATCCACATATCCAAAGCTTTTGCACTCACCCTGCTACTTCCGGAGCTTGCTTCGAAATATTAGTGACTACCTCTTCTCTCATTCTACCATCATCCGTTATCTTCACTCCCATATACCTATATGAATTACCAGCTTCCATTCTTCTACCGTCTATATTAACATTCACTGCTGCCTCTTCCTGGTCCCCAATTACCCTCATAATGGTATTTTTTGTCCCCATTTGCTCTCGACTTTCTCCTCTTGCAAACATTAGTTTCTACAGCGTGCTTTCATTATCCCCAATCAGTACCACATTGTCTACATATGCCATGCTACCCACACTCTACAACCGTTTCTTCTCCTACAGCTGCACCTACACCAAAATTAAATCACACTCACTCACATCTACCATGACCTGACATGTACTTTGCTTCTATCATTAAAACTTGTAATCACTTCCTTTATACCAAATGTTCTAAACACCCCTCACGTTTCTTCTCTATTAATCTTATAAGCTTTTCCCTTTCACTGCCAAACCTCTCACTATCTTCCATGGTATGCTATGTAATGTTATGCGCCTATAAGTTTTACAGTGTCTTCAGTCACTCACTCTTTTACACACAAACCACATTATTTCTCTTATCAGCTCTTTTGGGATTTGTTTCTCATCCGAACATATTTTACGTAGCCTGGGTAGCCACTGCCACATTTTCACCAGTGATAGAGGGCTTTAATGTCTACGCTGCGGGAAAGTGCATGTTAAAATACGAGCTGAATGGTACAGTGTGTAAGGGATTTGGTGCGTTGCTGATAAGAATTCTGTGTTGGCACACACAGCAGCTAATTTTCTGGAAGTTTGCTACACAAGTGGCTCATTCGCGATTCAAATCTAGAAGTATGACTAGGCCACTGCCTGTTTTGTCTCTTTTTTTTCTTTCTTGGCCTGGCGCCAGTCAAATAACGTCAATATATTAAAAAACTTTCAGTTCTTTTTCTCTGTATCTACAAATCGACAGAACAAACCAAATATGAGGGAATGTACTGTAAGCAGAGAAGGATATGCAACGTCGATGACCTTATATAGCTCATCTGTAGGAGCATACCTAAGCCCCACCCTGGGTCTCCATATAAATATTTTCATTTAATTAATGGTAATATAAAACAGTACCATTCGCCCATCTCTCTCTCTCTCTCTCTCTCTCTCTCTCTCTGAATTATTTCCTTATAGCTGCAATACTCTTTTAAAAAACTATCACTTCCTTGATGAGTTTAACAACGTCAGTAAGGGTAAAAACATTAATTAATAATTCTGCGGTAATTATCTCTCTCTCTCTCTCTCTCTCTCTCTCTCTCTCTCTCTCTCTCTCTCTCTCTCTCACACACACACGCATACATCACAGTAACTAAAATTATCACCAGAGAAACATTTCCCCTTATAAATTTAAGCGGAAAACATCGTACACCTGAAATTATTTCATATCATCTCTCTCCTTGCCGATCTATCTGTCTATCTGTCTATCTATCTACTGCTGTCTTTATGCCATATCGTCGTAATCATTATCATTATCAACAATTTAAAATAAGACCTGTGTGACGCTTTTCAAATATAGCAATGAAAAATATGTTTCATTCGGACGTTTCTTATTTTGGGGGTTGATGAAACTATCATAAAACAAATGTCTGAAAAGACAGAAATGCAATTGTTATTTCTCGTTATAAGAACCCAACCTCATAATTGACCCCAAAGATTTCTCGAAATTAATCTGAATCCGTAATGAATTAACTATAAAGATTTATCTGATTTTTTTTTTTTTATACAGAGGCCGAATGGTTGGACAACTTACTACGCTCATCTAGCCAGGCAACAAAACTACAGATTTTGTCTCGTATGTAGAATTTTTATTTATTCGATTTATCTACTTAACCAGTCTTAATTTATCAGAAATTCTCTATTCTCTGCTATTATATTTTTCGACAATCGGGAAATGTACTTTTTTTTTTTCGTTTAGAAAGCTAATCGGGGAGGCAATGTAATGAATGCCCTCAGTTAACTAAAATATGGAAAAACTTGGACTTCATTTCAAAAATACAACACCATTAACTAAGCCACCCATTCGCAGACAATAACAGACGCCACTAAAACAGAGAGAGACGGCAATAAATAACATCCTTCTTAAACCAGACGGGTTTCAATGATGTCCAGCCGTGGCGTTTAGGCCTACAACGGACGCTTGTTTTCGCTAACACATCCCCACGTCACAAGAACCACTAAAGATATCGGAACATACACCAGAGGGGATAAATAAAGAAAAAACAAGGAAAATATAAACATGCACATAAATAATCAATAAATGCATGAAACATGCATAAACTCGCGTTAAAACACTTGAACACGCACAGCTGACAGCTGAACATAAGTATGCATTTATTCATAAACAAAAGAAAAAAAATTCTAAAACAGCCAGTTCCCCTTAGTTGGGTCCTGCGGGAAGCCGAGTAACTCAATGTCAACATGGCCATCAAAAGCCGGGAAAACGAAGTATTCATCAAAATAAGGCAAAGGAGACGAACCATTTATTGCCTATGCCTGACGCCCAGACAGACAAAGTGGCTATAACAACGCGAAAATTATTTCCCCAGTACCTTGAAAGGTCTCTCTCTCTCTCTCTCTCTCTCTCTCTCTCTCTCTCTCTCTCTCTCTCTCTCTCTCAAAACTCATTACCATAAGGACAGATGGGGCTGTAAGTTATGTTGCCTAATGGCTCTACTATGGTCTTCTGAAGGAACTTGTGCAAGTATATGTATTTATATCTGTGTGTGTGTGTAAGAGAGAGAGAGAGAGAGAGAGAGAGAGAGAGAGAGAGAGAGAGAGAGAGAGAAGGAAAATAATGGGAATATTGCCATAAGAAAAAGACAAGAGAGAGAGAGAGGAAAATAATAGGAATATTGCCATACAAGAAAAGACAAGAGAGAGAGAGAGAGAGAGAGAGAGAGAGAGAGAGAGAGAGAGAGAGAGAGAGAGAGAGAGAGAGAGAGAGAGGAAAATAATAGTAATATTACCATAAGAAAGGACAAGACAAGAGAGAGAGAGAGAGAGAGAGAGAGAGAGAGAGAGAGAGAGAGAGAGAGAGAGAGAGAGAGAGAGAGAGTGGTGAGTGCTGCCCTAAGAAGAAGGATAAGAGAGAGAGAGAGAGAGAGAGAGAGAGAGAGAGAGAGAGAGAGAGAGAGTGGTGAGTGCTGCCCTAAGAAGAGAGAGAGAGAGAGAGAGAGAGAGAGAGAGAGAGAGAGG
>NC_089796.1:26093594-26133594 GCF_040412425.1 Macrobrachium rosenbergii
TGTGAGTCTACACTCTCATTAACACTCCAGATCATTCATTTTCAGTATCTTTTACGCATGTTCTGTCAAGGTACGATGCGCTGGCATCCTCTGCTTCTGTTTTCTCCTGTCTGTCTGTCCGTCTGTTTCGTCTCTGTCTCTCTGTATGTGAGTCTGGGTTTTGTCTCTGTCTGACTGTGCTTCTATCTGCGTACTCTATAGTCAGTCTGACTATCTCTCATTATGAGTTTGTATATGAGTATGATGAGTGTCCGTTTCTGTAAAACTGTACGTGGGGTTGAGTTCCTTTCCTGTATCTGTTTGTACGTACGTCAGTCTAGTTTTCTCTATGTCTGTAAAGGAGTCTGGGTGTCTGTCTGGAGACAAGACTGACTTTCTGTCACACGCCGTCTGCACAGTATGCATGTGATTCTGACCGTCTGTCTCTAAGAATGTGTTTGCGGGCTCGGGAGCGTTTCTGTCTGTATGTATGAGTGTGGGTTATGTGTTTGTCAGTTTGTAAGTCTATATTCTGTTTCTTTTTCTTAGGTGTCCGTCTCGACACTTGCAATTGAAATTTCTGTCCTTTGTATCGCGTGAACAGCAATTTGTGTCCTCGTGGGTGTTAGTCACTTCCTCTTATCTCTTCGTCTGCGTGTTCCTCAAATCGTCTTTCAAGCAATTGCAATCACGTCTCTTATGGTACATTTAAGTCTCGGCTTCTTCTCTTCCTCTTTTTCTCTCCCTGATCGTCATTGTCATTTAGGACCCTTTATACTCTTCTTCTCTTTCTGTTCTTTTTATCCTGATCTTTCTCAAACGTGTCACCCTTTTATTTTCCCTTGTCCTCCATCACCCTTCTTCATTCTTCCCCTCTGCATATTCATCTCTTCTTTCTACCTCCATCTCCCATTTCCTCTCATTCGCCCCCCTCCTTCTCCAGCTCCCCCTATTCCCCACTCCTCCCCTCCCTTCCAGTCTATTACTCATCAAAAGTTCTCAAGGTCACGAAATGTATTATTTCTGCATATTTTTTGCATTCTTCCTTTTTATCTTCTCCCTTTTTATCTGGGGGTAAATAGGACACGCAGCTCAAGACAAAGTAGAACTTCAAAGTAACAATTCTTCCTTCTCCTCCTCATCCTACCTTCGGTCTCATTTTTTATTCCCCTTGTTTCTCTTACTTCTCCCGCACTTCTACCTCTTCCTCCCTTATGTTGATCCTTGTTTATGCAGAGGCAAAAATGACATGCAATTCATAAGAATTCTCTTTCACTGTCCTTGTCTCTCGTTACTTTCATCCTCCTCCTCCTCCTCCTCCTGTTGTGGTCTTCTTTGCTCTCTTCCTTCTCCCTCTATTTCTACTTTTCTTTTGTTACTGTTGTGCACCTTTCATTTTTTTTTCTTTATATTCAAAATGAGCAGTCAACTCCGATGATATTCTCCCTGTTTTATTTCTCTCTTCCTTATTATTTTTCTTCTTAACCTCCTACTTCTTCTCCCTTTTTTCTCCACTCTAAAGCAACCACCTCCTTCCCTCATCCTCCTCCTCCTCCTCATCCCCTCTCTATTATTTTTCCTTCCCCTTTTTATTCTTGTTTTTGCTCTTGCAAAATGATACGCAGTTCTTGATAAAAGTAGAACTGTTTCGCACTGAAAAAAAGGCCTTATTCTATCTGTTGTCCGTAGTTTAACACAATTTGTTCGCCATTTCAGTTGGAGAGAGAGAGAGAGAGAGAGAGAGAGAGAGAGAGAGAGAGAGAGAGAGAGAGAGGCGGGGGAATGAATCTTATGAGCGAGGATTAGCTCGTCGAGGCTCCCTCGCTTTTAAGTATGACTTACGTTATACATTCCGACAAGGTACTGATCTTTTACATCTGCTATTCTCCCTCTCTACACAACGGACACCATCCACAACAGTCGATTAATAGCCATATACATAATTCACTTGATCTTTAAGGACAACACTATATCTATACATAGAGTTCTGTAATTCGCTTGGCTCGATAGTCAAAGGCGGGTTCCTGAGTTGTGAACCACATGGGGCAATACAATTACTTGAGAGAGAGAGAGAGAGAGAGAGAGAGAGAGAGAGAGAGAGAGAGAGAGAGAGAGAGAGAGATTCATTCCTGTCTAAAAAATCGCCGTGAAATGAACACCGATGAAGAAATGAAGCCATATTCTCATGAACGACAGAGTACAAACATATTTTCGGTACATTCACGGAGGGACTGGAAACCATTTTGTCATTGACGCCTCATGGTCTTTCCAATAGATGTGATTATTATTATTATTATTATTATTATTATTATTATTATTATTATTATTATTATTATTATTATCTTGGAATTTATCAATACGGCTATAAAAGGAAATGCTCTCACTTGAAACAGCTGCATGCACAACTGCAATGTCTTACTGATTCTCTCTCTCGCTCTCTCTCTCTCTCTCTCTCTCTCTCTCTCTCTCTCTCTCTCTCTCTCTCTCTCTCTCTCTGTTGTCCTTTTACCAGAATATAAACTACGTTTTAAAATTTTCCCTTCCCACCTACACAATGAATTAGTTGTTTGGTTATTAGTCGGCAGTTGGGATGCAGAGATAAATATATATATATATATATATATATATATATATATATATATATATATATATATATATATATATATAGAGAGAGAGAGAGAGAGAGAGAGAGAGAGAGAGAGAGAGAGAGAGATTTCTATGTCGAAAATTTATACCATTAAAACGGGAGGACTTCGGCGGTAATCCTCGAACATTCATAAGATAAACGCACACACACACACACACTCTCTCTCTCTCTCTCTCTCTCTCTCTCTCTCTCTCTCTCTCTCAAATTTAACCGAAGCAAATTTATAAGGGTAACTGTCGAAATATTGTGAGGCACTTGTCTAAGAAATATAAAATTACCCTGACATTGTTTATGGAAAAGGAGAACATGTAACTTCAGCGCCAGGTCTACCTTTATTTTCATTTCTTCAAAGGCACCAATTCATAAAAACAGCAACACTAATAAGAACTAGCTGGATCCGTGGAACGTCCTTTGTTATTCAATACTCTGGACGGCTATGACTTAACCTTCTGGCATCGACGTCTCCCAATAGTTTATGGAACTGACTGATTTGGCAGATTTGCTTGCTTAAGCTGCCAGACAACGAGTATGTCAATCGACAGAGGAAATGTCTATAATTGCAAATCATTTGGATCAGATATGAGAAAAAATTCAAATCATAAATTCTAAAGAAGCACTGACTCAATTCATCAATAGGAACATCTGTACGATATATGATGATAATAATTGTAGTTGTAGACGTAGCGGTTATGGTGATGAATGAAGCTGGATATAGTGTGAACGAATAGAAACAGCCTGGACTCCCTTCGTTATATACCAGAAAGAACAACGGCGGTAACTGACTCCCACTCAACCACACACGTTCTCCAAGAGAGAAAAAAAGCCATAAATAAACAACTTTTAAAAAGGTACTATTGTTAGATAACAAATCTGGTAAGCGGAAGAAGCACACACCACACACACACACACACACACACACACACACACTGTAAACAAACAGAATTACAAAAAGGGGCATTGTTGTTGAGTACATCGGCCGGTAACGGGAGAAACAGACAACCGCGCACATTAATTAAACAAACTTACAAAAACGCCATTGTTACTAGATAAGGCTTATGAAAAGAGGGGAAAGAGAGTTGTACAAACAAACCGCGTGCGTTCTGTCAAGCTAAACATAAATGAAAATGACAATATCGTTAGCTTTACTATTTTGTACTCATAGAAAAATACACAAATGTACGCAGTAATTAAACAGACATGCAGATAGATTCATCTTCTAGATAGACTTCTGGTAAACAAAAAAAATGATCGAAAAAGAAACAGGAAAAGAAAAAAATACTTAAGAAAAACAAGGTGAAGAGAACGAGACGTCACAATCATAAAATAGAAGAGAAAAGAATGGAATAGGGGTAAATAGCCTCAATGAACCGAAGAGAACAAAATCAGGTAATGATGAATATAAAAAAAGGACAGCGACTAAGTCGTAGCACCAATTTAAAATAAAACATACACAACAGAGACAAATGCATAATTTCTAGAAAAGAAAAGGCCTAGTTTATGCTAAAAATACACCAGACAAAAACAGCATACTCCTTAAAAACAAAAATAATGTGGTTCGGATTCCACAATAAGCTGTAGGTCCCGTTGCTAGGTAACCAACTGGTTCTTAGCCACGTAATATAAGTCTAATCCTTCGGGCCGGCCCTAGGAGAGCTGTTAATCAGCTCAGTGGTCTGGTTAAACTAAGGTATACTTAACTAAAAAAAAAAAAACACGAAAAAATAGAAAGTAAAATTTATCAAATACTCCTAAAAACTGTAAAGTGTATCCCGTATAGACAATAATAGATCCCTTGAAAAGAACAGGCCTTAATGCTTATTTGAATATAAATCCATGAACATTAAAACATTATAGACTGAGATACATGAAATAAACAAAGGAATTTTGCGAACGAAAGACTCTGCGAAAGGAGAGATAAAAGGAGATAAGAGGCAAACCAGAATCAGATAAGTGATAAGGAGGTTGACAGGACACGTGATGGAGGAACAAACCCTTTAACGCTATGGCCAGCGAAAAAAGGTTCTCTCTCCGTCGGTGTTCGACTCCGAAACTTTTTATTAGCATATTATGCAAATGAGCAGACCGTAAACACCGGACCACATGGCTAGAGGACGGCTTCGACAACGCCCCGTTGCAGGAAGGTGGAGAGAGAGAGAGAGAGAGAGAGAGAGAGAGAGAGAGAGAGAGAGAGAGAGAGGTGAGCGTTTCTGTGCATTCATTTACTTTAGATTGCGTAGCAAATGAAGAGAATGCTAGAGAGAGAGAGAGAGAGAGAGAGAGAGAGAGAGAGAGAGAGAGAGAGAGAGAGAGTACTTTTTCCAAGAGAGATATTACTGGTAGATTAAGCTGCTACTGATGAGAAGACCTTTAAAGATATATAGATAACTAGCTGACCAACCTGGTGCTGCCCGGGAAACAGTGAATGACAATCCATAAACTCTCTATATCTCTCTCTCTCTCTCTCTCTCTTTCCTTCTTTCTGCTCTCTAACACCCCTCTCACTTCCTCTCCCTCTCTCTCTCTCTCTCTCTCTCACTCTTTCCCCCTTTCTCTCTCTCTCTCTCTCTCTTTCACTCTTTTTCCTCCCTGACAACCCTGTCTACTCTCTCTCTCTCACTTCCCCTCCCTCTCACTCTGTCTCTCTCTCACTCTCTCCCTTTCCCGTTAAGATAGTTGCTTCAACTGCATTGCCCAACATTTTTACATTTTATACTGAATCCCTTCTCACCCCCCATTCCTATCAGGGCTGAACTTGTACTTAAAGGGCATTGGGACTGTTACTATTCATCTCAGCGACCTCAAAAACTATGGATAAGACACTAATATGTGTAATTTTTGACATTTTATTTTTAGCCTTTCTCACTGTCCCCCTTCCTATCAGGGCTGAGTTTGGACTTAAAGGGCATTGGGAATATCACCATTCATCTCAGCTACCTCGAAAACTATGGATTAGACACTAATTTCTGTTGTTTTCGATTATTTTTACATGTCACCCCCCTCCCACCCCCACCCCGATGGTGCCAGTGATGTCTTACCCCCACAGTACTCTTTTCCAGACAGTAAGTCATCTGTATACTGAAATGATGTATGATGAACCTGTAGAGTTTATTTAATTACTACGTCTACAGGGGCAGAACCAGCCCCATTTCAGGGAAGCCCTTCCCACCCCCACCCACTTTGGTGCCCTTTAGTGTAGTGATGTCTTACCCCCCCAAGTATTCTTTTCTAGATAGGAAGTCATATGTATACCAATTTTGGTTGAAATTGCTCAATGCATTTCAGAGTTATCCTGGAACACATACAGACACACACACACACATACACACTCACTCACTCACTCATTCACATACATACATAAATCCATTTATATATATATATTTCAGAAAATATGGCTGCTACAATGTTATAACGTACATGGTGTGATGAAAGAATTTTTGAGCGAGAGGGAACTAGGGCGAAAGGTTGGATGCAAAATCTTTGTATTCAGCAAATAGTTTGATTCCTCAAGAAGCTCAGCTATATTGGCGATCAGGTGATTCCGAGCGCTATGTATGTTCGTGACCCCGCGTTACTTTGATCTAGATTATGCCAAAATCCTAAAAGTGAGTTTGATCGTTCATTAACATGATAGAACTACCAGTCATAGCTTTGGAGTGGTTCCAGGCTTTGAAAATCGGCAGATAAGGTAGAGTCTCAAATCTGTTTTTATGGGAGAAAATTGAACTTGTGATTTTTACCATGACTTTCTGATCATTATGAACTTTTGAACTGGTGTGGGAAATTTAATATGAATATTCATACCTCTTATATTATTGTTTTGTCATGTTACGTTTGCCATATCTTGGCTATGCATTTTACACTTTCCATTATTGTATGTATTTTTGGGAGTTTTCTATCATGTTTAATTCTTTCGACAGATGTCTGTGGATAGACTGTTTTTTTGGACATGAGTTATTGATTTGGGAGTATGTGTGATTTTGGGTATTTCCACTTATTAGCCATAATGAGACTTCTTTAATCAGAAGTGTTTTGCAGTTTAGAGTTTAGTTATCTGATTCGATAATTCATTTATTATGCATTTTAATCTTTGCTTTGTTTTATTCATTTCTTATTGGGTTATTTGAATAATAAACCTATTTTTGTAGAAAATTTAAATAGTCCATTTAATTACTTGTGAGAATGAAAAAAAATGCGAGTGTGATCAGACGTCTTTTTCTGAGAGCTAGATTACGCTACGTACACTTCTAAAACAAGTGTTGATCTGTTCCCTGTAACATATACAGAAGATTAGAGAGAGAATGAGAGAACTTGTTAAAAGATGTTATTGGCATGCATATAAATTGAATGAGTAAAGTACTGAAAGAGAGAGAGAGAGAGAGAGAGAGAGAGAGAGGCCAGGAAAACGAGAAATAAAAGATTTAAAAAAAAAGGAAACCAAATAATTAATAAAAAGATATAGGATAAATAGAACCAGATTCTGACCATGTGGCGGATTACCTTAGTTCGTAATTAAGGAAAAAGAAAGAGTCAACACCTGCAAGTGGATATAACGCACAAATAAAATATATCCCGGTAAAAAAATATAAAAATATACCAGAAATATTCTAAAACAATGTAAAATATTCATTCAATTATGAAGAAAGAATACGACCCATGAAATTGAAGTGTTGGTAAAAGTTTTTCAATTGTATACATAAAAGGAAAAATTAAAAACGGTCAGATAAAATTACTACAGTAATAAAAAATTATTGTACAGGTAAATTACACCTTCACCTGTCTCCATATATATATATATATATATATATATATATATATATATATATATATATATATATATATATATATATATATATATATATATATATATATATATATATATATACTAATGTATTTAGAAAATTCGTCCCTCCAGCCTGTTAGCTAGGAAATCAAATTTAATGGCGGCTGGAGAAGACTCCACTAAGGGGGGTGCACCTATGTAGGCCTACCCCATATCGCCTGATTTTTGGGGGGGAGAAAGCCATTAGGGATAGAAGGGCTAGCCAGGACCATAAATGGACTGCTATCTGACCCTAGTAGCCTTAACCATAAGACCTATTTCCATTCGAGCTTTTTGCTGGCTGAAATTGCTTTTCAGATCGACTGATGTACTTGGGCCCCAAGCTTGAACCCGAATGGAAGACACATTGTGCCCTGACTGGACACACACACTCTTCCAAAGGGACCAAGTGCATACATAGTTAGTGTGGTCCTGCTGCTATTCATGCTGGCAAGGTGTCGAAACTTCTGCAGCCGAAATTCGTCTTTTGCAAGCAAGCTCCATGCACAGATGCAATAAGGTACATCTGAAGTAGCAATTAACAGCCAGTAATCTTTCTCTTCTCGTGAATTTCTCTCCATTTTCAGTATTTCCAACTTTTCATTCTCCTTAAACAAAGCTCCTTTGCTTCCCACAGCCCAGCACGCACATTTGCCCTCATGACTTGTCCCAAGCTCAAACTAGATTAGTTCAGTGATAATCACTACAGCATTCCCACCATAGTGTTACCATGTGCTAATTAATTCTATTTGATAAATTCCTCCGTTGTGCATAATTTCATGTGAGAGAAAGTCATTTGCGTGTCAAACTATTTCAGGGCTGTAGCCCTTTCAGATTCAGTTATTTGCTATGCATTGTCTAGCTTTTATTGCACATTGTATGTGCCTTGCTTGCTGTTCAGTCAGCCTTTCATATTAATTTCCTGATTGCTCAGTTTGTAAATAAATTGAATTTAATGTCATTGACTGGTTTTTGAAGGTGACCTCCACTTCTCTGTTTACTTAGATGTGATATCAAGGTAAGTCAGTTTATTCATTACATTTATCGTTTATATTCTGCGCTCTAGGGTTTGGCCCCTAAGGCAGTTGGCAAAAAAATTCAGTTTCACTCTTCCAACTGGCCTCAGAATATAACAGTGTCGATCTCGCCAGGTTCCTAGTCAATTAGTAACTAGGAAGGAAGATGAACCGAGGAATGATATAATTCATAAATAATTTAATTCCATTATTCACAAGGCAAAAATATAAGGGTGACAGAACCGAAGCTAAAGATAACAAGGTAAGAGTTATTATCATAATTGTTGTAAAATTAAGGATATGTTAAGAACAGATAGGGAAGAAGTGTCTTAAAAATAAAAATATACAGCACAAATTTTAGTTAGAATATCATAAGGATAAAGGCAAGAGCGCAAAAAAAGCTCTTAAGTTAGCGATGCAGAATAACAGCCAACGAAATTTTGTGTCATGAGAAGAATAGCAGCTGTGTTGTGATACCAGAAGACTGATACTTGGGAATTAGGAAGTACTTTGCCAAGGATTTATTGCATGTGTTAGCCGTGGACAGTTAGCTAAGTGTGTTATTCGAAAACAGTTACGGCAGAGGAAGTGTACAATTCCTATGTTAGAGAAGTGTAGTTTGAAAATTCGTGTTTTTTAAAATGTGTGACACCCTCTAGCAGCTCGGAGCATGCGCCTACCATTGTCTCACTCCCACAATTCAAAGACTGTCATATTCAGTTCAGATTTACATTTAATGTTTAAGTAAAGTAAAGACATTTTTGATGTTTTAAGTTAAATAACCAATAATTCTGTCAGAAAATTTGAGTGTTCTTTTTCTTAAATTTTAAGTCATCGATTGTTGTATCACTTGATCAACGACACCAGTAGCCATCAGCTGTTTCTCTCCCACGCACCCAGTTCCACTTCTCATCGTTCACTCACCGAACGAAATTCCATTTCTTTTCGCCCCCTAACGTAAAACCTAACAAAATATTTTGATAGCAGTTTGAAAACCCTGTCCACTATATAACTTGTCATGACGGGAGCTAGGTATTAAATTACGTAAATACCAAAGGTACATTTTTAGAAAAAAAAGTAACAGTGTAATTTTTCAAAACGTAATTTATCATAAGAAGAAATTAGAGTAAATTAAATCATGCAATGAATACGTTCCCATACCAATACACTCTCAGAGAGAGAAAGAACTCTAATATCCTTCCATCATAGCAGGGGGGATGCTAAAATTAAATAATGAGTATTGGAAAATAAACCCATTAATTCATAAAGCCAAGTACAACCATTTTTTTATTCTTACCCAAAACTTTGATCTTTTACTCATTCACACAGTATGCGAATTTGTATGCTTGCCCATGTTCACTGAATTGTCTCCCATATCTATTTTCATATGAAGTACTTCAGCCAGCCGAGTGAACTCTCGTGCGTTTCATAGAATGAACGTACAACCATTTAATGACAGTTATCAACTGCCTTGCATGAGTGGGTTCTATTATCCAAGACTTGCATAAACTGCAAGCACCAAATTGCACATTGAGTGCAAACCCCAAAACCTTCCTTTCCTCATGTCAGGGAGCAGCCACAAGTACTTAGAACTAGCCACCCATGAGTGCAAGCCCAAGGGTTTCCCCTTCCACAGTGCCACTAATCTGAGGCACTGCCAACAACTAAGTTACTGAAGTGCTTACTTTTTCACTTTCCCTTTTACTCATTACTCACACTCTACCTCGGGCAGAATGCCATTTCCTTCAGTGCAGTGTGGTTGCACTGACTCTTAGTGCTGTTCCCTAGAACACTGCCGCCCTAGTGCCACTAAGACATAGTCCTCACACATAAGCCACTGCACCTGCACCTACGATACAGAGTGCCAACGACAGTGCATCCGCCCATAAGGGCCTTTACTACTTCAGGATCGTGCCATCAGTGTGACCTTTGCATGGCACACTCAACCGCAGTGCCACCTTATTGAAAAGGTGCCACAACACTGAAGTGCCACCAAATTACGGGACATTTACCCACTGTCACAGACCATTTCCCCTAGTCCTCCCAGTAGGCTATAACCATGTCATTAGAACAGCGCCAAGCTCTCATGAACATGGGCAAGGACACAGGTTACACGGGACAGGAACTCACCCAGTGGGTGAAAGAACAGCTGGATGAAATACTCCAGGTGGAACGAGAAGAAAGAGAAGCTCAGAGGAAATACGAAGAAGCTAAGCAAGAGACCTAGCCCTCAAGGAGAGTAAGCTAGCTCTCAAACAAAAGGAGCTCGAGCTGGAGAAGGCAAGAAAGGAAAGTGCTGAAGCTATGGCGATCCAACAAGCCTCCAACCCCACACCTGCTGCACCAAATGCACTGATCTCAAGCATTAATTCCCTAGTCCCCAAGTGGACTGAGGAAGAGCCAGAAGCATGGTTAGAGGAAACATAGGCGCTCTTTCAAAAATACAACACCACTGAGACAGAGAGGACCTTAGTGCTTGCCAAGCACATGGAAGGAAAAGCTAAGGCAGCCCTCTGCTCACTGGAGAAGAGTCAAAGAGGTGACATGGTCGAAGTTTGTAGGGTCACCACAAAAGCCTATGAAATAAACCCGGAGAAATGGAGACAGCAGCTCCGAGGTCTTGCCAAGGAAGTCGGCTGGTCCTAGACGCAATGGGCCTGTCACAAGGCGCAGTCTGGTACCTGCTGGTTCGACTCCCTGTCGTGCACTACCTTCGAGAACTTATTCAATCGGACCATGCTGGAGCATCTTTTCCAATGTGTGCCTGGGCCACCTGCTGTGTATCTCAGTGATAAGCAGCCCACCACACTTATGAAAGCCTGCTGTATGGGCAGGGAAACCTACAACCTGTCCTATAGCATGTCTCAGTGGCCCATAGTGCCACCCAAAAGTTTCCTCCCTCACCACAAAGGGAAATCACCAGGTACCACTGTAAGATCTGTAATGTAACAGGGTATTCTGCAAATTTGGGTGAGGTGCCCTAGCAAGCAAAATGCAGCAGATACCACACCCAGAACCACTTCAAGAGGCTCTACCCTCCACCTAAGACAGAAATCTGTCTCACACTAACTCAGGTACACCGAGGGGTTCTACACCCCCAGGTCCCTCGTCAGCCACGCCTGACTCCAATTCTCTGCCAGTGCTACGTGAGAGCCCTGAGCAGTGCCAAGCTCCCTCTATCTTGGACGTAACACCTCCACTAACCTTAACCTCTGTGCTTGGGCCCGAGTTAGTGCCAGTGCCGGATCCAAATCATGTCACAGATCCCCCTACGGGAGATCCTCCAAACATCACCGAATTGACCATTGACAATTGTGAGCCCCCTACCTTTGATGTTTCTTCTTCTCAATCACCATCTGCTGAGGATGAACCTCTGGCAGACCTTAACACTACACCTTCTCTGGTTGACCAGCAACTGTCCAGCTGGGATGCAGACGCTGGTTCTACCCTTACGACGGTTGTCACAGCAGCCAAAGTAGGAAGCCTCCCTTTAGCTATTGGGGCTACCTCTGATCCTGCTCCTGATGGCACTTCTGGCCTTTCCCCAGGGTCGGTGCCCTCATCACCTCCTAGGAATGGCATAGCCAGACCCTGGGGGAACCCGAAGAAGAAGAAGCAAGGGCAGAAGAGATCCTACTAACCAATATGAGCCAAAAGCTCTCCTTGGCCAATCGTGTCCCATTGGCACAGTGCCTTTTCCATCTCAGAGTGATCCTGGTGCCTACCCAGAGGAGGTAGCCTGCGTGATCTCTGCCCAAGTAGACTAACATCTAACACCCTAGGCACTCTTGTAGTACTAACCCTGATAATAACCTCATGATAAAACTGTCCAACGCAAAGCTGGTACCCCTGACCGCTTAACATAATTAACCCTTCAGGTTGCTTATGTCCAACTTATTGCATGTGTTATTCCGAGAAGAATTGCGTAACTCATAATTAATTGCATTTAGTTAGGTCCGTGTCATTTAATTTAGTGCAAGGGCCATAGGATAGTAGACCATGTCAACAAGACACATTTACCATGTACCCACTGCCTAGGAGTAGAGTTCCCCTGTCGTCAGAGACAGCCAGTAGAAGTCTGTAGATACCTTTGAGCAGACGTTAGGCTCTGCTGTAGTAAGTTAACAAAACTAGTATCCCCTCCTAGCAGTTAGGTAGGTCCTTTTAACTAGCTGCAGTGCAAAAGCACAACTCATTTAGGGAAGCTAACTGACTGGTCGACATGAATAACTCACTTAGCCAGTGGCTTCATGCCCGAAAGGGAGTGAATGCCTTCTCAAAGGGGGGAGCTCTTATGTATTTAGAAAATTCGTCCCTCCAGTCCGTTAGCTAGGAAATCAAATTTAATGGCGGCTGGAGAAGGCTCCACTAGGGGAGTGAACCTATGTAGGCCTACCCCCATATCGCCTGATTTTGGGGGGGACCATACCGACCTCTTAGCCCCAACAATGTATGATTTTTGGGGAGGAGAGAGCCGTTAGGGATAGAAGGATTAGCTAGGACCATAAATGGGCTGCTATGCTGACCCTAGTAGCCTTAGCCATAAGACCTATTCCCATTCGACCTTTTTGCTGGCTGAAATTGCTTTTCAGATCGACCTTGTACTGGGGCTACATGCTTGAACCTGAATGGGAGACGCATTGTGCCCTGACTGGATGTACATTCTCCCAAAGGGACCAAGTGCACACACAGTTAGTGCGGTCCTGCTGCTATTCACGCTGGCACGGTGTTGAAACTTTTGCGGCCAAACTTTGTCTTTTGCAAGTGAGCTCCATGCACAGAAGCAATAAGGTACATCTGGAGTAGCAATTGACCACCAGTAATCTTTCTCTTCTCGTGAATTTCTCTCCATTTTCAGTATTTCCAACTTTTCATTCTCCTAAAACAAAGCCCCTTTGCTTCCCACAGCCTAGCAAGCACATTTGCCCTCATGACTTGTTCCAAGCTCAAACTAGATTAGTTCAGTGATAATCATTAGAACATTCCCACCATAGTGTTACCATGTGCTAATTAATTCTAACTGACAAATTCCTCCATCGTGCATAAATAATTTCATGTGAGAGAAAGTCATTTGATTTGAATGCTAACCTGAAATTCTCTTCCAGAATCCTGTTATCTGGCTCTTCAAGCGGTCTGCCCTGCCCTTGTGAACCAAATAGCCTTAGACTAAATATTTAACTGCCATCTTGCCACGTGCAAGAGTCTTCTGATTCAGCTGTCCAGGGGGCTGGACACAGTTCCCCCTTTGCAAACACGCTCTGCTAACTACCCAAAATCATTCAGCCAGTCTCAACAGCAGTAACTTTCCTTTGCGTGTGAAACTATTTCAAGGCTGTAGCCCTTTCAGGTTCATATATTTGCTATGCATTGTCTTGCTTTTATTGCACATTGTATGTGCCTTGCTTGCTGCTCAGTCAGCCCTTGCATATTAATTTCCTGACTACTCAGTTTGCAAATAAATTCAATTTAAAGTCATTGACTGGTTTTTACAGGCGACCTCCACTTCTCTGTTTACTTAGATGTGATATCAACGTAAGTCAATTTATTCATTACATTTATCTCTTATATTCTGAGCGCTAGGGTTCAGCCCCTAAGGCAATTGACAAAAAAAGTCCAGTTTCAGTCTTCTAACAGGCCTCAGAATATAACATATATATATATATATATATATATATATATATATATATATATATATATATATATATATATATATATATATATATATATATATATATATATATATAAACAATTTTGATACTGTACCGTATCCCTTGGATCTCTCTCTCTCTCTCTCTCTCAAGATGCTGTGCAACTGAAACCACAAAAGTTCAAGCGAAGATGCAAAGTGTTATTACCCTAAAGTAATTCTCCTTGTATTTTATCTGTTTATTTATTAATTTGTTTATTATGTTTTCTTTTCTAATTACTGATCTCTTCTTTCTGTATTTCGTACTGCCTTATGTTACTTCTTTCAATTAACCATCATATTCTTTGGAAGCTTGTATTTCAAGTATGGCTCCCTGTGGGCTTGCTCCATATGAACAGGCTTCATCTTCTGAGTAATAATAATAATAATAATAATAATAATAATAATAATAATAATAATAATAATAATGACAATTCTCTGTACGCACACATAAATAAGCGTGAATAATTCACATCCATGATAGTTAATTTAAAGGTAAATTGTGAATCTGCAAAATTACAAAAGCGAGAACCCACACTCAAAGATTCAAGTGGGCGAACCCGTGGCTCTACAACACCCATATTAAGCCTTTTCACTCATTATAATACAATGGGGGTAATTTTTCACCCTACTGCCATAACCACTTGAGAAAAGGGACGAGAGAGAGACCGATGTTCTGTGTTCCTGAATAATTTTTCCGTTGGAAATAAACTGTTTTTCATGGCATACAGTCATGGGAGCAGGCTGTGCTGTACCTATGTATCAATGCTTGAGTCTTATGCTGCGACATGTTGTCTGAGAGAGAGAGAGAGAGAGAGAGAGAGAGAGAGAGAGAGAGAGAGAGAGAGAGAGAGAGAGAGAGAGAGAGAGAGAGAGAGAGAACTATTTATATTGCTGTAAAGAAAGCCATAAATGGCTTCCCTAAGGTATTGTCATTATAATTTGTAGGCACTTCACACAAACGCACCTACCCGCACATACAGTACATATATCCATATACAAAGATTTAGAAGGCAATTGAAACTATAAAGCTTTAAATTTATTCCACATACATTTCTGCATTAATGAACCCTCTTACGTCTCTCCCACAATAACTTAATAAAGTAATTATCTTGTATAAATCAACCCAAAATATGCACAACGATGGCTCATATCTCACTGCTTTTATTTTTTGTTTAGAAATTCTCACTAGTTCCATTTTTTTGTTTAGATATTTACGAAGTTTTATATTATATATTTTTTTTATTTGCAATTTTACTGTACTTGCTTTTATTTCTGAACCTGATTTTTTTTTATCTTGTCTTTTCCCCATAATCCGCGATTCTCGCTACGAAAGTTAATAAGCGTTTAGGTATTTCCTGGATTCTCGTTGGGAGAATGAAGCAAAACCACAGAGAGGAAAGCAAACAGAAAAGGACTCAGGAACCATCTTCCATGTAGAGCCAAAGGTGGACCTCAAAAAGTGGTCTGACGGCTCTGGCTGGATTGACCTTAGCTGACCTGACCTCTCTATATTTGGTGACTGAAACACAAAAGGATTTCATGAGGACCAAAAGTTCTGGAGTTTTCTTATCTAATAAGATTTCCCGTTATGTAATGATTTTTCTCTTGCTTCTATCTGTAGCTTTACCTTTAAAACAAATTGCAGCTTGCTTTTGTTGCAGTAACTGCTCTAAAAAACCTTTATAACTGAAAATAAATAAAGGTGTCATACATACATACATACATACATACACACAGACATATATATATATATATATATATATATATATATATATATATATATATATATATATATATATATATATATATATATATATATATATATATATAAAATTGTATATATTTTTATGTGTGTTTTTGTGTTTGCTTTTACTGAGAGCAAAGCATTGGTACTGAATTTTAAGAAAAAGTGAGGTAAAACAGCAACGTAAACCTGCGGTAAAGAAAGAGCTATTTCCGGATTCCTGTCTGCTTATGAGAGCAATCAGGTGATCATAACCACATATAATTCTCCCAACTCTGTCTGTACAAATATACTTTCTAAAACTAAAACAGTGAAATATATATATATATAGTATGTATAATATATATATATATATATATATATATATATATATATATATATATATATATATATATATATATATATATATATATATATATATATATATATATATATATATGGTGGAAATGAAACACATGAGAACGTGACTCACAGAAATAAATTTCTAACTCACCACGGGACCGAACCCCAGTCTTTCGAGTGAGAGTCCAAGGCATAAGCAAATCGGGCACAAAGAGAGAGAGAGAGAGAGAGAGAGAGAGAGAGAGAGAGAGAGAGAGAGAGAGAGAGAGAGGCAACGAGGGAAGAGGAACATACACAAATAATTCAGTTCTATACGTACCCAGTGACATGGCATGACCTGACCTTTTGAACGCAACAAAATGGGCAGGTAATCAGTGACGTCAAAGCTGTGGTAGGGGGATGGGGAGTGGGACAGGGGGAAGAGGTATGTGAAGGGGAGGAAAGGAAGGATAACAAGAAGGGGGATCAGGATATGGAGGAAAAGATGGTAAAGGAGGGATGGGGGGGGGAAGCAGACATGCGAAGGGAAGGTAAAAAAGGGAAGGGGGGGGATCGATGAAAGGGATTTGGGGGAGTAGGAGACAAACTGACAAGGGAGATGGAAAGGGAAGGAGATGGAGAAAGGGATAGGAGCGAAAGGCAAAGAAGGGGAGGAAAGGGGAAGCAGTGTTGGGGGGGGGACGGGGGAAGGAAGAAGAGAGGTTATACCAGGCCATCTGGGACGACTTATGATGAGAGAGAGAGAGAGAGAGAGAGAGAGAGAGAGAGAGAGAGAGAGAGAGAGAGAGAGAGAGAGATCCAGTTTCCCAGAAATCCTATATTATCTCGAACAAGCGTTTACTCTGTGTTCTTCGCTTCATGTGCTTGCTTAGTTTTGTATTCCCTGCTTCTCTTTATTTTTTATAAGGGTTATGTACGAATGCGTGCTTACATGTAAAAAGGTGCAAATCAAAATGCACGCATGATCATTTATATTCGATTGCCTAAAATCTAAATGCATTCGTACCGGTAACTTTTTCAATTTCAATATGAAGTCGAAATTTCCTACGTTTAATACATACAAGAAATATCTAGACATATAGTAAACAGTAAGACACATTTCGTAATTTCGGTCATTATTAATGCTGCAATGTTATTACCTCAAAAATTTATGGTTTATAACAATATATTTCCACAGTCATTTACCCTATTTACTGGTATACTTATAAATTTGTAATGTTTCCATTAAAAAACAAAAGAATTAAGCTGCACAGTCCAGCCGGACCTTAAAACAAAATAAAACAAAAAAAACTTCTCGTCATATACGTCATCCAACTTTCCAAAAACAAACTGTAATGCAATAGATAAAACAAAAATAAAAGCATTAAGTTGCACATCCATTTCACCTTAAAAAAAAAACTCATGCATTACGAAAGAACGCAAAAAGCAAAAATATCGCCTAAAATCTTACCGAAAAGCAAACACCATCCGATAAGGTCAGCCACACGGCCCCTGTGTTTACCCCAGGCAGTAAACAGGCGTCAGTTACGCATGTAAACACGCAAGGACAAACAACAGATCACAGCATCCCGAAAGCTCTCACCAAACAATATATTGTGTCATCAGCGCGATGCTGACTCATCTCAGCACTTGGTGACAATATACAGTAGAGTACTTGAGTACACACACACACACTATGTACGTGTATATATATACATATATATACATACATACATATAAATATACATATATGTATGTATGTATGTATATATATAATATATATATATATATATATATATATATATATATATATATATATATATATATATATATATATATATATATATATATATATATAGTTGTAAAGTTTAGAGCAATTCGTTGAAGACAAGCACTATGGTATATCTCTATAAAAAATGTTTAATAAATAAACTATGTATTATTCCAACTATTCGTTTGTAAACATATGAATAGACTCTTATATAATTATTAGCTTTATGTAGGTATTACTAACCTACAGTATGTACTTTACATAAATTTCTAAACATTCACCAAGAAATTCATAGACTGAAACGAACAGGGCAGGAAAACGCACGATTATCACATGTAGCCCATTTATAACATCACTTAGCCAAAAAGCGGAAAAAAAAGGAACGTACTGTTGGTGAAACGATGGACACGCCTCTTGAAAGATGAAGGCTATAGAAATAAAAATGACAGAAGGAAAAAAAGTGACAGAAGCAAGCTGACTACAAAGTGGCAATGTCAGAGTGGCAACAATTTGACAGAGGAAAATTGTCAATAAAATAAAAAATAAAAAATCCTAAAACAAGATTCTAAAAGATAAATATCTGCAGAGAGAGAGAGAGAGAGAGAGAGAGAGAGAGAGAGAGAGAGAGAGAGAGAGATGATCAATGATTTTCCTGCAATTATACTTGACATCCGAAACGGACGTGTCTGAATATCGAAGGAAAAACGAAACAAATCAGAAAAACATTTTGATAACAAATACCTACCTTCTTGATTAATTAATATTTACTGCAGACAATATTCACGTGTGATAAGACAAATGTCGTTCCTAAATCATATCGACTTGAATACACTGATAACACGCCAAGTGAAACGTTTGAGACAAGTATCGGAACAAATACGTATAATAAAACTTTCTTGGTTTTTTTATCACCTAGTACGAACTATGTCATCAAATTACCTTTAAATGAGACTCGAGTATAAAATGAAGAGCTTTTACTCAACAAAGACGGATGTACCAAAAATATTGCCACATCTTGTTTTTGTTTTGCTATGCTTTTATAGTCTCCTGCTGCAAACCGTATCACATTCAGTTATCAATCTAGACAGCAATCAAGTACGAAATAAATACTTTTGCGCAACAAAGACAAAGGGCCGTAACAAACAAACATTTACATGTCCAGTTGTTTTATGTCCTCAAATGTTTCACAAACTGAATCATCGCCAGTTACTCGAGAAGCAAGATCTCGTATACCGTGCTCCTTGCTACTAAACAAATAAGCCCTTCAAACGAGCTTGTGTTTTTTATACCGAATCTTGAGTCTGCAATTCACCCCGGAATTTTTTAAAAGATTTACTTAAGATTTTTTATTTTTACTTTCTTGTTTAACTTGTTTCAAGTGGTTAAATGATCCCCACGGACAAAAAAATTACATAATGAATATTCTTACGTCGACGAATCTAAAACACCTTATTATAATAAAACTATCATTAGTATTACTATAAACATTTTAAATGCACATATCCATTACGAACGCTTAATATGAGCAACAGCGAGAAATGAGTAAATACGTAAGGAATAAAAGATAAAAAAAAAGCACTTTGTCAAATACTTCGTCTTCCTAATGGCATGCGAAACTCTTTTAGAACACTTAAGGGTTTTGGGTTTCAAGGCAGACTTCACATGATCTCTTGGCTATTAAAAAAAAAAATAGCAAGTTGTCAGATTTTTTCCCTTTTTTCCTTCCGAAGTCATCTCGGTTTTTTCATCTCATCTTACTCTTTAATTAGCAAGCTTCTTTATACGGTCGATTCATCTACTCTATCTCTCTTTTATGCATTCTTCTTTCTCTTTTTTATGCCTCTCACTCTTTTTGTTTTTCTGTCTATCATCTCCCCAGCTTTTTATATTTTCCTTCTTGTCCGTACTCACTCTCTCTCCTTGTTTCCCATTTTCTTATTCTTGTTTTTTTCCTCATTTTCTTCCACTTTTTGTTTAATCTCATTTCATTATATTCATCTCTCTCTTTCCTTCATTATTTTTTATCTTCTCATTCTACCTTCTCTCTGTTCTCCACGTTTCTTTTCCCCTTCGTGGTGTTCCAGTTCTCTCTTTCTCTCTCATTCGCTCTCTCTATTTCTCTTTGTTCACTGTTGCCAGGTTCTGGCTGGTATTCATAGAATTCTTCTTTCTCTGCATCTTTTCCCACTTGTGTGTGGGGTCGATGTTTCTGACTTCCTTCCTCCACCTGGCTCGGTCAAACACATCGTCCTCTAATAATTGTTTGTCTCTCAGATCTTCTCTAACTACATCCATCCACCTTCGCTTCAGTCTTCTCTCTCTCTCTCTCTCCCACCAGGCACCTCCATCTGCATCTCTCTCCTCCCTACATACAGTATGTCTCATCCCTTCTCATCACATGGCCATACCACTGCAGTCTTCTTTCCTGGGCCTTCTTTGATAATTCTACGACTTTAGTTGTTTCTCTTATTCTTTCATTTTTGATCCTGTCCATTTTTGTTACTTCACACATCCACCCGAGCATTTTCATCTCTACCGCATCCAATTTCTTCTCTTGCACTCTCTTTACCGGCCATGTTTCTGCTCCATACATCAAAGCTGGTCTCACTACCGTCATATACACTCTTCCCTTAACCTTTATATTGATTCTGAGGTCGCACAAGACACCTGACATCTTTCTCCGATTTTTCCATCCAGCCTGCACTGTGTGTGTTATTTCTACATCCAAAACTCCATCATCAGCCACTGTTAAACCAAGATACTTAAATTTTCCTATTCGGTTCAACCTTGTCCCTTCCATACTAATCTCGGAGTCTTGATCTTCATTAAAACTTAAGTATTCAGTTTTCTTCCTACTGATCTTTAAACCTGTCTTCCAGTACCTTCCCCCATTGCTCTAGTTTTGACTCCACTACCCCTCTGTTGGTGCTGCATAACACGATGTCATCAGCAAACAACATGCACCAGGGCGTTTGATCTCTTATTCCTTGAGATAGCACATCCTTTATCAGGTCAAAAAGATATGGACTTCAAGCAGATCCCTGACGTAAACCAACTCTTACTGGTATCCATTCAGTTAACCCAACACTACTACTAACCTGCGTTTTTGCTCCCTCATACATATCTTGGACCAACCTCACATACTTCTTCGGTGTTCCCTTTACTCGCATGCACCTGCAAACCTCTTGGCGTGGTACTCTATCGTATGCCTTTTCCAGATCTATGAATACTATGTGCAGTCCTTTCTGCTTTTCCCGGTGTTTTTCCATCATCTGTTGGAGGGCAAACACTGCATCTGTCGTTCCTCTTCCTGGCATGAAACCAAACTGTTCTTCACCTATAGATGTTTCTTCTCTAATTCTTTGATCCATTATTCTTACCCAGATTTTCATGGTGTGAGACACTAACTTTATTCCTCTGTAGTTTGCACAATCCTGGATGTCACCCTTCTCTTTATAGATAGAACACTAAAGCGTTCTCTCCATTCTTTCGGCATCTTTTCCTGACTATATATATTCTTTGCTAGGTCCCACAGCATGTCTATTCCTTCTTCTCCCAGGCTCTTCCACACCTCTGCAGGAATTCCTTCTGGTCCTGTTGCTTTACCATTTTTCATCTTCTTAAATGCCTTCTTTACTCTCTTCCTGCCAATAGCATGTGTCATACCAAGTTTCTGGAATCCATCTTCAAAGAATTTTGTAGGATTTTCTTCATTTAACAGGTGTTCATAACATTCTTTCCACCTCTTCCTTATCTTATCCTAGTGGCATAAAAACACTCCATTCCCATCCTTAACCTGTTTTATATGGGAGTAGTCTGGTGTTCTTGTCCCTCGACTTTGCAGTTCTGTGAATTTCTCTCTTCCCCTCAGCTGTTTCCAGCTCTTCGTACATGTCATCTAATGCTCTTGCCTTTTCTTGTGCAGCTGCCTTCTTTACTTGTTTCTTGTGTCTTTGGTACCTCCCCTTATCCTCTTGCTGTCCAGACTTTTCCCAGATCTTTTTTGCATCTTTTTTTTAAACCGTTTTATTACCATCGTGCTGTCGGTCATCGGCCACGTGCATCCGCTATTTTGTTTTGTTTGTGCTGAATTTTTGAACAATCATCTTCTTACTAGCGCCACACACATGGCATCTGTCAAGTTCTATCTACTCCTGTGCTTATGTTCGTTATTTTTGTAAAGCTCACCATTTTACTTGCTTGCTCGATTTGACAACCACGCTGAGATGATCTACATTTATGTGACAGAGGCACGGTGATTCATAATTGATGTGAAAAGCCAGCGTCATACTATCGTGGTCATCAACGCCCTCGTGATGATTATTAAAAAAAAAAGCATTATTAACTAAATATAAAAATCCATCTTGTGTTCTTACATGTCACTTTTAACAATACAGTACTTTTAATATCTTCAGAAATTTCGTTTATTTAGTCGAAAATGGTATCCATTCTTTTAAATTCTTGAGTATATTTATGAATACGCAAAAAAATTACCGTAATACTACCCTTTCTATCCAAAATACAGAGCTTTACGACGAGCAACATAATGTCTTTATTTAGACACGGTCTTGAGCAACTTGCTCTTCATCATCATCTCCAGTTCGCTCGTCCTTGCATACTTATTTTTAGCACTTTCAGATGTGCAAACATTTACACAGAACAAACCTTAATACGTTAATATTACTGCAAGGCAAGTATCCACTGAAGAGAATGGCAATATTTGAAAAATAGAAGAAAGGGAAGTAAGACTAAACAACACCGACAAATATATAAAAGTCTACTGTCTGTCAAATTAAAAATTAAAATTCTTACAAAAAATCGTCAAAAATCTAAGTGGAAAAAAAGGAAAAAGGAAGGCACAAAGTAGCTTTCATTGTACACCTATGACTAAGTAATACTATTGTTTGCTTACTGTTAGCTAGGTTCAGTCTTACTAGTGGCTCAGGCTCGGCTGGCCAGCACGAATTTCTTGCTCCCTAAGCAATCTTTTGGTACAAAGCTGCCTTACAAAAATATTCATAATGCTGTCAGGAAGAAGGCAATGGGTATCCATGTATTTATTTTTCTGTGAGTAACAAGCATTCTACGGGCAAAGCACTCTACGTTTAAACATGTTAATAAATCTTATTCAAGGAGATGCAGAGCACCACAGCTTACTTGCTACATGGTAAGTACTATTCAATTGCAAAATTACTGGAAATCAGCCGTCATTTTCGACAGAAAGGTACAATTTAGCACCAATGAGCCGTTTATGACGAGAGACGAGGTGGGATTCCTTGCCACATTATTATTATTATATTATTATTATTATTATTATTATTATTATTATTATTATTATTATTATTATTATTATTATTATTACATTTTCTGTTGCACAACTAAGAGGTCATGCGAAAAAAGCCAATTCATATCCTTGTAAAATATAAAACTCTCTCTCTCTCTCTCTCTCTCTCTCTCTCTCTTCACCAAAAACCTTAATATCTGATAACTCCCCACAACGTCAATTAACCAACTTCACGAAAAGGTTACAGAAAAGAAAACTGCCATAAAGAAAGGCGATGGATCTGAAACGGCTGGCCACTAACTAGCCGCTAAGGGGCTGTGGCGATAATCTGAACAAAGAATCCTTTATAACCGTCTTTGGTTAATATTTATTGCGAGGACGCGGCTGCTTTCTTAATAATAATAATAATAATAATAATAATAATAATAATAATAATAATAATAATAATAATAATAATCATCCTTTACTGGAACTGTTTATTGATTTTTAACAATATTAACATTCTAATCTCTATATTTGTGTTAGGCATATTATATAACAAATTATATTTTCTTCGCTGTTATCATAATTACTTTTTACTAAAATGGTCAACAGATATATTCAAAACAACCCATAAAATAATCTTCCAACCCTCACCTTCCTCTCTCTCTCTCTCTCTCTCTCTCTCTCTCTCTCTCTCTCTCTCTCTCTCTCAAAAATATTGTTCATTAAAAGGAAGAAATTAATTGGCATCGTCAACCGCTACATAAAAACAGCGACCTAACAACCGCTAACAAGCAATTGGCTTGCTTGTGTGAACAGAGGCGCCCTTTGTCGAAGACCAGGCTAACGTGGAAAATATTAGATTTCTTTTATTTAATAAGGGCGGTAGGTCATAATCCTTCCTAATGGGGGGAAGGAGACTGGTTCTCTCGAGGTCATCGTGACGAAATTCTAATGAAGAAAAATGGTGGTCGATGGTTTACGGAATGTCTCAGGAACTACGGAACGCTGCGGCAGTCATCTGTTGTGATGTTTCTTGACGTTCCTTGTCGAAAGTTCTCAAAAAACTTGTTACCTTACCAGCTTCGCCTTCCTCTCTCTCTCTCTCTCTCTCTCTCTTGTTATTCATGAATAATGGTTTTCGAGTTCATAAGAATAAATCTCTCTTACTGTCAAGGTTTACGGGTTTCTTATTTTGTAAGAGATATTCTCTCTCTCTCTCTCTCTCTCTCTCTCTCTCTCTCTCTCTCTCTCTCTCTCTCTCTTTCTCTCTCTCTCTCTCTCTCTCATGGTTTGCGGTTTCTAAGTTCATAATACAAATCGCCCACTCTTTCTCTCTCTCTCCCCAACTCATTTTTTCTCACAGAGCAATAAGCGATCGATTTTAATACATCACCACCCACGGATTTAAGACCTCCGGACAAACCATAACAACGTAAATTGGACACAAAGGAAAATCGAGGCAACGTATACACACACTTTTTTGATAAAAGAAAAATTAGAAAAAATCAGAAAAGACTGTACATTTATATATATATATATATATATATATATATATATATATATATATATATATATATATATATATATATATATATATAATAATGGGAAAAAATACGTTAAAGGCGAAGAAGAAGAAGATATATATATATATATATATATATATATATATATATATATATATGTGTGTGTGTGTGTGTGTGTGTGTGTGTGTGTGTGTGAGTGCTCATTTCTTTAACAAGCGTCTGCTGGAATCTCTTTACACGAAAAAAAAAAAAAAAAAATAGTCGATGCTAAATTCAATTCCGGATGAGGTCACTCCAAGACGCCTGAGGAGAGCTACAGCAGCACAAGATATGAAGTGATTTATTAAAGACACGACGCTGTGAAGTTCAACCTTGGTACTAAACCGAAAATGATGGTAGCAAGCCGGGTGGAGTGTGAAAACGACGACGTTTTGGGAAAGAAAATGAAAAGGTATATGTATGTATGCATGTATGTATACATATATATATACTGTATACTGCATATATATGTATATATATATATGTATATAATATATATATATATATATATATATATATATATATATATATATATATATATATAAAGGCAAATACCTTGAAGGAAAAGTGAAGCAACAGAGCGGTTGCTAGGCCTTTCGACGCACGGTTCTTTGACTGCCAGTAAAGGACCGTTGTGTCGAAAGGCCTGGCAACCACTTCGTTGTTTCACTTTTCTTTGTGGCATTTACATTTATTTATGTATTCATCACGTTCCATATCTTCGTGAATCATTTATATATATATATATATATATATATATATATATATATATATATATATATATATATATATATATATATATATATATACACACACACACACATATATATATTTACGTGTAAGTGCATAAATTATATATATTTATATATACTTATATATATATATAGGCTTCTGTAGTTACAAGCATATCCAAAAAGCGCGAAGAATTCGAGAAGTTAAGAGGGCATTGTGGCTATTAGAATTACATATGTGTCTGGTAAAAGTGACCAGTAGATTCTACATATATATTTCAGCCCAAAAAGCAATAAAAACGATTGCCCATTGGCTACGATGGTGAGGATGGGTCTATTCCAGCTCTAACAAAATATATCTGAAAACGACAGGTATGTATGTATGAGAGGCGATAGACTTTTATCCTTCTTGTATAGGTCGGCAACGTGACCTATGAATATGGTAACGCGGGTTCGATTCTCGCGACCGCTATTCACAGGCTCTTCAATTTCTTCCGTCTGGATATTTTCGGCTTCGTAGTTACAAGCATATCAAAAAAAGCGCGAAGAATTCGAGAAGTTAATATATTAGAATTACATATGTGTCTGGTAAAAGTGACCAGTAGATTCTACATATATATATATATATACCTGTATATATTGCATTATTACAGGAGCAACAATAAAATAAGCAAAAGACAATGATAAATAAAGGCTAGCACTACTCTAAGGAAAGGTAAAACCATATTGCATTATCATCACAAAATCGCCCAAATGAAACTCTGACAGAGAGAGAGAGAGAGAGAGAGAGAGAGAGAGAGAGAGAGAGAGAGAGAGAGAGAGAGAGAGAGATGCGAACAGGAAGAGAAGACTTGAGGCAATCAAGGGGGAAATGGAAGAGTTTAAAGAAGAGGCACAAAAATTGAGGGTGATGAGAAGATGACACAGACACACGCACAAACACAATCCTCTTTTTCATTAGACCTGAAAAAAACAAACACATGGACATACGTTGCATTCGTTGCTCCTCGTGCACTCTTACATGCAAGACTGTAAATGCACTGTACCCTACAAAGAAACATTTTTTTTAACAGATCTACGATACAACACTCAAAAATAAGTACTGCATAAGATGCCCCTGTACAATTACATACACTATATTCTACGACAGACATACATTAATACACTATAAGTATGGCAAGCGCCAAGTTTATGTGCAATGCACTGTAAGTAAAAACTATATGAATATAATCTATATGAATATACAAGACAAAATCCAAATTTCGACCATGGGTGACGTTGCAAGCCTCATCCGCTTTCCTTCCAGACCCCAGACCGAAAGGGTACAACTGCCGGTTGCTGTATATTGGGCTAAATGCAAGCCTCAAACTACCTCCGCTATTCTAGGAAGTTACAAGCTTTGCAACCTGTTCCTAAGTGTCATTTACTGGAAAGAACTAATGCAATTCCTTAATCTGGACAAGGGATAAGGGATATAAGGCTGCAAGGCACAGTGCCTTGGACCCCTTCCCGCCTCCGTACAGCAAGAGTAACAGATTCCTACTTTTAGATAAGAGTAACAGTGGCAAGTCAGGCCACCTCCCTCAGCCCACCACTTACTAAGAGTGAACACCATCATCCTGGTTGGACATGTAGTTGCAAACCGCACGGGCCAGTTTCCCTTCGTCCAGTTTCCTCATAAATAAGTGACACCTGCTAACTTCACTCAAAGGATGAATTTTTAAACCGCACATCCTACCCCTTTCTAGTTCTTTACACAAGAGAAACACACTTCCTATAAAAAGAACGGATCCATAAAAAAAAAAAAACTTTTTCTAGTCTAAATGACCGAGTACCGTCCAGACTTCTACTTAGAATGAGTAACACCCAGGGATGAGACTAAGTTAAACTGCCTTCTCCACACAGAAAAAATATCTTCTCAAAGAGATTTTAAAAAGGAATAAAGCTGAATAACTCGCATATCTATCTTTTATAGACCCCTACACAGGAAAAAAAAAAAGTTCAAGTTCGCACAAGGAATGAGGGTGCAGGCTATGTCTGCCCCTCCCAAGCTACCAAAGAGGATGAATAACCCGCCCTCAAAGTATGGTGCATCTCCCATCTTTGGACCAAACTGACAGCAACACAAACCCATACAATTAATGTTTCAGTCCTATCAACTGAAGCGTGATCTAAACAACCCATGTTGTGTAAATCCATTATCCACTAACCAGACGTGATAATCCTGACAAATCCTTATATCCAAGTTTATGGGAGTCCTTTAATAGCAGGATGTGGGCCGGACCCCTCCACCCAGATCCTGCAATGGCGGTCTAGGATCATTAGATCAACCAGTCATTATTTTAAGGGTATGGGGGCGGGAGGAGGAGGGGACGGTTGGGATAATCTAAAGACCACCTGCGTTTGCGGTTTTCCTTAATAGAAAAGAATTGTCTATTTAATTTATTTCTATTATTCAAGTAAATATATTTGATAACATTCTTAACTATGCATGGCTTTATTTAATCAGCAATTAGTGTTTTATTTTTCCAGCTGCTAGAAAAAGACATAGCCTTAATAGCTTTAATATAGTATTAGCTGGATTATATATTTGAATTTCACATAAAACCATAATCAAAGTTTACTACATACACCGACCAAGTAACTTAATTGACAGGAAATTCATCAAATAGGTTTAAGCAACTACTTGATAAAAGTGAAATACGCTATAGTGAGCTCTTGTAATTTTATTTTTACTGATTATTCTGTTCTACATCTCCTTCCATAATCATCTTCTGTTACCTATTTGCATAAGACTCCACTTACTGTTTCGGTTTCTTTATCATATATAAGCTTTTTAAACTGTGGATATTTACTTACCAAGTTAAAAGGCCTTTTGATTATTTCTATAGGAATGCGTTGTAAAGCTGCATAATAGTAATAACAATGATCCTGTACCAGCGACAGAGCTTGATTAGCCAAGTTAGCCTTGTAACCGGAAAAAGCGGCGTCACATCAGAGAAAACGGCATCATAGAAAACGACATAATTAACGGTTTGATTTATAGGTGGACTAACATAAAAGAACACATTTACTAGTGGTTCACGAGAAACATGCCCATATGTTCTTCATAATTCAAGAAATGGTAAAATGCAGTTTTTACGGTGTGCTTTAAACATTTCAAACTTATATCGAAATGTCATGTCTAGGAGTGATATCGGTACAGTCAGAAAGACTGTAGCAAAAGCCGATGAAAAACATAAAAGAAACATAAAAACTACGGCAATTACCATTGCTGCTGCTTTTATAAAACAATAATACTGAAAAATCATTTAGCAATTCTGCCTTAGCAATTAAGCACATTACATTAGAATGGTTTAAGAAACAAAAGCAAGATAGAGGAAGCGTTTTACTGAAAGAAAATTTATATATATATATATATATATAATATATATATATATAGGTCCTTTTAGTATATATATATATATATATATATATATATATATATATATATATATATATATATGTATATATATGTATATGTATATAATGAAATTAAAAGGCCTGTAACACGAATTGGCTCGAGAGAACAAGGCAGCAGTGACGGATATGTTTATCCTTTAATTAATGAATCAGTAATGTACCCTTTACAGAAATCTTCCACAGTATCACACGATGCATATATCTAAAACAACTGGCTCATATATATATATATATATATATATATATATATATATATATATATATATATATATATATATATATATGTGTGTGTATGTGTGTGTGTGTGTGTGTTTTATGAAGGACATATAGACCTATATTTTTCAAAGAGTATTTCATCCTGTATAATGCAAAACTGTTAATTCAAAATAAAAACCATAATGTCAAATTTAATAATAAAATTATAATAATCACAATGTTTAATATAAAATTCTCAGTAAGCTCATTACTCCCGTAACAAGCACGTCGACTCCCAGCCAGCCAGACCAAAATCTGATATAAAATCAGGCGAAAAGGAAAATTGTGAATAACGAACCCTCCTCTTGTTACCCTTCATGTCACGGGATACGCCAAGGGTCTGGGCAACATCGGAGAAAGGTCATTAAATTAGGTTCCGTTTTCTATGCGCTTCTCCGTCGTTTTCTTTACTATATATATATATATATATATATATATACATATGTATGTATATATATATATATATATATATATATATATATATATATATATATATATATTTATATATATATATATATATATATATATATATATATATATATATATAATATATAATAATAATAATAATAATAATAATAATAATAATAATAATAATAATAATAATAATAATAATAAACAAATAATAATATAATAATAATAAACAAAGCCCAAAAGGAACGAACAGAAACTCGTACCATACAACTCCCAATCTTCGACTGAGATGAGGGAAAAGATTGGGTTGGAATTATCCTAGGATTTGAACCAATCATCGATACGTATTTGCCTCCTGGAATACCTAAAAGATCCCTTTATCTTTTGGGGTCAACGGTCACCGCAGTAATTGAGTCTCTCTCTCTCTCTCTCTCTTTCTCTCTCTGTTACCATGTATCCAGTTCCGTAGTCAGATCCAACATCATTGCTTTCAATAATTATAATCAATAGTACCTAAGTCCACGCAAGGGGAGGGCCTCGATGAGGTAATCCTCCCCCCACAACCCGCCTGCCAATAGGATGGAACCTTTACTTTCTCTCATTGAACTTTCCCAGCCTAATATCTCTTTAAGCTGGAATTGCCTTATTTTCTTGTTTGTCGCTTCTTTAAAACAAATTCTCCCGTCTTTTTCTTTTAGTTAATTTACCTCATTCTCTCTCCCTTTATAATGCAAATTCTCTCTCCTTTTCCTTATCCGATTAGTGGAAACTACCCTTATCTACCTGTAGGCTGAAATTCCCCCGTGACTCTTTTTCTCTAAATCTCTCTCTTTCTCTCTAACAAGTTAAGATTGTTGCTCTCTCTCTCTCTGTAGGTCAAAATGATCCCACTTTCTCTTTAAAAATGAAATCCTCTCATTCCTCTTCCTTCTTCTCTCTTAAACACCAATTGCTGGCCTCCTCCTCCAACAAAAAAAGAAGATTTGAATGTTAATGGTAAAACTACGAGAAACTTAAAAATTATATGAGCAAATCTAAACTCTTTGACTTAATCAGAATGATAAAAATATGAAAAGGGACTGGATATACCGAAAAGTTAATTGCAATGATACAAACAAACAAATTTCACAATTACAAAAACGATAAATATTGACATTACTAACTTTTCAAATAAAAATGTATAAAACAAAAATTATTTCTGGAAATATTCGATTAAAATATAAACAAGTAAAAAATGCGCCGAAGTTTCTTCGGCGCAATCGAGTTTTCTGTACAGCGTATAATGCTGTATGAAACTTTCAGCCATGGCCACCACGGCCGCCGCGGCCCATGAAACTCAGCCACAGCCCATGAAACCCAGTCACGGTCCGTTGGTGGTCTGTGTTGTTGGCACCTATGGCGGTGCTGGAAGTACGATTATGGCTAACTTTAACCTTAAACAAAACAAAGGCTACCAAGGCTAGAGGGCTGCAGTTTGGTATGTTTGATGATTGGAGGGTGGATGATCAACATACCAATTTGCAGCCCTCTAGCCTCAGAAGTTTTTAAGATCTGAGGGCGGACAGTAAAAGTGCGGACAGAAAAAGTGCGGACGGACAGACAAAGACGTTACAATAGTTTTCTTTTACAGAAAACTAAAATTTGAAAACAATAATCTGATATCACGTACAATCGAATTTTAAAATAGTTTATTCAAAGAAGTGAGTAATCAAAGTTACATAAAAAAAGAAAAATAACAAATAACAGCAGAGCTAAAACGGACTAATATATACAAAAAACAAGTAATATATGCGCCAAAGTTTCTTCGGCGCAATCGAGTTTACTGTACAGCCGCTACAGCGCATAGTCAAGGCCACCGTGGTCTCGGTATAATGATGTATGATACGCAGCCCATAAAATTTTAACTACGGCTCGGTGGTGGCCTGTCCTATATCGTTGCCAGAAGCATGATTATGGCTAACTTTAACCTTAAAAAAAAAATACTGAGGCTAGAGGGCTGCAATTTGGTATGTTTGATGACTGGAGGGTGGATGATCAACATACCAATTTGCAGCCCTCTAGCCTCAGTAGTTTTTAACAGACAAAGCCGGCACAATACTTTTCTTTTACAGAAAACTATAAAGAAAATTAGCATCGTAAATAAAACGTGTCCAGGCAATTGATCAGTCAAGAAGCCAGCTTAGCTTGCTCATGCTGCTGAAGACTCGATGGCAAACAGACGTAAACAAGTCAGTCGCGAACATCCGCTAATTAAGTGTCAAAATTACCAATCAGAGACGTCCACTTCAAATACAAGTATCCTGAGCAAAAGAAGCTAATGAGTGTGTCTGTGATCTCAAAAGAGAGATTGCGCCTTTTGACTCGGGGACACTGATGCCTGAGATTTGATTCATGACACGTGCGTACTTTGAGGATTCTCTCTCTCTCTCTCTCTCTCTCTCTCTCTCTCTCTCTGTGTGTGTATATATATATATATATATATATATATATATATATATATATATATATATATATGGGCTGTGTATACGAGTATATACATATATATACACAAATATTAAATATTCTGCAGCTAAAGTATGAATATGGTATGCACAACACACACACACATTATGTATATATATTTGCATGTGTGTGTGTGTTTTATGCATATCATTTTCATATTCATATTCTGCAGCTAAAGTATGAATATGGTGTGCATAATACACACACACAGATATATATACATATATCTTATCTTTGTTGTGTGTGTGTGTGTATTATGCACACCATATTCATAATTTAGCGGCAGAATATGAATATGAATATGATTGAAATAAAACACACACATATATATATTATATATATACATACATATATATATATATATATATATATATATATATATATATATATATATATATATATATATATATATATATATATATATGTGTGTGTGTGTGTGTGTGCGTGTGTGTGCGCGTGCGCGCGCGTTTATGCACGCAGGTACTTGAGGGAAGAGTGCACATCGCGCGTAATGTAATTCGGTCGCTCTTGTTTTATTTATTTATAGAAGCAGCCCCTTAATTGGGATAATGCTGTTACAGTCCTGATAACAGACAGCTAAGAGATATATAGATAGAATATACAATCTAGGCAGGAAGGCCAAGCGCTGGGATCTATGACGTCATTCAGCGCTGAAAGAAAAATTTAGAGTAAGAGGTTTGAAAGGTGTAACAAGAGGAAAACCTTCCAGTTGCACTACGAAACAATTCTTAGGAGAGGGCGGAAAGTAAGATGGAAAACAGAATATGAATGAAGGTACAGTAAAAAGAATGAAAGTGGTTGCAGTGACGGCACTAACCCCCTACGGGACGACTAAAAAGATACTCCTAGGTACATTATTTACGTATAATGTCATCATAACCATACATTAAAAAACAGGTCTTTTTGCCTCCGGCATTTGCCAGAACGCGTCTGTATTTTGAATGTCAGCTCTGGTTGTTAACCTACATAAACATCCCTACTAACAGCAGGTCCGATTTCCACGATGCAAATCTTCAATGTTCATCATCTTTAATCTTCAAATAATCGCCCTGTCTTCAATTACTACGTTATCTACTGTATTCCCCTTTCGACGCCCTCAGACTTTTACCGTCCCCTCGCCAACCCTCGTCATTAACGTTTCATGTTTCTACAAACTTCTCTCTCACCACCTTCCTCCCACCGTCTCTCATTCTTTCATTTTCCTCCTCCTTCCCTGTTTCTCCAGCTCAGCTTTCTAAAATTTCTCATCCTCACTTACATAGCTTGAGCAACTCTCCTTTACCGTTACTCTCTCTCTCTCTCTCTCTCTCTCTCCGGTTTCCTCTATTTCTCTCTCAAACTTTCGTCTTTCCCTTTATATTTCAATTCTAAACCTACCTTTTGTCTGATCTTTAAATTCAGTAATTTCATCGTAAATTTTTTCATACCATAATCCTATGCCTTTCTTATTCATTATGTCTTTGGTTCTCTTTTCCATTTCTTATTTATCAAACGATTATATCTTTTACTCTTACGTTTTCCTTTTTATCTTCCTTGTCCCCATTCTAACTTTCATCTTGGATTGATATTCTCTTCAGTTTTCTCCTCTCTTTGTCTGTCTTCTAATGCTTTCTACCAGTTCATCTAGTAGCCTCTATTTTCTTTTTTATTTTTTTATTTTGTCTTACCTCTACTGTCCACTTTCTTAACGCTCTCCTCTGCAGACCGGTTTCTCTCTAACTCTATGGTTCCAATTTCACCCATTTTCCTCTCCTTTTCCTTTCATCTCTTGGAGTCTCTACCGTCTAGTTAGCCTGTTCTCCAAAGTTTTCTTAATTTCATTTTATATGTCTTTCCCATCCACAGCCTCTGTTCTCTTAAATGCCCAAGCTCTTTCTTTTAATTTCTCTCTTTCTAATTTCCTTATTTTCCCCTCTAATCCTCTGCTCATCTTTATTTCTAATCATACTTTTCCTTCCATATTGCTCATTCTTTCCAAAATCATTCAAATTTCTACCTGTATTCCCATAAAAAAACACATCTTCACTCACATGTCTCGTTTCTACTCTACAATTCCCTCATTTTTCCTTCCATATCATTCCTTCTCCGGAAAACCATCCCTATCTCTCTCTTCCCCTCCATCAACTCCTCCCGAAAGAATAAACACAAACAAACTGTTAAGGATTCTCCTTCCGTCTACGCGCGTTCAACATTCCCCTCAGTCTACGCCGTAGATTCCCCTCAGGTCCTGCATCCCATCATTATCATTCCTGACATTTGTTGGAAATGCCCAGAGGCTTTGCAACTCCACAACTCAACTCGCCTTTTCTCGCGTCTCGGCTTCGGTCGCTTTACTTTTGTCTAACCTCCTGCGCTACTGTTTGTTCTTTTTTCCTTGGCTGTTGTTCATCTATACATTTCTTTAATTCATCGGCATTCAATTTTATTATAACTCAAGAAGAATTCAATTTAAAGTTTTTCTTGTACTAGTTTAATCCATTGTTAATCTAATTACACAATTAGGTTAATTCTATATGTAAATAATCTTTTATTTTATTTTAGTTTTGTTCACCTCAGTTATAGCATCTTGATTTATTCAATTTGTTTTTCCTCTTAATGATCATTTTATCAACTTTTTTTTCTGGAAATGTAAGTTTGGGTCTTCCAACTCTGGTGGTTGTATCAAGGTTATGTCCAAGCCATCTCCAGGTCCCTTTTATCATTGCATCACCTACATAAACAGCTTCCGTAACTTCCCTTATGATGTCATTTCTAATTCTACCCAGCCATCTGACTCACAATATCCTTCTCAAAGCTTTATCTTCAAGTTGACAGAATCTAGAAACAGAATCATTGTCATACCATGACGTGCAGCAATACAGATCATACTAGACTTATGTATGTTTTCACTTTTGCATGCAATTTCAGCCTATTTGATTTCCAAAACTTATATAGCCATGCTATTGTTTTTTTGCCGTCTTTAGCTTTCCAGTAAATTCCAGCTCAAGAGAACCTGTAATAGATAATACCATTGTTCTTAAGTATTTGACAGATTCAAAATCACTTATCCATTCTCCATCTAATGTTATTTCATTCCTTTGTGACAATGCATACTGTGTCCAGACTATTTCTTAAATTTATTTTGAGTCCCATTTCTGTAGATATTTGATACATTCTATGATGCAAGCTATGCAAATATTTTTTTTTTTGCTGATTAAAACAATATCATCTGCACTTTCTAAGTCTGCTAACTTTCTATCGTTACTGCAGACCTCTTCCATCCGACCACTTTTTTCAATATAAAATCTATGAGAAGGGCAGGCAGCAAAAGTGAAATAACCTTCCCTTATAGCACCCCACTACTTGCTGTGAATTTTAGCTTTTCATATACGTCGTTCAATGAAAATTTCATTTAACTTCACATATTTAACAGAAATACCATGGTGATGCAAAACCTTCCATACTGTTGGTCTGTGGATGCTGTCAAATGCCTGTCAAAGGCCATCAGAAGGGGATTTTTCAATTTCCTTAAACTATTGCAAAATGAATCTTAATGCAAAAATTTACTCTGTTCAACTCCTGCCCTTTCTAAAACCAGCTTCTTTATCTTGAAGCTTTTATCAACATTTTCATTACAACTGACCTAAGAGCAAAGCCTCTATAGTTACCACATTAAGTCAGGCCACCTATCTTCGGTACCCTAGTTATAACATCCAATTCCCAATCATCAGGCTTTGTTTCCTTATTCCACATTCTGCAAAAACGTATTTCTACTTTCATTCTATTGAATTTCGGACCTCAATATACCTTTTTGCATCTTGCACTAAGTTTAGCCTATTATTAGTGTAACTTACCAAGTGAAATAAACCCATTAAATGAGATTGATCACTGTAATCTAATCAAGTAAAATTTCTGGATTGTAAAATTTTTGAAGCAAAATTCATGGACACGATAATCTGTACGTTTTACCACCATTCACTTTCATTACTTTTCTCACTTTTCCTCACTACACGTACGAAGGCGTTTGTATAGCTATACATTTCAAATACGACTACGAATACCTATTTTTATTCATCTGGGGAACTGGCCATTTGATTTCAATTATGAGTATTCAAACGTATATGAAACACATCACAGCATTCATATTGCTAAAGAAAATTTCCGATAACCTTCTTATGTTCATAACAGAGCTGGAAAGATTTTCCTTTACATTTCGAAATGATATAACAGTAGACAGACAGTTTGAAAATAAGAGAAAGGCCTCCATGTAAATATCTACCTAAATATTCTTAGCATTTTGCAAGGTAGGGACGTTATTCTTACCTTCAACCACCCTCTCTTATCCAAGCCTGGGAACAGCGGAAAATTTAAAAGGCAAAACACAGAATGTTTCTAACCCTCAAAACTGCAACCGAGTTTTTCACCCTCAACCACCACTGATTTTATAGTCGCCTCGTCCAAATTGCCATTTTTGATTTCCTTAAAATCCCCTCCTAAAAAAAATTTTTTTTAAATCCAACTCCCTCAGCAAGGACCCGGCACCTCCAAAAGATCACTCGTTCTGTCCTTTAAGCTGCTCAACATGGGACCCACCCGCAAAACCTCCCAAAAGAGTCAGAAGGAGAACTTCTGCCCGTCCTTCGGATTCTCGAGGAGTAACAACCACTCGAGCGATGGTTGACAGTAAACAAAGTAGTAACTCGAGATTGGAAAAGGTCTGAGGATTAGTTGTTCCAATAACGAGGTGGTTGTCCTACTCCTTGAAGGATGACGATGGATGGGAAAATATGACTGAGGGCCCAGTCCTACGGACGGCGATGGATGCTGATGGATGAAACCTGCAAGGTTTTAGCAGAGAGAGAGAGAGAGAGAGAGAGAGAGAGAGAGAGAGAGAGAGAGAGAGAGAGAGAATTTCATGTGTCATGGAGTGTTGATGAAAAATCATTAATGGTGGTTGTTAATCATTTTCAATGTTTTTTCTAAAAACTGTTACTATAATTATGATGATTAATAAGCCTACAAGCAATTAATACAGATGATTATTTCAATAATATCCTTACTACTACTACTACTACTTCTACTACTACCACCACTACTGCTACTACTACTACTACTATTATGCCTACGGACATTACGAACTCCATATTATATACATGCTAACAGTGAAATCTCCATTCAAAAACAACAATTACAATCTACAGATGTCTTCACAACAACCCTTTCACAATGTTTCTAACTCTAGCCTCTGCCACTCATGCGCGCGCGCACATACACGTATACATACACAAACATGCACACACACAAACTCACATAAGACAACCCCTACCCTGACCCTCGCTGATACTCATCACTGGGACGTAATCCCCTTGATGAAAAGGAACGCCATAAAAAGTACGCTATAAACAAACAGTCTCGCTCAGAATGAACAGAGATAGAGACAGAAAATGAAATAATGGTTGTTGAAAGCCCTGTTTATGTGTGCTTTTGTATGAGAGAGAGAGAGAGAGAGAGAGAGAGAGAGAGAGAGAGAGAGAGAGAGAGAGAGAATGAGAGAGAGAGAGATAGATAATAGTAAAATGAAGGCTGGAAGCTTCTGTGTGTATGGGAGAGAGGCATTCATATACTAATACTGAGAGAGATAAAAGCAAGTTGCCCAGAACTGTAACAATGTTTGTGTGTGTGTGTGTGTGTGTGTGTGTGTGTGTGAGAGAGAGAGAGAGAGAGAGAGAGAGAGAGAGAGAGAGAGAGAGAGATAATAGTAAAATGAAGGCTGGAAGTTTCTGTGTGCATGGGAGAGAGACATTCATACGCTAATACTGTGAGAGATAAAAGCAAGTTGCACAAAACTGTAACAATGTTTGTGTGTGTGAGAGAGAGAGAGAGAGAGAGAGAGAGAGAGAGAGAGAGAGAGAGAGAGAGAGAGAGAGAGAGAGAGAGAGAGCTCCATCTGCCCTAAGTCCATCCGCCGCACATAAAGGGGGTCGTCCCAAGTAAACAAAATAAAGGAAAGTTCGGCGATTTACAGAAGGGAGGCTCGGGCGAGGAATAGCAGGGCATGAGCTCTTCTTAAACAGAAAGTGGATAGCCTATGCCTCCAGCAGACAATGAAATACTTATACTCTGGGGAACAGGAGAAGGGGGGGCGAGAGGTGGACCGGAGAGAGGTGGTGTACGTTGGGAGGGGGATTGTGTTTGCTCTGTTGGGGGAGAGGGGGCGGGGCTTGAAAGAAGGGTGGCTGTCAGGCGGTGCTTGAGAGGTTTGAGGTTAAAAATCTTTGTGATACATTAATTATTAAAATTTTTGCTCTGGGGAGACATGGGGATCAAAAGAACGAAAAAAGGCAGGGAGAAGGGGTGGGGAGCCTACAAAATCGATGATGAATAGAAGTTCGAGGTGGCTGAGATGAAATCTGATGGCACAAATCAAGAATCTGAAGTTTATTGTTTTACTGGGTTTAAAATTCTTGCTGGTACAAATACGAAATACTGTAGGTTTCTAGTACATTTCAATAGTACGAAAGCATTTGCCCTTTACAAGCAGAAATGCAGTGCACACATTACACTGTGTGAAGTAATAGCTAAGGCGATCATCGATTTGCAAAGCTGATGTACAAGAGAGGTTTGGTGACATCCGTTCCAGTTTGTTCAATAAACTTGAGCTGTACTTTGAACGTTTTGAACACTATAGTTTTATACTTTTGATTACTATTATAACTGACTTTCTCATGGTTACATCCACACCTGTTTACAGATGATAAGTTCTGGAAAAGGCGTTTTTATAATTCCACTTCTAATGGCACAGCAAGCAGTTGTTTGTACAGCATTAATGTATCTTTTGATGTCCGCTTGTCTATTCTGGGCTGCTGCTTTGTACACAGGGCATGCTTTGTGAAAGGAAAACACCACTGACACATATACCTAACAATTCAGGCAAAAAAAAAAAAAAAGTTTCCGTTTGTACACACTACTGATGTCTTTGCACAGGTGGATCGGCGGGGGTGTTATAGGGAAGAATGCGCCCCTACTGAGGTTCCCTCAGCCATCTTTAATTCAACCAGTGACGTCAAATAGCTTAATACTGAAGCCGTTGATTAACGTCACTATGACGTCAAGAATTGGGCTTAAAGTTGGTGCCACACACATGGAAATACGTATTGCTATTAGCCAACAACCTGAGAGGCCATTCATTTGCACAGCATCTTTCTACTCAAAATAATTCATATTCTCAAAAAATTACAAGCACAGAAAAGAGAAAAAGGAATAAATTCTGTAATTCAATAAACAGATCGCTTAGTAATGTATGTATGAATCAAAGAAGAATAATGAAACTGATTATCCAGACCAGAAATACAGAGGTGTGAATACTTTCGAGTTAATGGGCATGTGGGTATTCAACCTTTGCCCAATCCCCACTCCCCAAAAAATAACTGATCAGAAACAAACAACGAACCTTCGGAATGCGGTGCAAGGACCAGTAAGTCCCAGGATGCTAAAAGACAGAGTGAAATTGGATCTACCTAGCACAATCTTTTTGGCTTATCTACACCCTAGGATAGGAATGGAATGGAATGGAATGGAATGGAATATAAAATCTAGGCCAAAGGCAAAGCACCGGGACCTATGAGGTCATTCAACGCTGAAAGCGATATTGAGAGTAAAAAGGTTTGAAAGGCGTAACAGGAGGAAAACCTAGCAGTTTCTCTTTGAGACAATTCTTATACTGGTTTTGAAGTAATTAATTTTCACATCACAATTCCACAGAAAATAGAATAGCAATTTTTTTTGTAAACAAAGAAAAAGAAAATGGAGAGAAGAAAATAGC
>NC_089796.1:26138594-26141094 GCF_040412425.1 Macrobrachium rosenbergii
AAACTTGTAATGAGGGGAAAATGAAAGGAAATGAGACGAAAACAGGCCAATTACAAACGCGTCAGCCATAGGTTCATCAAAGGTATTGATCGACGAATCATCAATTCGCCAATCGAGAGTAAATAAAAGCTAACTGAATAGAGTCTGCCAATTGTGGATAACAAAATGTTAAAAAACAAAGTTCAACTTCATCTCCTGAAACATCTTCATATGAAAGAACGACTGACACCACACTACAATTAACTAATTCCCGAGACATTCCATTCTTTATCGTAAAAGAGAGAGAGAGAGA
This sequence comes from Macrobrachium rosenbergii, assembly GCF_040412425.1. Classification (NCBI taxonomy): domain Eukaryota; kingdom Metazoa; phylum Arthropoda; class Malacostraca; order Decapoda; family Palaemonidae; genus Macrobrachium; species Macrobrachium rosenbergii. Next base: position 26,138,887 of record NC_089796.1, read on the forward strand.
GAGAGAGAGAGAGAGAGAGAGAGAGAGAGAGAGAGAGAGAGAGAGAGAGCGTGTCTTTCACTACTACAATGCACTGAGAGACAGACGGAATTAAGCCTAATTCCATAGTGCAAGCATACACATATACACACACACACAGAGAGAGAGAGAGAGAGAGAGAGAGAGAGAGAGAGAGAGAGAGAGAGAGAGACTCCAATGAACTCATAAAGCCTTCAGATATTTGTCCAAATGAAAGAATGATACTGCTGTTAACGCATCACGACATTTTGTTTATGAACTGCATCCTGTGTCTATGTCTGTTTCATGAAAGTTTACATGTATGTTCCCGGTCTTTAGGGGTTAATATGAAAATGAAAGTGTAATGACTATTCTGAACAAAGCAATGCAAAGATTTCAAGAGGTGAACAAATATAATGGCAGCGGTTATACAAAGGAAAGCCGGTGAATGAGCTTAAGATCACTGATCTGGAAAGAGAATAAAGAGAATCCCTCACGTGAAGAAAATTAGGCGAGCGGGCGAAGCGGGTTTCAAACCCCTGTCATAAGAATGATAGCCATCATACAACTTCAGTTTATTTATCCACTCAGGCCAGTCCCAAGCCCAGATAAAAGAGGAGGGTTGAACGCTGGAATGTCGTCCCAGCGTTTTAAAATACCATGCGACAAGCCTTGCAGTTTGGTGCTAAAAACAAGAAACAATGAGTCATTATAATGAAGCCCTAACGATGCTGGCAGATAGGAAAAGGAAGAGTTTTACTGTCTGGAATATTTTTATATGACATAAATGCTAGTAAGAAAATGATCATAAGCAAAACTGCAATATTAACAGTGGTAGTATTACAAGTAATCAATCATCAACATCCTCACTACCAATAAATATGAAAAGACTAACGAAGTCATCACTGCACTCCATTCACCTTATTCAAAGAAACATCCCTTGGGAAAAGTGTCCCAAATCCCAATCCCACATGGAAGGAGAGGGGTGAGAACACCCAAATACCAATCCTACATAGGAGGGGAGGGGTGAAGAGACCCAGCACATATCCCTAAGGGCCATCTCTTCGTCATATTGAAAGATTCATTCGAAGCCACTGGTTACTCCTACCTCATATCCTTCTCTGTAAACAAGGTCTATGCTGGTACATGCGACTGATTAGTTACAACTTACAAGTGGTCAAAGGGACCACATAGCTTCGTTCAGTTCCTTACCTTTACGCGGGTGCGTCTGATTATTTACTCTTGCGATGGCTGATCGTTCGAATGTTTACCTGCACGGCGGTTCATTCGACCGATTGTTTACTTTCCGGAGGCGGGGTGGGGAGGGAGGTAGCTGCCTGACTTGCCTACCTTTACGAACGTTGATCTGTTTGATCATTTACTTCTGTGAGGGTTGAACTGCTTGGTTGATTACCTTTATGAGGGTTAATTTTTTCCTTTTGCAATTCTACCGTAACTGGCTGATTCGTCAAACTGTTTACCTTTATGACGGGTGATTCGTTGGATTGTTTAATTGTATTATAAGGTTGATTAGTCTGACAGCGTCCTTTTAAGGGGGTTGATTTTTTTTTTATAGTTTACCTCTACGTTGGTTGAATAGGTTGATTTTGTTCCGATGAATAAAACACACACACACATATATATGTATGTATATATATATATATATATACAGTATATATACATACATACATATATATATATATATATGTATATATATATATATATATATATATATATATATATATATATATATATATATATATATATATACAAACACACACACTCACATATACTTATACATAAATATTATATATATATATACAGTATATATATGTATATATGTATATGTATTTAAATATATAATTACTACTGCGTTTCTCCCGTTACCCATATGATGCCTTCTCTTCTGCAGATGCTTGCTTAAAAATCTGATGAACGAGGGCGCATAATTATATTAAAAAATTATATGAAATATCGAAATTACTTGATGAATTCTGCGAGGTTTGTAAGATTTCACTGACCCTACTAGGTTTTGTTCTTTTAATGTTTGGTTTTTCAAGGACTTAGGACCAGCATGAGTATGACTGTTCAAGAGGGCAGAAAGGTTTAACCTGACCAAATCTATGTGTAATGCTTAATGCTTAGTTTGACTTTTTGAATGATCGCAACTTACGTTATGAGCTTGCTGTACACGTTGCAATTTTTATTTGC
>NC_089796.1:26156094-26158594 GCF_040412425.1 Macrobrachium rosenbergii
CGACGTCGTCGGCACATAAGCCATTAAAAACATAGATAAATAAATAAATGTCAGCATCTGGGACCTTTCTCTCTAAGTGGAAAAAGACGAGCAACTGATCCTGTTACCAGGACGCTAGCCAGTAAGCGTGTCTACTATCGAGCACGCGCATGAGCGCATTCTCTAATTATATTTATAAAAAAATACGTAAACATCCACTACTAACCGTCCACTTTTCAAAACATTACTAAATAAGAGACTAATGGCTATATTTAACTTTAACATATACATATACTTCGTCCTGATTCCCCATCAGCTGGATACAGACTAATCCAGTTCCACATAATTTCAAGTTGGGATCTTTCCTAGATAGTGACCCCCAAGGGTTTTCGTGGGTCGTTACCTAGGACTAATATTTCGTGGGGGTCATTATCCTTATGATATTTACAGTCTTTTGTTTATGTTTTTACGGTCATCCCCAACGGGCTTGTACTAAACACGCCGCAAAGGTGGATGCATACCGGCTTAAAACGCGCGGGGGTCACTCTACGAAAGATCCTCAAGTTGTTCATTTAAATTCAGATGCCGACGCCTGACGGAAAAAGAAAAATGCTACATAAGGAAATAAAGCCCCAGTTTACAACTACTTTTGAATATTTCAGTCCTCGACTGAAGTCCAACCTGTGATGAGCAAAATGGACATCTCTCGGTAATCGTAATTAGAATCGTTAGGAAAGAAGAAAACTGCTACTAGGAACCATTGCGTCCTAAAAAGAAAATGCCACTGAAGTCATTCTTATACAAATGGAGTTGTTATCGCTTTTTTAGTGACTTCCCACATTCTCTTTCTTACTGTTTCGGTCTACTTCATTCGAAAAAATATATACGTATAAAAACATGGAAAACTAAAAAGGTAGGAAATAAAAAGAATTATAGGAAAAACAAAATAAAAAATAGAAACATTTAAGATACTGAGAAAAACATGGGTAAAATATTAAAACAATAAAAATGATGGAAAATACAATAAAAATAAAAAAAAGCAAAAAATGGACAAAAATACAAAAAGCATAGGAAACAAGGCAGAAAACATAAAAATAATGAAAACTAGAAACAAAAAGAAAATAATTGAAAAATAGAGAACCATAAAACACAGAAAAACAAAGATGAATATAAAAAAATAAAATCAGAAAGACATGGAAAATAGAGGAAAAATATCCAATATAATCTTCAGTAACTTCGTTTTCCTTTGTACTACAATCCATTTTCACGTCGCCTTCCTATTAATCATTGTCCTTCATTACAATCAAATGACCCGTGAGATGACAAGATCCAAAACCCGGTATCCTGTTACGTGACTTTCACTCGGTGCCCCCATGCAATTTAGCTTTAGCAATTGCCTCCATTCAGTCCCTCCAACGTTATATGAGAGAGAGAGAGAGAGAGAGAGAGAGAGAGAGAGAGAGAGAGAGAGAGAGAATTTGTATCTATAGGATCTAATATCATAAGAGTGAGAGTTCGTAAATTAAAGTTCTCATACTGAGAGAGAGAGAGAGAGAGAGAGAGAGAGAGAGAGAAATTTGTATCTCAAGGATCTAATATCGTGAGAGTGAGAGTTCGTAAATTAAAGTTCTCATACAGAGAGAGAGAGAGAGAGAGAGAGAGAGAGAGAGAGAGAGAGAGAGAGAGAGAGAGAGAGAGAGAGTTTGCATATATATTATGAGAGTGAGAGTTCGTAAATTAAAGTTCTAATACTGAGAGAGAGAGAGAGAGAGAGAGAGAGAGAGAGAGAGAGAGAGAGAGAGAGAGAGAGAGAGAGAGAGATGCGAATTCAAACTGAATAATATATTGGAAGAGTGAGTGTTGCCTTGCCAAAATGTCTAATATCCCGTAAAATAGAGCGAAAACTATCAGCATGCCCTTACCAATTTGTGATGCCGTGTAGAGTATGTACCATCATATTTATTAATTTAACTTTGTTGTAAGCGTTTATCTGTTTTACTTATTTATTTATTTCAACATTCATGCCGGTACCAAGCCGGATAAGTAATCAGTTCGTTATGTCACTAGTCATCCAGTCAGTGAATTTGGGCCATATAAATTAACAAAACAATTGACTACAACAGTATTCTTTGATGTTACCACTGTAATCGATGGTATTCCTTACTATTGCCTATATATTTCAACAACTTTTTCCAATCTGCATCAATATATAATAAATTGGCAGCAGTGTTGACATTAGGTTACAGGCCATCATAACAAAATCTTCAGACTATTAAAGGCACTCTCAAGAACATACATCTACCAATGTCAAAACCTTGTGAGCACATATTTTTATCAAATAAAAAAATGTTAGCTCCGGGAGAAATGACTTACATTCAGATAAATTTTTTTTCGCAGAAGTGACGATTAATTAAATTTGTTTAGTAAAATCTACGGTAAAGGTGCGTAAGAATTCGGTTCCTTTAGCCTGATCATTTGAAACAAAGCTGAGCGGTCTACCCCATAAGCGGATCCATTCCTA
>NC_089796.1:26163594-26178594 GCF_040412425.1 Macrobrachium rosenbergii
AGTGCTAATGATAAACAGTTATTTTAGGAATTCACCTCGTTGACAAACGAAGCCTTAAAATGCATATCTTCATAGAACATTTTCTGCTCAAAATTACTTTTCCTTTCATTTCTCGAAATATTTGCATAAACTCGTGTGTATACACACACATATATATATGTATATAATATGAGAGGGAGAAAGAATCCCATCAGTATATGTTTATTGAATACATCATTACTAAAAATAAATGAACACACTTACATACACATTTCATAATAATGCTCTTCTCTCTCTCTCTCTCTCTCTCTCTCTCTCTCTCTCTCTCTAGAGACTACCGACATAAACTGAACATTTCAATAACATCCTACTTTAAGCTCCGATAGAACCAGTTCCAATAATTGATGTGCAACGAAGTGTAAACAACCGGAACTGACTGCATTCTGCTCAAAGCAGATCACACGTAGCATACTTGAACGTGTTCTACTTAAAGTTGACAGAAATTAGGACACTTGTCATTTCTGACCGGTTATAGAATAAAATGTGGGCACTCAAACACGCACGACACAAAATTCACTAAAACTGGGACACGAAAAAAACAGAGGACACTTTATATCTTGGGACATGAAATAGGTCCCTGTAGGAGCAAGTGTAATGGTGATACATACCATTTTGGTCACTCCAAGCATGTACAGTACTTTTAACAATAATAAAGAGGCACTCAATCATGTCCAACCATAAGTTCATAAAATATTAAAAGGTCAACCATGACCCGATAAAGGTATATAAAAATTAGGACATTTACATACGGCCTAATCGGAGTACAGTAAAAGGAAGATGCTCAAACAAGTTCTCTTACGATCCTATATAACAAGACATTCAATAATGTCCAACTCAGAATCTAAAGATTAGGACACTCGTTAACATCTTCCTCCAATGTTATGAAAGTAGAACACTCAGGCACGACGTACTCTGGAGTGGATCACATACAGAACATAATTTATCTGTGACAGTAAAGTAAGTCTTATCCGAAATAAATAAAAACAAGTAAAAATGCGTCGAAGTTTCTTCCGTGCAATCGAGTTTTCTGTACAGTGTCTAATGCTGTATGAAACTCTCAGCCACGGCCCATGAAACTCTTAACCGCAGCCCATGAAACTTTAAACCACGGCCCAGTGGTAGCCGGTGTTGTTGGCACCTATAGAGGTGCCAGACGCACGATCATGGCTACCCTTAACCTTAAATAAAATACAAACTACTGAGGCTAGAGGGCTGCAATTTGATATGTTTGACGATTGGAGGGTGGATGATCAACATAACAATTTGCAGCCCTCTAGCCTCTGTCGTTTTTAAGATCTGAGGGCGGACAGAAAGAGTGCGGACAGACAGACAAAGCCATCTCAATAGTTATCTTTTACAGGAAACTAAAAATGGACACTGAAAAGACGTCCTAACTCCAAATAATAAATAGGACACCCAGAGACGTCCTAGTCAGCGTATAGCTAGACTGGGAAATTCGCCTTGCTCCAATATATCAAAATTAGGACATTCCAAAACGGCCAACTAAAAGCATATGAAAAAGGACACTCTCCAACGCACTACTCGGAATCACTCAAAACAGAGGGACACCGTTCGGTCCCAATAAAAGTAGTAAAAATAGGACACTCCAAATATGCCCTACTCGGAGTAGATGGAATATAGGGCGCACGCATTTATTATGAAACACTCAACGCAAAAAGTTCACCTTTTTTTTCTCCTCTTAAAAGGTTAAAGGGGACGCAACACGCGCCCAACAATAACCAACCATTTCCACAGACATGAAAAGGAATATCCTTTGACAGAGAACATTTAAAAACAAAGATTTTTCCTTTGCATTTCCATTTGTTTATGGCATTCAAAAAGGGGAAAAAGTGAAGGGAAAACCTGCGATGTTGGTCATCTCGCACTTGAAACGGCAGATCAAACGGTACCAGGGTGCTTATGTTTGCATTCATGCATGCATGCACACACACACGAATGCACAATAGTAGGAAAGAACGCTCAGTTCTTACGCGCATGTTTATACAAATACGAAAGTGTGCGTGCATGGAGAGAGAGAGAGAGAGAATAATTTACCAAAAATGTACCAAACTTTTCGCTTACTGACATTATATTGATATATTAGATCGTCCTCAGTTCCTCATTGGGCCGGTGGGTTCCGTTCTCTCATTCTGCTCCCGTTTCTACGACCGGTCAGTGAAGAATAAGAGAAATTTATTTCTGGTGATACAAACTCATTTCTTTATATATATATATATAGGTATAGGTAACCAATATATATATATAATAAATCTATATATATATATCACACACACTTAACATCGTCCTCTCTCTCTCTCTCTCTCTCTCTCTCTCTCTCTCTCTCTCTCTCTCTCTCACACACTCCCTTTCTGCTTCTTATATATATATATATATATAATATATATATATATATATATATATATATATATATATATATATATATATATATATATATATATATATATATATATATATATACATATATATATGCTTACAATCACTCTTACACTGTTTTATATATTGACATCTATGTTCATTTTTATTCTGGTCAAAGCAATAAAGTTAAGAAATCATTTTTCACATCCATGTTCTTCATTAGTATATGTAGCCCTGAATAAATTGTTGAGGAAATAGATATGATTAGGAATATAGGCAAGAAATTTAAATATCCTGACTGTATTAGGCAATGCATTAAAAACATTTTACGTTAGCAAAACAGGCACTCATAAAAAAAAAACTTGCTTGTGCTGCCATATATAATAATAATAACTTCAAAGATATTCCCCATCCACTTAAGAATTTTGGATGTAATTTTGCATTTAAGAACAATAAAACAGTGACCATGTACTTGCAAAGAACTCGCCCGACAATACTAAAGGATGTGTGTACCAGATTCTAGGTAATTCTTGTGATAACTTTTATACTGGTGAAACTAGGAAAACTTTAGAAAAAATAATAGAACGGCATAAAAGATGTGTAAGAAATGCGCAGGTGAACAGTGGAATTTTTGTACATGTTAGTGCAAACAATCATACAATTAATTGGGCAGGAGCAAGAAGTTAGTTTATTCTAATAATGCACTAGAAAGATTCATTGAGCCCAGTTTCATGAAAGGTTTCAGAAAGAATATGAAGATTTATCATGGCATGTATAAACTTGATCCAATAAGCTCAAAACAAAAAAAAATATGCAAGTATTTTAATTTTAAGAAAGGTACTTGAAAGACGGGATAAGGGAAGAAGGGTCTCCGAGGATTTGTAAAATTTGACCTGGTACTAATGAGGGTAAGACCCCGCCTGCAAACACCTGTAACGTGCTAAGACTTCGTTTACCAGACGTTTATATGTTCGTATGTACTGTCCTGCAAGCATATATATTATGAATTTCTACCACTTTGTAATAGCCCTCTGAAGATGGCTTAATTAGCAATAAAACCGACACCGGTCAGGATCTACAACCGTGTTTCCCATTTCAATTTATATATATATATATACATATATATATATATATAAATATATATATATATATATATATATATATATATATATATATATATATATATATATATATATATATATATGTATATATATGTATATATATATATATATATATATATATATATATATATATATATATATATATATATATATATATATATATATATATATTATATATCTCAGGTGGAAGGATGGATCAATGTTATGTGAGATGGTTTGGTCATGTGAAAAGAATGGATGATGTTAGGTTGGTGAAAGAAGTATACAATTCGGATGTGATTGCAGGAAGGAGAAGAAGCAGATCTAGAAACTGATGGACAGATGAAGCGAAAGAGATATTAGAAAGGGGAAGCCTCAACATCCAGAAAGCAAAAGAGTGCAAGATATCAGGTGACTGGCGCAATGTGCGTATGGATTCGACGTGCTGCTGTTGAGCTTTCTGTGTGGGTGTATGAAGCAGCCAGTGCAGTTGATGTTTTCTGATAGGGGAAGCAACAATCTCTCTCGCTGTTTCTATTATGAAATACATGAATGCATACACACGTGCATGCCATGTCTTTCACTTTCTCCTCCCCTTAACGTTAGGCTATACTTATGATATGTAAGCAAGATTGTTCGGTCCTCTCTACTCTCTCTCTCTCTTCCCTTCCTCTGTCAGAGTTACATCCGGTTCCTCTTGCAATTTTCCTCGTCGTGTCTTACTCGAGCACGAGCGAATACCTTCACGTTTCTTGAATACCTCTTGATCTTTTTTTGTTTCTTCGCCCGAGACGTGCCCTTGTCGCAACCGGGGAGTAAGGTAAGGTTGGTAAGGTTAGGGGTAGGGCGTCTTCTGCTTATGTCCTGTCCCTATGGCAAAGGACGGGGGTACAGGGTGTCTTCTACTTCCAAATGTTTATAGTCTGGAGTCTCCAGGTTGCGTTCCATTGGTGAATCGTTGGCGGCGCATGGCAACGACGTTAATGCAGCAAGGCAGACGCAAGTACCTTTCTGGCGAGGTCAACATTGCGTTCTTGTACAGAATTTTGATTTCCATTTGAGGGATTCTTTGGCGGCCTTAATACTTGCGTTTGCATTTCTATTTTTTGATAGAGCATTTCTATGTTTAACCTAATTGTTTTCATTAATGTAATTTCTTTGTTTATTTGGATTTCAGTATCTTTTAATACTGCAATCCAAGCATATTCTAAAATTGGCTTGCATCGTTATCTTTTCTTAATCTTTCTAGCCTACTACCTTTAACACTTCTTAACTATAGTCTTCACAAACTCATCTTTCTACATAACCATCTCAAAATACTCTGATGTATCCTCTTAACTACACGTTCTTTTTACCTTTATATATACATATAATATATATACACACATATATATACATACTGTATTTACATACATATACATATTTATATTTATATATATATATATATATATATATATATATATATATATATATATATATATATATGTGTGTGTGTGTGTGTGTGTGTGTGTGTGTATGTATGTATGTATGTATATGTATGTGCGTATGTATTCATGAGAGAGAGAGAGAGAGAGCAATGAATACATTTCCTTTTACAGGACTTTACATAGAACTTCCAGCCACAACTCTAGTGATTCTTTCTTTTCCTTTTTTTATCTTCCATATTCTCTAACTTAGTATTTCCACAAAATGCTCCTTTCCTGTTTCATAAGAGAACTTCCAAGAGACAAAGAAAAAAAAAAAAGGCCGTAGAATTTTGTAGCGCTCTCGGTCGGTACCTTTCGAGAAATTTTGGTATGTGACAATGTCACCCGTTTTATTTGTTGCGAGATGTCACATAGCTGTTTAAATCTTCAGGAAGGTTATAATATATAAAAGGGTTATATTATCTTTTAAGCTCTTCAAGATTTAATGATGACAGGATGACTGTCCCTGATACGCATTCAACTTATATGGAAAACGTAAAGTATTCATGATATATTTTTATGGTTAATAATCTTTTTTTATTATATGCTGGACATCTTAGGAATTCATTGTACTATAATGCAAAATTCTGTTGAGTTGAAAGTTCATGGAAGCGGTTTAACGATTCATGTTGCAATTTAAAAATTGATTTTACATTGGGATCTTTTAATTTACAACTGACTGAAGTGATTTAACAATACGTCTCAAACTGTAAGAATTCGTTTTACAATTTGATACTAGTGGGCAAATTAAATCGTGGTCAAATCATTTTAAAAAAATAAGAGGACGACAGAGAGTTCCAAATTCTGGATATGGGATAGAGTACTGGAATCGCTTGACCCTCGAGTGCCCAATTTTCACGCAGTATCTTTAGCATTATGAAAACCGACTTGTACAAAACCGAGGACCAGAAAGCAGTGGCGCCGTACCTATCAAGTTTTCGTAAGCAAACCCCAAAGTAATATCTGTAAAACTAATAAGGGCAGTGACCCTACATAAGAGTTGAGGTCAATATAACCTGAAAGAAGAATCTGACCGAGAGATAGCAGGGAAGCTTGACTCAAAACGATTAAGTTAAGCGGTTCAGTTTGTCGCATTCATATATCACACCATGCAGATCCGAGTTACTTGACTAGTGAAGCCTAATACTAAGGCAGAATTATCTGCATATGGGTAAGACAGAGAGGATAAAAAAATCATCAGTATATAAAATAAGGGAAGGGTGTGAGAGACAGACCAATGAAGACCACCACAGGAAACAGGGAAACACACTGACGTAGCACCGCCAATAAAAAAAAAAAAAAACAGCAGTCTGGCTTCATTTTATTCTTCTTTTTATTATTCACTAGATTATATCGGCACATGAAATTTCGCTGATGTGCGCTTTATTGTTATTATAATATTACAATAACAGGTAAACTTTACAATGTAGAGTAAAATGTGATAAAGAAGCAGACAAAGTTTCATTCGGATCCATACGAACCCATGCAAAACAAACATTGTGAAGTACAGTTTACAGAAATAAACTGTAAAGATATGTACGTTTTATTGAAACATAATTACAGGATATTATTGCAGATCAAAATCATTTCTATGAAGACAAAATACAGCACGGAAAAATAAAACAAAACAAAACAGTACACGAGGCCTTGTAAAGAACACAAGACACCTTATGATGTCATTCTAGTTCTTACCCTTTGCCATGCAGTAAACAGGGGACAGATATAAGAACGTCTATCTATCTATCTATCTATCTATCTGTCTTTATATATATAATATATCTGTATATATATGTGTGTGTGTATGCACACATACATAAACCATAACAATAAATTAATAAAATGGGACACCAAATAAGGCGATTACAACCCTCAGCCACACCTTAACCAAGTCCACTCCACGGTCGAGACTCGAAAGAAAGGAAAAAAAAGGGGGCGGGTGGGGGGGGAAGTGAGACAAATAAAAAAGAAAAAAAATCCTGTGGCCTTTTCCAAGATTTAAGGAAACCGCCCAAAGTCTCTTTACCTGGAATCTCTCTTCTCTCTCTCTCTCTCTCTCTCTCTCTCTCTCTCTCTCTCTCTCTCTCTCTCCATTCCTGACGACGACCGACGATATGTTAGCAGAGGAGTAAAGTTGATGTAACGTTTGGCGGTGGAGGAGAGAGAGAGAGAGAGAGAGAGAGAGAGAGAGAGAGAGAGAGAGAGAGAGAGAGAGAGAGAAAATGTGTAACTTAATTATACTGTACAAATGCGAAGAGACTATGTCTTAACGTAAATGATACATAGTGATTACATTTCATTATACATTCACACTTTATCTATCTATCTATCTATCTATATATATGTATAATATATATATATATATATGTATATATATGTATATATGCATATATATATCCATTTAAATATATACATACATACAGAGAGAGAGAGAGAGAGAGAGAGAGAGAGAGAGAGAGAGAGAGAGAGAGAGAGAGAGAGAGAGAGAGAATGATTTAAAATTTCATGGTGTGGTTCACCTACATCGATAAATAACCACTAAATCTGAAATAATTTAGTATTTAACTTTTATGAAGCAGGGTATTTGTACCCCAATATACCAAATGTAACGTGCTTATAAATCCCGTACTGAGAAAGTGAAAGCTAGAAAAAATGCCAGTAACTGATAGAAATCACTGGGAAAGAAAAAACGACGCGCTAAAATAAAAAAAAAAAGTAAAAAATTACACTCCACTTTAGAACCGACATAATAGTGCTGGTTTAGAATGAAACAGTCTTATACCAGCTCAGGCCCTTGCTCAAATGCGCCCCATGATAGTGTAAAGCGTTAAAGGGGATAAACGGATTGGTATGGACCTCTGGATTCATACCACCCAACTGAGACGAAAATAATGAATGTTTAATGAAAAATAAGCAGGAAAAAATGGGAAATTTTTTTATAACACAACAGGACGTACGGCAATGCGTAATAATGACGGCTGCAAAATGAAAGAGAAGAAATAAGTAATCAATCAATAAATGAAGTAAATAACTGAATACATAAAAAAGAAAGAAAAATATATGACAAATCAGAGACAAAAGGAAATCATTCCCATCTCGAAAACCCACAAACAAATGAATAAAAAGACCAGAGAGGGCAACCACAAATTGCATTTGTCCACCACTGCCATTTCCAAAGTTATGCCAAGACACTGCATCACTGAGAGATCATCTCAAAAATAACTGGACGCTGCCGTTTCCTCCAAGAACACATCAGTGACGCCTGCAAAAACAGAAATGAAAAACTGCTGCAACCACACCAGATTCTAAACTATTATGCCGGAGAACGCAGTGAATGAATAAAGGTAAAATTTCGCTAGTTTGCTCGTGCTCCTGTGAACAGACACACGGACTGAACAGACACACAGACTTTAACGGACACAGACTTTACAGACACACAGACATTACTTATACGCAGACTTAACAGACACAAGACTTTACAGACACACAGACTTAATAGACACAGACGTAACAGACACAGACTTAACAGACAAACAGACTCAACCCAAACATGACATTTTCTTCTAGCATTTCCGTCTAATTTGCTCTGTTAACTTTTCGTTCCAAGACAGGAAACAGCAGAATTTAAACGCCAAGGAAGAGGAAGACGAAGAAGGTAAGCAGAAAGGCAAAAGAGTAAGAGTAGGAATAGACAAAAACTATAGGAGGAAATGGTAAGAGGAGGGGAGAATAAAGGGGGAGGAACACTTGAGAAAAAACAAGAGGAGACTAATAACTGAAGGAGGAAAAGATGATTAGTAAAAGACAAAAGCAAAACGAGGAAATGGAGTAGGAGGGGATAGATTATAACTGAAGGAGAGGGAAGACGATGAAGAGAAGGGTAGGAAACATAAATCGAAGGAGGAGGAGGAAAGACGAAAGAGTATGACGAGGAAGAGAAAAGTGGATAAGACAAGCAATAAAAGGAGGAAAAAGATGAGTAAGGGATGACAGCTAAGTAGAACACGATGAGACATAATAAAGGAAGTGTAAACGGAAATATGAGGAAAAATACAAAATAGAGGGAGTACAAATAGCAGACGAGGACGAAGAAGGAGGAGCACTAACAGAGAGAGAGAGAGAGAGAGAGAGAGAGAGAGAGAGAGAGAGAGAGAGAGCATACTTGAAATAATTACCACAGAAGTGGAAGAAATCTGAATGGTTGTAACAAGTGGCAACTCTGATGACGAAGAATGTGAACGATTAAATAGAAATCAACGAAAAAATAAGGGAGGAAGAAAAACTGAAGACGTAAGAAGAAGAGGGGGAAATAATCACCCACACACAAATAAAATTGGATAGGCGAAATTATCAGTAATTATAATAAAGAAGAATGTGACGATAATCGAGAGAATAGCAGAAATAAGATAGAAGGAAGAAGGGAGAAGGAGAAAAGGCGGAGGAGGAAGACGAAGAGGAGGAGCTGAGCAGTCCCAGTATGTAGGAGGAGAAGGAGGAGGAGGAGGAGGAGGAGGAGGAGGCGTAAAGCAAGGCTTGGTGTGTTGATGCCGGCTGGGTGCACAGGAACCGATGCTTCATAATTGATGGTGAGAGAGTTTGCTCAGGTCTCTCCTCTTGCAGGTCGATGGTTTTGCAAGGAATTGGAGGAATGGTGAGGAGGGAGGAAGAAACTGTGGAGGGAGGTTGAGGAGGAGGAGGACCGAGATGCAAAATAAGTGGGTATTTTAATAGGCTCTTAATGAAACGAGGTTAACGACTGTTTCACTCGTTTCCATCGGGTAGCCAAAAGAATATTGACAGTGGCATCCCTGGGCTGTACGTTTAAAGGTGTTCGAAGCTTCGAACAGTCACAAAGGCAGAGAGAGAGAGAGAGAGAGAGAGAGAGAGAGAGAGAGAGAGAGAGAGAGAGAGAGCTCAGAACTCCAATAGTTTGTTCTCCAGCAGGGATGGGTCACCCTTAAAATAGGTTGGGTGCAATTCAAATGTTCGGCAACGGTTCCAGAGTTGTCGTCGGATTCCTGACTTTTGGCAGCGATTCATTTCAATGCTGGAAGTTCAGGAGGTACTGTGAAGTGGCTTTATATGAAATCAGAAATTTTTAAAATTTTAGATGAATTATACAATACTTTAATTCCATGCAGAGAGGTCAAAGTTCATCATACTCCATGAAATTAAAGTTCATGTTACTATAGCTAAAAGAACCAGCGACATCGCCATGGGCTCCCATCGGAGACCACTCGAAATGTCTCAAATTTCTGTTCAACATGGCAAGACGTCAAGTGGGTTGCAATGCATTTCAATAAATTAAAGGGAATCTTCCTGTGTCCATTCATGGTGGTTACGAAGTGTCTCTGTTGTTTCAGCCATGATGGAATCGACTTTCCCTGGCACTGGGAAATATTGGGGCGTTCCAGAGGGACGCCGGCGATTACGACTTCCTGGAATATAGGTGACACCTACAAAATGTGACTTTTTCCTCCTTTTTAACAGCCCACAGTTTCTCTGGCTGTCGGCTGGGTGGATTCTAGAGGTATTGGTACTGCTGGTCAAGCAATAAGCAAAACTCAAAACCTACAAGACACCGTTGTGTTGCTGAAGCAAATGGCTACTTAGTTTAAAGGCAGCTTCCCAAGGATATTTTTCGTTATAAAGGAAGATGTTCAAGTAAGGTCCAGTTTCCTGGCAAATGTTCCGATGGCTCATTTTCAGATGTCCTGGTAAATTACTCGGTTCACAGACAGATGTCAAAGTAAATGACTTAGTTCACTGAAAAATCCACATATATTACACAGTTGCAGGTAAATGGTCTGTAAATGCCCCAACCTACTCGCAACTATAAAGGTGGATGTTCAGATAAATTACTCGAGTCACGGGCAGATGACCAATAAATTATTCACTTTACTGGCAAATGTCCATGATAGACAGCTCAAGCCAGGTAAATAACTTTGTGTACAAGAAATGTCCATGTAAATGACTAAGTTTCACAGGCAGGTGTTCAATGACTTATTTTAAAGGCATATGTCGAAATACGGGACTTAGCTTAAAGGCAAATTGCCAAGTAAATGGTTCAGTTTACAGTCAAAGGTCTTCAGTTTAAAGGCAGATGCCCAAGAAATGGCTGCTCAGTTTCAAAGAATTTGACCAAAGAGATCGTTCGGTTCAAAAGTGAATGCTCAACTAAACGGCTCAGTTTATATGCGTGCGTCCTAGTAAAAGGTTCAGTTGACAGATAGGGGTTTTAGTAAAAGTAGTCCAACCTATGAGGTCCTGGGGATATTTTATGGATAAATCTCTTATACAGTATTTCAGTTTACTTATAGGCGTAGATTTTCAATTGAATATGCAAGTTATATATTGTAAGTAAGCACGTGAATTGTACAGAGTGCTACATAACTAACGTCCATCAAATTCATCCAAGCTTGCAAGAGACGGCATATAAAAGAGCCATCTGGCATCAAGTCCTCAGTGCTTAAGAGGATACAGATCTTCATTCAGGTTTATGTTGCTGATCAAACATTTTCAGGAGATAGGGCGAAAGGCCAAAAACATATAATGGCACCTTCCCTTAACAAAGAGTAATAGAAAGAATTATCAAATTTAGACAACGGAGGGGGACCGAGCGTCAGGTTAACACCTGATGGTTGCAGTGGAATGGCAAAGGCTTCGTAACCAAGAAGGTAATTACATAAAACATAATCGTGGATCCCATTTTTCATACAGTCCCAAACGTATGTGACAGGCAAGGGCATGGAGAAGGGCAGAATACCACATACAACATTTGAGGGTATGGTGCAAGAAAGAAACCTGTGGTTAGACCATGAATATAATCGAGACTCTATATGTACTGAATACTGAAGTCCTAAATGACTGGGTCGAGACAGCGCCAAGCAAAGTGCCGAGAAGGGTCTCGTGCGAAATGCAAAAGGTTACAATAAGGCTCGAGAGCCATCCTGACGAGTTTTCTAACTTATTTATTTAGAAAAACTAATTTCCTTGATCAGAATTTTGTCACAAAATATGACTAAAACCATCAAAACCGCAGATCACGAACCTCCATAATTCGAAAATACCTCCTTCCACACGGGGACCGCGATCCCCAAAATAGGAAGCATTTTCCCATAGCCTATAAGAGAAAACCCTACAGGCACTGGGAGGTTTTTTCACTCTTCGCTTACATGTGGAGAGGAACAACCAGCCACCCTATGCGATCTGATTAGCAAGTGACACCGTAATTAACAAAATATTAATTAGCAATTTACCGAGTTGAGGAATGTAATTAAGCTACCGCTAAATCATTTCCGACGTTCTTGCTCTCGGTGACAGCAAGTCTGGACTCAGACTGACTCTCGGGACTGTTCAAGCTGACAAGAGCCCCCCCAAAAAAGGTATTTTCACTTCCGCTATATTTGGAGCGGCGCCCCCCAAAAAAGGGAAACATCAGCTGCGTTCGAAATACATGCGTTCAGAACATGTTTGGGAGCGATCCTAAATATAACTGAAACATGTTTCGAAAAAGGATCGATATAGTGTGTTTAAAACGAGCTTGGGAGCGAGTCCAAGCGTAACAAGTGCACAAATACGAATGTAAGTAGACGTGTTTGAAAGAAATTCCAATTATTATAGATAGATAGAATATAGCATTTAGGCCAAAGGCCAAGCGCTGGGACCTACGGGGTCATTCAACGCTGAAACGGAACTTGACAGTAAGAAGGTTTGAAAGGTGTGACAAGAGGAAAACCTCGCAGTTGCATTATGAAACAATTGTTATGAGAGGGCGGAGAGTCAGGCGGAAGAATGAGAATTTAAACGGAGGTACAGTAAAAAGAATGAAAGAGGTTGCAGCTAGGGACCGAAGGGACGCTGCAAATACCCTTAAGTAATGCCTACAGTGCACCACGTGAGGTGCACTGATGGCGCTACCCCCCTATGGTACCAAATATTATATGTGCGGTACGTGTCTGTGAGGTCTAAATATGGCAGGTTTGGAAGTTAGTGTCATTTTTACAGAATTCATTTATTTCATGCTATCCGGACAAAGAAAACCATGGCTGCCCGAATCCCTGCCCTCCTACAAGCCAGAGTCCCTTGCTTTTCTTTTTATCTGCTCCCGTCTTACAAAACGGAACTTTGCAAAATGTCTCGATGTTTCTCTCCCATCCAAGGAAACAAGAGCTTTTTGACTGTCCTTTTTGACTGACCATAAATTTCACAATCCCAGATTCATCCTCCAAATTCCTTGGACTGTGGAAGGATACCGAACGAATCGGAATCATAACATCCTGACTTTTATCCTGAGAAAAGGGTCCTTCTTCCTCGCCCTTCATCAAAATCATTACATCTCCTCCCTTAAGAAAGATATATTCAAACTCTCTCCTGAGAGAGAGAGAGAGAGAGAGAGAGAGAGAGAGAGAGAGAGAGAGAGAGATCAACAAGGTAGTCCACCACCCCTGGGTAGAGGAACCATTCTACAGGTATTCTATAGATGTTCTTATCACGCACACGCACATCTCCCTATCTCTCTCTCTCTCTCCCTCTCTGTCCAAAAGTCCCCAGCTTCGCTAGAAATGTATGAAAGGCCGTCTCCTCCTTTCAATCCCTATTCTCCCCCTTCCCCTCCTTCCCTCCCCCGGGCTCACCTTGCTTTGGCAACAGGATTAAGGAGGCTGCAAACGATGTCTATTACAGCCAGAGGACAAAAAGAGAGAAAAAAGGTAAGAAAAGAGTTGGTTATGTGTCATAATGACGAAACTGGCGATGCTGAAACTTTGGCGTTTAGTTTCTTTCCTTTGCTTACTTTTCCTCTCTCTCTTTTCTCATTATATATATATATATATATATATATATATATATTATATTATATATATATATATATATATATATATATATATATATATATATATATATATATATTATATATATATATATATATTATATATATATATATATATATATATATATATATATATATATATATATATATATATATATATATATTATCTAGGATTTATTTGCTATTCTTACTTTTCCATTGCGATAAAAATGGTGATGGCAATTATTATTATTTCCTATATTGTTTTTCCTTCGGTTCTAGTCATTCCTCTTCTATTTAAACCTGACTGGTTTGCTCTCCTTCACGTACATGAACCAACTGCCCTT
Source organism: Macrobrachium rosenbergii (assembly GCF_040412425.1). NCBI lineage: Eukaryota > Metazoa > Arthropoda > Malacostraca > Decapoda > Palaemonidae > Macrobrachium > Macrobrachium rosenbergii. The sequence goes on from NC_089796.1 coordinate 26,177,729, forward strand.
GCTGCCCTTGCCAGTCATAGCTTCGCACGACTAGGCTTAAACAGAATAGGAATAACTGGAACCGAAGGAAAAAACAATATAGGAAATAATAATAATCGCCATCATTTTTATCAAAATAGAAAAGTAAAACTAACAAATAAAACCGAGATAATAATAATAAAATAATAATAATAATAATAATAATAATAATAATAATAATAATAATAATAATAATACGGTGATGAAATCCAAGAGGGATAATCGAGCAGGTTCTCGGCAACTGTCGTTTTGTATATATTTTTAATATACATTTACAATGACACCATTGTGAATTTATTCACCTTTTTTATGGACTCCTCCGACTGTGACGCTTTTATAAATAATAATAATAATAATAATAATAATAATAATAATAATAATAATAATAATAATAAAGCTAGTAAACTGCATCGAATTATTCCTTAGAGCAAACAATAACGAAGTTTCTCGTTAAAATCTGAAGCAAAACATGAAATAAACAAAAAACAATCGACACTCACTCACACCTTATTTATAGCTTCCTACACTACTCAAAACTATAAAATACGTACAAGAAGGAATAAAAGCGAAGTGTTCTTCCTCGTTAAACAATAAATTTTCCCGTCTGTCAAAATCGTCTAGACAGGCGAGTCCGAAACGCCTTGAGGAAGAAGTAACTTGAAAATATTGTAAATATTATTAGTTTGCAGTTAACCAATGGCAACAAATACGTGATTGCTTGTTTGTATGTGAGTGCACATATCATCTACGAAAATACAGGAAATGATTTCGAGTGTAGATGCAAACGCATTTGCAGTGTTTAAGTAACACTTATAAGTGCAAGAAATATACTGCAAGTGTTTGCAGCA
>NC_089796.1:26183594-26233594 GCF_040412425.1 Macrobrachium rosenbergii
ATATCTTTCTGTTTCTCTCTCTCTCTCTCTCTCTGGAATGGAACATCTCTCTTGTGTATGAGTACAAAGCAGGTTACCTCTCTCTAATTTCTCTGATTCTCTCTCTCAGATATATTTTTTCCGTTTTCCATGACACGTTCTGAGTATATGTGGAAGATATATTTCTGTTTTTCTTTCCTTGAGACACTTTCTTTTCAAGGGACCTTGTTTTCTCACCTTTATCATCTTAGGGGTGTACTCGAAAGTCAGTTCTCTCCCTCTCTTTCTCTCTCTCTCTCTGAATGTGCGCAAGATACCCACTATGATTTCCATGTGACCTCTCTCTCTCTCTCTCTCTCTCTCTCTCTCTCTCTCTCTCTCTCAGTGTGAGCAAGATATCCACCATAATTTCCAGGAGACCTCTCTCCCTCTCTCTCTGTTTTAAGTAACATTTTTAGTCTTCTCTATTCTCTTAGATGATCTACTAATTCTAAGTCTTTTATATCCTCTTAGATAATCTAATTCTCTCTCTCTCTCTCTCTCTCTCTCTCTCTCTCTCTCTCTCTGGGGCTTGGGCAAAAGTATTGCCGGCACTCGGTCGCCCATTTCTTAGTCATGAGAACCATTTAACCGATATATCTCGCCGAGGCATTTGGCCAATATTCCCTTCACACGGATATTTTCGCAGTCGGGCTAAATGGCCTCCGATCGATGCAGCAGCCCTTACATACACATTCTCAACGAGGCGAAACATGTTCGGAACACGTTCCAGACACGCTTGACCACGATGTCAATACCTTTTATTGTTATGATGATGATGATGTCACTTGAAGCCAGTTTGATTTAAAGCAAGCAATTTCCTTCTTTTAAATATTATTATCATCATCGCCATTATTATTATTATTGTTATTATTATTACCTCTACAATGTACGTCGCAACGTGTATGTAAACATTATTGATTAGTCACTTCGTTTCATAACGACAATCAACAGGTAATGAACGCCGTGTTGAGAATTGCCGTCTTCCAATATGGGACCACAGCTTTCATCACTGGCTTCCATGTTAGTAAGCAAAGTGAAGTTAACTAAGGCAAAGAATCACGATAGTACGTATCGACCCTCTCTTACACTACAGTCATTTCTGGGGCTATGTGAACGTTAATTATTTTTTTTTTTTTCAACATCTAACAAAGATGAATGCATATAAAAAATGTGAAACAACAGTCACTGCCACATTTTATCTCTAACTGCAGAATCGAGGATGAACTTCTGGTGCAGAAAACTTACGCAAGGTCATTTCATATAACTCTATAGAATCCCCATCAAAAGCAAAAGAGAAAGAATTGATTAAATAATATGGAAGGATATCAAATTACAAATCTTCTATAATAATAAAATCCGAATGGATCTTGTTTGTCCACGGCCCAGGTGGGACCAGGGTAGGTAGGGGATCGGGAGGGTGGGGGAGACATGACAAATCCACCCTCCTCCTGCAAACCTGTTTGTCCGCCCTGGGTGGGGCATGGTAGGTAGGGGATCGGGAGGGTAGGGGAGACACGACAAATCCACCCTCCTCCTGCAAACCTGTTTGTCCGCCCAGGGTAGGCGAGGTAGGTAGGATATCGGGAGGGTAGGGGAGACATGAAACATCCACCCTCATCCTGCAAACCTGTTTGTCCGCCCCGGGTAGGGCGAGGTAGGTAGGGGATCAGGAGGGTAAGGGAAACATCTCACATCTACCCCCCGGCTCCACGCAGCGTAGGGCGCGCCATCAGGCTCCTAAATAATATTTGGAAAACCAAAAAGAAGGCAAGAAAATATGGCCAAAACGCACCTTAAACGAGGAGATAAAACCTCTCAATAAAGAGAAGAGTCGCCAAATGAAAAGATTTCTATGCTATATATGCATACTGAAAACCCCAATCTCTTAGTGCCTGAATATACTAACAAATAATAATTATACACATGAAAATTACCTGGAGTGTATATACCTCTCAGAATTTATAAGCATAAAAACGCATATGATAATTCTGCGACTTTAAAGGCCTCATTGTAAGTGTCGTCATATATATATATATATATATATATATATATATATATATATATATATATATATATATATATATATATATTATATACATATATACACATACATATAAAATACATATACATATATATATATATATATAAAATATATATATATATATATATATAAAATATTCGTGCACGGACGTACACAAAATCCATGTTTTGAAAATACAAAAGGATATACTCGTGCACAGGAACGCATGTAAATTTTAACCTAGTACAATGCGTGTAAGTACACGCAAATACTTCACACACGCGCTCAGATACGTGCGAGCATGTGTGTTCGTCGTACCCACGAGTAAAATGGGTAAGTCCTCCTCGTTCAGAGGTGCATTGCGCACACCTGTTGATCCCGCGCAACGAGACTGCAGTGCCAACATGAATGGGCCAAGTTCAGTTCCTCGATAATGGATGGTTCTCTGGCGCGCGTGTAAGAATAATAATAATAATAATAATAATAATAATAATAATAATAATAATAATAGTTCATTAGTGTTTGTTTACATAGCAACACAGTTTATTATATAATTGTAGATTTTAATGACACAATAATAATAATAATAATAATGTTCATTAGTGTTTATTTACATAGTAACACAGTTTATTAAACAACTGTAGATTTTAATGACACAATAATAATAATAATATTAATAATAATAATAATAATAATAATTTATTATAATAATAATAATAATAATAATAATAAGTCTTAATAATACATATTAATGATTATTACTATTAATGATTTTTATTTCAAAAACAGTTTTAAACGAGATTTGAATTTCTTAGTAATAAAATCCACCGTCAATTAGCTCGTTGGTCATCCTCTATATGGTAAACTGTGTTATGTAAACAAACATTTATAGGGAGGTCATGATCGGTGCTGAATTTCAGGTGTTCGGAAAGTCTTTGTTCTGTTTTCGTCTTTTTACATATTAATACAGTTTTACTATATAATTGTCGTATTTTATTTCCTGGCTGCCGTGGGGAGGAGAAAAAACGTAAGTTTTACACAAGAGATTGTGAATTTCTTAGCATTATTATTGTTATTATTATTACTATTAAGAATGATTCTGAAAATTATAATGTATGATTCATTATATTTTAACTTTAATATAATAATAACAACACTGGAGAGAGAGAGAGAGAGAGAGAGAGAGAGAGAGAGAGAGAGAGAGAAACTCAAACAGTAGTAAGTTCGTTATATAGATCAGTGGTCGTTCGTTCACCAATAGTTAAGCAACGCTGGGTCTGTTGATAAGTACGTGGATGGGTGACCAATAAGAAAATAAAATAAAATTTTATAATATATATATATATATATATATATATATATATATATATATATATATATATATATATATATATATATATATATATATATATATATATAGAGAGAGAGAGAGAGAGAGAGAGAGAGAGAGAGAGAGAGAGAGAGAGAGAGCGATTTCAACCGGTTGCGTAGAGCCTAAAACTATCTAAATCAACAACTAAAATTCAAAAGAAGTCTTCGAACAAATTTACCTAAAACAAAAAAATCTTACTGCAAACAAGGAGGTACTTCATTTCCAAGAATTTTGCCAATTATCTCTGTATTTATCTTTGCGTCTGCTCTCTCTCTCTCTCTCTCTCTCTCTCTCTCTCTCTCTCTCTCTCTCTCTCTCTCTCTCTCTCTCTCTCTCTCTCTCTCTCTCTCTCTCTCTCTCGTTTTCGTTCTCTCTTCGTAACTTTCTATCAGACGATCCACCTACTCTCCCACCCTTCTCCTCTCTATCTCTCTCGGTCTAGGACCAATAATCAATCAACCATTCTCTCTCTCTCTCTGAGATATATACTGTATATATATATATATATATATATATATATATATATATATATATATATATATATATATATATATATATATATATATATACATATACATATACTGTATATATATATATGTATGTATGTATGTATGTATGCATGTATGTATATATGAATTATCCGTTCTTCCCTTTTCCTCTCTCTCTTTAAATTTCTCTACCTCTCAGAAAGAAAATCTTTCTTTTTCTTTCCTTAAGACAACCATCGCAATTAACCATTTTCTCATAGTTGACCCCCCTACCCGCCATTTATTCTTCTTTATTGGCCTCCTCTTTCTCTCCATCTCCTTTACAAACACCCAGTCAAACCCGATTCTGATTCTCATTTATTCCCCGCTCTCTTTCTCTTCCAGTTCTCCCCCAACAAGGCCCAGGGGGTGTGTGTATTGGGGGAAGGGGTGGGTGAGGCTGGGGTGGGAGGGATGGGGGTGGGGGACATGTTCCACTTAATTACGCAGACCCGAAGAAGTAAAAATGGCGGAAACCCGGCTTTTAATAAAGTCATAAACGTTTCTCTAAAGGAAAGTTCTGAAAACGCTTCCAAAATCTTCGTTAATGATGCCTCAAGGATTCCTGGAGAGAGAGAGAGAGAGAGAGAGAGAGAGAGAGAGAGAGAGAGAGAGAGAGAGAGAGATACATGCACATATTGAAAGCGGGAGACAGTGAGACAAAGAGGGACGGGGAGGAGGAAAGATGGGTGATATGAAGAATGCTACATAATGTGAAAAAATAAATCTCCAGGGGGAGAGAGAGAGAGAGAGAGAGAGAGAGAGAGAGAGAGAGAGAGAGAGAGAGAGAGAGAGAGAGAGAACTGTATAAACGGGATCATTCGTTAGGGCTTTACATGGCAAAATTTTAATATAATAATTATTGAAAAATTTAATTTGGAAATTGCATTTCTACAACGTTCCCTAAGACGTCTCAAAATAATAATTACACAAAATGAAATTTCCCTCTACTTCAAAAGAGAGAGAGAGAGAGAGAGAGAGAGAGAGCGCACAGTCAAACTCATTATGTCAAAAGGATTGAAATCACTGGACCGTCGCATAAAATTTCAATTCCGAATATTCGAAGTCTTATGACTTTCCTAAGGTTCCTAATCACCTGACGGACGGATTATAACCTTTTCCTTTATCTAAGGCTGACTGGAAGAGGTAATCTAACGTCTTCATTTAGCCCAGGCCCCATAGGAACAAGGAAGAGAGGGGAGAAGGCTGGAGAACGTTAAGAATCGGGGGAAAAAGGAAGTACGAAATGAATTCAAAAGTTAGTAGAATGAAAGTACATCGTCGACTGTTTCTTTTCCATTTCTCACGATGGGAATACCTTGACAGACGAGTCTGTAAATGCGCGCGAGCGTCATACACACACATATGTATATATATTATACATGAATATAAGAAGGCCCATAAAACACTATTTAAACGTTGCAACCATATATTTCGGGCACTTGCTTCTGTGCCCCTGTTCACTGGTAGAATATGGACAGATGAAATGTTACAAGGGTATATATACAAAGCATATATGGGTGTGGCATCAAGATGGAATGCAGGTTTAAATAGTGTTTTATGGGCCTTCTTATATTCATGTTACACTGTGGTATTACAGGAAAAGACATTCATATTATACATTATATACATTTTTTCTTTCCCTCTTTTTCAGGGGAGACAGAACTGAGGGTCAATCTTATGGTTCTCATAAGAGTTTATGGGATGAGGTTGCCAGTCCCGTGCCCTTCTCCACTGTGGCTGTGACCTATCACCTCTGTTGACGCAAGGTTGATAACCACCAAACCACAGGGACCAAAATAATGTGTGTATGTATATTTATACGTATATGTATATATATGTATATATATACATATATATACATATGAATATACACATATGTGTGCGCGTGCGTGTGTGTTGCTGCGGTATACGGAGATATCACGTGATTAGCAGAATACCGTGCATGCAACAGAAGGTAGGGGGAGGAAGGAGCAGAGGAGAAGAGAGGAGGAAGAGAAGACAGGAAAGGAGGATAAAAAGAGAAAATGAAGCCCAGAGCGTACAGTAGGTGTGGTGGCGTCGGTAACGTTTTAAAGTGGCGCTGAGGTGTTGGTGCCCCGTTCGTCGAAGGTCCAGACCTACTTTAAACCCACGACACCAGGCAGCCTCAGTTTAGCGCCATTTTTCGATCCCATTGAATCATTTAGTGCCTCGAACATGGCACTATTCTTCTTCTTTTATATACCAACGAGCGCCACACAGCCTCGACACTGTTCTCCTTGATTTTTTTAATATACCAATGAGCATGTCGTACATCTAACACCATTCTTCTTTTTTTTTTTTAAATATACCAATGAGCACGTCGTACATCTAACACCATTCTTCTTTATTTTTAAAATATACCAATGAGCACGTCGTACATCTAACACCATTCTTCTTTTTTTTTTTTAAATATACCAATGAGCACGTCATACATCAAGCACCATTCTTCTTTTTTTTTTAAATATATCAATTAGTACGTCATACATCTACCAACTTTCTTCTTTTCTTTTTAAATATACCAATGAGTACGTCATACATCTAGCAACTTTCTTCTTTTTTTAAATATACCAGTGAGCACGTCATACATCTAGCAACTTTCTTCTTTTTTTAAATATACCAGTGAGCACGTCATACATCTAGCACCATTCTTCTTTTTTTAAATATACCAATGAGCACGTCATACATCTAGCAACTTTCTTCTTTTTTTTTAAATATACCAGTGAGCACGTCATACATCTAGCACCATTCTTCTTTTTTTTTCAAATATATCAATTAGTACGTCATACATCTACCAACTTTCTTCTTTTCTTTTTAAATATACCAATGAGTACGTCATACATCTAGCAACTTTCTTCTTTTTTTTAAATATACCAGTGAGCACGTCATACATCTAGCACCATTCTTCTTTTTTTAAATATACCAATGAGCACGTCATACATCTAGCAACTTTCTTCTTTTTTTTAAATATACCAGTGAGCACGTCATACATCTAGCACCATTCTTTTTTTTTAAATATACCAGTGAGCACGTCATACATCTAGCACCATTCTTCTTTTTTTAAATATACCAGTGAGCACGTCATACATCTAGCACCATTCTTCTTTTTTTTAAATAAACGAGTGAGCACGTCATACATCTAGCACCATTCTTCTTTTTTTAAATATACCAGTGAGCACGTCATACATCTAGCACCATTCTTCTTTTTTAAATATACCAGTGAGCACGTCATATATCTAACAACTTTCTTCTTTTTTTAAATATACCAGTGAGCACGTCATACATCTAGCACCATTCTTCTTCTTTTTAAATAAACCAGTGAGCACGTCATACATCTAGCACCATTCTTCTCTTTTTCAAATATACCAATGAGCACGTCATACATCTAGCACCATTCTTCTTTTTTTAAATATACCAGTGACCACTTTTTTTCATATATCTAACAACTTTCTTCTTTTTTTAAATATACCAGTGAGCACGTCATACATCTAGCACCATTCTTCTTTTTTAAATATACCAATGACCACGTCATACATCATCTAGCAACTTTCTTCTTTTTTTAAATATACCAGTGAGCACGTCAAACATCTAGCACCATTATTTTTTTTTAAATATACCAATGAGCACATCTAGCACCATTCTTCTTTTTAAACATCTAGCACCATTCTTCTTTTTTTTTTTAAATATACCAATGGTCATACATCTAGCATCATACATCTAGCAACATTCTTTTTTTTTAATATACCAATGAGCACGTCGTGCATCTAGCACCATTCTTTTTTTTTAATATACCAATGAGCACGTTATACATCTAGCACCATTCTTCTTCTTTTTTTAAATATCCCAATGACCACGTCATACTTCTAGCACCATTCTTCTTTTTTTTTTAAATATACCAATGAGCACGTCATACATCTAGCACCATTCTTCTTTTTTTTAAATATCCCAATAGGCACGTCATGCGTCATACCATTCTTTTTTTAATATACCAACCATTCTTCTTCTTTTTTTAAAATATACCAATGAGTACGGCACGTCTTGTGCATCTAGCACCATTCTTCTTTTTTTTTAAATATACCAATGAGCACGTCATACATCTAGCACCATTCTTCTTCTTTTTTTAAATATCCCAATGACCACGTCATACTTCTAGCACCATTCTTCTTGTTTTTAAATATACCAATGAGCACGTCATACATCTAGCAACGTCTTTTTTTTTTTAAATATACATCTAGCACCATTCTTCTTCTTTTTTTAAATATACCAATGAGTACGTCATACATCTAGCATTCTTGTTTTTTTAAATATACCAATGAGCACGTCATACATCTAGCAGCATTCTTCTTGTTTTTTTTTTAAATATACCAATGAGCACGTCATACATCTAGCACCATTCTTCTTCTTTTTAAATATACCAATGACCACGTCATACATCTAGCACCATTCTCCTTTTTTTTTAAATATAGCAATGAGTACGTCATACATCTAGCAACATTCTTCTTTTTTTTTTAAATATACCAATGAGCATGTCATACATCTAGCACCATTTCTTCTTTTTTTTTTTTAAATATTTCTTCTTCTTCTTTTAAATATACCAATGACATCACATTCTGTTTTTTTTTAAATATACAATCAGCACCATCCTTCTTTTTTTTTAAATAGCACCACCAATGAGCACGTCATACATCTAGCACCAATCTTCTTCTTTTTTTTTAAATACCAATGAGCAAGTCATACATCTAGCAGCATTCTTCTTGTTTTTTTTAAATATACCAATGAGCACGTCATACATCTAGCACCATTCTTCTTTTTTTAAATATACCAATGAGTACATCATACATCTAGCAACTTTCTTTTTTTTTAAATATACCAATGAGCACGTCATACATCTAGCACCATTCTTCTTCTTTTTTAATATACCAATGAGCACGTCATACATCTAGCAGCATTCTTCTTTTTTTTTTAAATATACCAATGAGCACGTCATACATCTAGCACCATTCTTCTTTTTTTTTTAAATACCACCAAAGAGAACGGCATACATCTAGCACCATTCTTCTTCTTTTTTTATATATACCAATGAGCACGTCATACATTTAGCAACTTTCTTTTTTTTTTTAAATATACCAATGACCACGTCATACATCTAGCACCATTGTTCTTTTTTTAAATATACCAATGAGCACGTCATACATCTAGCAGCATTCTTCTTGTTTTTTTTAAATATACCAATGAGCACTTCATACATCTAGCACCATTCTTCTTCTTTTTTTAAATATACCAAAGAGAACGTCATACATCTAGCACCATTCTGCTTTTTTATATACCAATGAGCACGTCATACATCTAGCACCATTCTTCTTTTTTTTATATACCAATGAGTACGTCATACATCTAACCCCATTTCCTGCTTGCCTACATCATTTTCTATGGAAAACTTAGCATCTCTCTCGCATTTAGCACCATTTTGATTACCAATATAATCTAGCACTCCTTATCAGCATTAACGTATCTCTTAACATCATCTATTTTAGCATTATGTTACACGAGCCTTGCACCAACTACCATACCATACACTTTCTATAATCAGTCTGTTTCTCTACCACTTAGCACCTCATAAATTCAACTCCATTCTGATATCTAACGTTCTTTAATGATACCTACCTTACCACCAAGCCTTGTACAACCTACAATAGACATCATTTTGATTTTTAGCATCCCACACGCCACACTTCAGCCCTTTGCAATATTTGAGCTCAGTTATTTACACTAGTTACTTTTTTAGCTCCATTCTCAAGTCGAAGGTCCCTAGTCGCCGAATAAAATTTTCCATTTGCACTATCCACGTCTAAAACTCTCCTAATGCACATCATCTTCTAAAAGCCCTTACCACCATTGATAACAGTCATTTAGTCCACCTACAGGAGCCCAATCTTCAAGATTTTACTTTTTGTTTACAAATTATTTAAAACCTATAAAATATTTTGGGAGTCGATGACCACTGCCGTTGCGATGCAAAATTATTAAGCAAATCAATCCATCAATCCTGGAAAGGCAAGCAAAAGGGTCAAATCATTGTCCTTACTCAGCCATGCCTTTAAAAGAAACTGTGAGAATTATAATAGTACCAATAAAGCATTAGTAAATAGTAAATGAATTTACCGAAAGTCATTTCTAAAGCTCCAATCACACCTTCATATCAGTAAAATGAAGGTGATTATGCATATATAAATATTACGTATATCATCATGTAAATGAATAAATCGATGCGTGGTCATACACAAACATGTACTGTATGCCATTCAGTAAAACATGACATACACACTTCACATTCACATACACACACACATATATATATATGTGCATATGTATTTATGTACATACGTATATATGTCTGTGTGCACACACACACACATACAAACACAATTGCAAAATCACAGAAGAAAGAAAGAAAACAGCCGACTGTCTTAACTTACCATGTAGGAGGCTTTTCATAACAATGGCAGCTTTCAACTTACCTGAAACAGAGAGAAGTTATTAAATTTTAAAAATACTTAAAAAATTACAAAAACATAATAACACGCCCACACACACACACACACACACACATATATATATATATATATATATATATATATATATATATATATATATATATATATATATATATATATATATATATATATATATATATATATATATATATATAATATATATACTGACTCACCAAAATTGCATGTGAATTTATGGTAAGCACATTACCTTTATCAATGTTGATTGTTTTCCTTGCATTTAATTTTTGACTGATTTTTCTAAACTGTGCCTCATTTGTACCCCGTAAATGAGTGAATAATCGTGAATAGTACTTGGTACTTTATTTCTGTCTGCTATTTTCGCTAATGGGTACAAACACACACACACATATATATACATACATATACATATTTATATATAATATATATACACACATATATATAATATATATATACATACACACACACATATATATATGTTATATGACCAAAGAGCCTTGAATTAGCAATTAAGTACAAATGAAGGAACCCCAATTTCCAATGAAAATGGAATCGAAGATTTGAACATTATAGCTACCACAAATACATGTATATCTGATAAAAGTACTGATACGTACAAAAGACAGGCGGGCCTTTCTATCATTCCTCAAGTTATGATATCGTGCGGACAGGTACGTACAACATTTACGCAAAAGGCGCATAATTTTTACTTAAAAATATGACTTGTTTCTTTTCAAAAAGACGTTTTTCCAGCAATCGGGGATCCCATTAACTCGGCGTTTACGATCACGGCTGAAATTTATTGGGGAACTTTCCAGATTTCTGAATACGTAAGGCAGTGCAACGTCTCAGCCTTTTTTCATTAAAACTTCGCCTGTCTTCGGCAACGGCAATGTTGATCGTGCCATTATGACGGCCTGGGCTAGACGAAGGTGGCGGGATATTTCTCACGATTAAGGTCTTCATTATATTTTATTAATACTTGCCTCTTACCTTCTGATCGTTAATTTTACCATGCGACGTGATTGTCATTGGAGTAGGAAACCCTCTACAGTGTTCATACGCAATCTATTTACAAATGGGTGAGGTTGCACGTGTCACGTCCATAGCCCCTTCGTATCATTTGCACGCTTCTTCATTCACAACTATCATCCGTTAAGAATGTCGAGAGATGGGTAGACCACGTCAATTTATCAGTTTTTATTATGCACTATAAAATGATACCATTCCCCCTATGAAAGATAGTCTGGGGCTCCATTCAGTCAATAAATACTACGACAACAGGAACTGACACCAATTCGGTAATTTCCAAAGGTTGCGTCATACGGCAACGTTTTCCTCCATATTGCCCTCTAACTTGGTACCATGCTGTCAATTCTGACACCAAAACATAAGGTGCTAATGTTCGTGTTCGTGAGACTATGCAAACATGTATATCCTTGCCACTTTAACTGGCTAATATGTGCAAAGATTGGCTGATGACGAAGACTGCTGGTGTACATTTTGACAAGCGACTTTCCTATAATGAAGGGTCAACTAACATAAAATTCAAGAAGCGACCTTGCAACCATACTGACCACTCGATGCAAAGTATGACTAATGTCTCTGCCACCAGTATTGACTATTTATTGCAAAGATTGTGGCGACTTTGCCAATGGCATAGACTGTTTGACGCAAAGACTTTGGGACCAATACAGTACTGGCATTTTGGCGTGAAGATTGATTAGCGACTTTGCCGTCCACAGTATTGGATATCTGGTGCAAAGTTTGGCTAACGACTTCGCTACCAATACTGGATAACTGGTTCAAATTCTGGGTAACTGCCTTGACATCAATACTGGCACAATGGTGCTACGTTCGGCTGCAAAAAGCCTAAATTCTAAGATGCCTGAATGTGTGCCCGTGGTACAACACCAGCATCACAATACCTGTTGTAACATTCAATGGAAAAGAAAAAGTGAATTTAATTTCATAACAAGGTGATGAAATCCGTATCTGTTGTCGTGAAAATTGCTTCTGATGAATCTTCCATATGAATCTATACTCATTACGAACATCAATAATAATAATAATAATAATAATAATAATAATAATAATAATAATAATAATAATAATAATAATAATAAAATAAGCAAAACTGGGGTGATGAGCACATGGTTAATAACAATTCTGCAATACAAAAAATAAAGACAGCGTTGATGAAACTTGCAACGAATCTTGACATTCTGGTATAACCAGAAGGGGTCGTAATAACACCCGGAAGCTATCAGTGAAAGCAATAGCAAGTATTTACAGGAAATGAGTTCATCGGCCCTTACCCTTTCATTCCCTCTATAAATACAATTTAGGTTCAATCGATTACTTGTTAAATCAATCCCCACCGTCATCCATTTTCAATTTTGTTTCATTTCTCTTCAGGGGCAATATCTCTCTAGCTCTCTTTCTCTCTCTCTCTCTCTCCCCCCTAATCTCCATTTATTCTGATAACTGTTTCTTCAATTTTCGTTTCTAATTTACCTTCTAAATGCATTCTTTCCCGGAGCTTCTTTCCCTACCTTTTTTCCTCCCCCTCCCCCTCTTTCTCTTTCTCTTTCTCTTCTAATCTGAGTTCTTATATGTAGGTGAATTTGATCAGATCCTTCTATTTTCAGTTTTCTGTAAAAGAAAACTATTGTGACGGCTTTGACTGTCCGCCCTCAGATCTTAAAAACTAGGCTGGGGCCTGAGGCTATCCAGGGCTACCAGCAGCCCTCTAGGTTTTATTTTATTAATGTAAAGTTAGCCATAATCGTGCGTCTGGCAACGCTATAGGACCAGCCACCACCGGGCAGTGGCTGAAAGCTTCACGGCCCACGGATCATACAGCATTATACACTATACAGAGAACTCAATGCGCCGAAGAAACTTCGGTGCATTTTTTACTTGTTTGTTGTGTTCTTCACTCCATATATTTTCTCCACAAATACCCTTTCTCTGCATGTCTATTACCCTCTTCATCTTCATTTTAAACTTGTTACCTTCATGGTTCTCTCTCTCTCTCTCTCTCTCTCTCTCTCTCTCTCTCTCTCTCTCTCTCTCTCTCTCTCTCTCTCTCTCTCCTTGGATAATGAATTCCCTGCATCCCTTCCTCCAGAGAGATCAATTTCCTCCTCCTTCCTCATTTCTGACTAATTTCCCTGAACCCGCAACTATTTTCCTTCCGTTAAATTCCACACAGGATATCTTCCTTCCCCTGGCACCCTCTCTCTCTCTCTCTCTCTCTCTCTCTCTCTCTCTCTCTCTCTCTCTCTCTCTCACTTAATTTTCCCCTTGTATCTTGTCTTCACCTCTCCCTCTACATTTATCTATCCACACATTTAATCATTCCTTCCTCTCTCTCTCTCCCTCTCTCTCTCTCTCTCTCTCTCTCTCTCTCTCTCTCTCTATCGATCGATCGACGATCGAAAAGAGCTAGTTTATACAGTAGATTCGGGAGACACGGAAGACTTCAGGGAATTCCACAACCGGTTGACCCTTGCATTTGAGATCTCCACTCACAGAAATTGTGGGACTGGGAAGCCTGACAGGTACATCCTGAACCAGAAGGTGGAGGCGGTATACAGCCTAGAAGCTCTTGAGAGCAATGACCAATTCCATCATTAGGGTTTTCGATTGTCACTTCCACACGAAGCTCTGATCACTTTCTCAATTACACCATTTCTCGGTCTGTCTGTCTGTCTGTCTTCACTCATCAAAATTGACTCCTACTCTTTCACTCTCCTAACTGAATTCTCTCTCTCTCTCTCTCTCTCTCTCTCTCTCTCTCTCTCTCTCTCTCTCTCTCTCAAACACGCACTGTCTCTTTCCTCACACAAACTAACAATCTCTCTCTCTCTCTCTCTCTCTCTCTCTCTCTCTCTCTCTCTCTTCACTCACTGTCTCTTTCCTCACACAAACTAAAAATCTCTCTCTCTCTCTTTCTCTCTCTGGTCCGGTTTGGCTTTTCCAAAAAAGAATTTTTATTTGGGAAAAATAATCCTGGTTTCCTCCTTCGCCCGTCCCTAACCATTCCATATTTGTGGAGAGAAGTAGGAAAGAGGGGAGAAATGAGGGTGGGCTACGTTCATAAGTACGGCAAAGGAGGGTATGTGTTCATAAGATAAAAAGAGACCAGTTCACATGAAGAAAAGAAATGGCTGCGTTTAAAATGGAGTTGGAGAAGTGGGTGCGTTCACTAGAAGGGAGTATGAGGAAGGATTCGTTCACTTGGAAATACGTAGATGCGTTCACAAGAAGTAAAATGGGATAGTCACATGGAGGAGGCAGAGAGAGGTGCGTTCAAGAGAATGGAAAAGGGAGAACTATACTCAAGAGAACAGGAGGACGGGCGCGTTCACAAGACAGATAGTGGGTAACTTCGCAGAAAAAAAGCGACGAGCGTTCTAAATCAGTGGTTCTCAACCTTTTTTGCCCCATGCACCCTTTCACCGTGTCAGAATGTCATTACTCCCCTTTTCAAAATTGTCTGCCCCAAAAGGTGCATTCCAAATAATATGCAACAAAATACTAACACAAACACACAAGCTAGCGGAGAGAAAGCCCAGCGTGACCTCTCAGTAGTGCAGACCGATGCACACTGCGTTTTGTGTGGTTCTGAAGCCAGTTTGAGCCTGCCAATCTGTGGTCACAATTCGCCCCCAACCCTGAAACTAAATGGAGGTAGTGAGGGAAGGCTGCGCTCAGGAGGAAACAAGTAGGGAGATGCGTTCACAGACGATAACAGGTCATCAGCCTGGAAAAGTAGTTTTGTGGAGGTGGTTCTCGGGGCTACCCAAGACGTCAGTCAGTGTGGTTAGTCAGCTTTACCGAAGTTTTTACCGCGAGCGAATGCCATATGTTTGGGAACCTGTATTATGCCTCGCGAAGATAATTACGTTACACGGATGATAAAGTTTAATTTTGAAATCTGTTAAACACTGACATACTGTGATATGCAATAGTTATCGAAGGAGGTCATTATATTCAAAGTTCACGAAAAACATCATGGTAAAAAGTAAGAAAATCCGCACAAAGCAACATTACGAAAGAATAAGCACTTAAAACTGAAATTTAATCAAACTGCCAAATTTGAAAAACTGGCAACAGTTATTTTCATGGTCACAGACGCAGAGAAAACGCTTATACATTACGAAGTAACGTGTGTACGCAAGAAAAAGCAGAAACAGAAAATGAAAATAAAACACATACACCGGAAAGAAATGAATCAAGATACCCTGTCTCAAACAAGCAAAAGGAACGCTCTTCCCCCCCACCTCTCTCTCTCTTACACACACACACACACACATAAAAGTTTGCCAAGTTCAGACCAGAAAGCGTTCAAAAGTCGTGTATTAATCTCATTATTTAAACTCGGCCAATTCGAGCTCGTCCATGTCACAAGCTCGCTTCGCAAGCAAATTAACCCGGGTTCGATATCTGGGGAGGCAGAAGGAGGTAGGTACGCTCAAGTTTGATACAAGGATATATGGACCTTGGCCACGCTCAGCTGAAAAGACTGTATGTCAGTTCACAACGCAGTAAGATGGGTATATATCTGGTAGTTCACCACCGTAGTGTTGCAACAAGGGTGATAAGTAGTCCCAAACTACTTGCTAAGACTCGGAAGTCCTAATGTTCTGAAGACAACCTCTCTAAGTCGAGAAGCCATATATATATGTATATATATATATATATATATATATATATATATATATATATATATATATATATATATATATATATTTTATACACACAAATACATGTATGTATATATATATATATATTGTATATATATATATATATATATATATATATATATATATATATATATATATATATATACATACATACATACATCTTAATAAAGATACATCAAACAAAGCACAGGCATTTAAATATATTCCTGAGAGGAAGAATGTTAGGTATTCTTTACAGCGTTACTGATGAAGGTTATTCTCTTGAATTGAGTCCATTTAGTACTCTCTCCGTCATCCCGACTACAATCCTCTCTCTCTCTCTCTCAAAACATTCCGTAGTAAAGGAACACTTTATCGCTGACTCTTAAGTTTAGCTGTAAAAAGATAAAAATCGGAGAGAGAGAGAAGCAAATCTACGATTCCATTAGAATGATCGTATCCAAAAGGTAGACAGAGAAGAGAAAAAGCTAATAACCAAATATAAGGTCTCTTCGGAAATTCCTTTTTCTGAGAGAGAGAGAGAGAGAGAGAGAGAGAGAGAGAGATCGAAAACCCCCAGCTCTCCCCCAACGCCTATTTCACGCGTTAAGAATACTGCGCCCGAATATGATTTCGCAATGGATGAAAATACTCCTGCAAACCAATTGTTCAAAGACCGTTGCGTGCGCCTTTTCAGGCCTTGAATAACCCTTTGACAACACCCCCCTCCCACCACCCGAGAGGAATCCCACCCATCCAACCCCACCCTCTTCCCCTACTCTGTACTTGTGAAGGAGCGTCATCTTGATAGGCAAGGCGCGACATCGCAGGCGTACAGCTTTTAATTCACAGCATGAAGTCCGTAGTAATTTACTTTCATGGATGTGGACATACACCAACGTCTTTGAATGCAAACGCCTATAAAATAATATGAAAATATGAAATAGTAACGATAAATATACAAACATATCTTTTCACATATATCATAAGATTCCTGATATTACTGGGGAATGTTGACATATTCCCAACTAATTTTTTTTAACCTAAACGCGCACAAATACGTATTTACAAAATAGGAATGGTTATTTGGCAACGTGCAGCTTTTGCTACACAACATAAACTACGCAATGCTTTTTTTCTTGGTGCATCCCCGTAAAAAACACGTGAATTAAAATAACCACATTAACACAAAATATATATACATATATATATATATATATATATATATATATATATATACTGTATATGTATATACATATACATATATATATACTTCAAAAATCACAATAGACATGCGTGACTTAAGCGTATAAGCAAATCCCACAGGATATATGATATATGTGAAAAGATATATGTTTGTGTATTTATCGTTACTGTTTTCTTGTGGGGATTTATATTATATATATATATATATATATATATATATATATATATATATATATATAATGTATGCATGTATTATATATATATATATATATATATATATATATACTGTATATACTGTATATATATATATATATATATATATATATATATATATATATATATATATATATATATATATATATATATATATAATACAGTATATACATGCATACAGTATATATATATATATATATATGTATATATGTATATATATATATATATATATATATATATATATATATATATATATATATATATATATATATATATATGCTTGAATCTCACAGGACAACAGTAACGATAAATATACAAACATATATATTTTCACATATATCATATATCCTGTGGATTCTTATACACTGAAGTCACGCATGTCTACTGATTTTTTATATTTTTAAATATATATATATATATATATATATATATATATATATATATATATATATATATATATATATATATATATATATATACCATCGTGTGTGCATGTGGAAGAATTCTTAAAATTTTTCCATAAGATATATAATCATTCTTAGTAAGGGACATAAGAATTTAGACACCAAGACACATATACAGAGAGCACATGAACGAATGTACAGGAAAGGAATCAACATAACATGAGCTGTCGGAGGCCGCAAACCTCCGCCAAGGCTGAGCAATTCACACCTAAAAGATTCCTTCTCACCTTTGGGTTATATTCTGATCTCTTCCAAAAATCTGATCGCTTTTACTAGTCGCAAGATCTTTCATCTATCAAATTGTCGCAAAAAAAGGCTTACTAAGAAACAGACAAACAAACAAACCACAGAAAATAATGACCAAAGACACCGCAGAATCAAACAAACAAACAAGAAGATTAGCCTCCATGGCCGAGGTAATAGCAGCAGTTTAAACTCCAGAGAGAGAGAGAGAGAGAGAGAGAGAGAGAGAGAGAGAGAGAGAGAGAGAGAGAGAGAGAGAGAGAGAATTTAATAGTGGTCCAAAGAAACTTCAGCCAAAATCTTCATTACTTCAACGAAAAAACTCACTTTAAGTTAGGAAAAACTCGCGGAGCTTGATAATACCTTCAACGCGGTATATTTCAGTATTTTTGTCCTATGTGCGTGCACGTATGTTCACTTGTCCATATATAGAACGAAATATGGGTGATTAAATATATTTATTAATATATATATATATTATATATAAATATATTTATTAATATATATATATATATATATATATATATATATATATATATATATATATATAGTATATATATATATGTATATATATATATATTAATATATATATATATATATATATATATATATATATATATATATATATATATATATATATATATATATAAATATATATATATATAAAACTGTCAGTAGGATATAAATTTTCTCTCTCAGCTGTAAAATATATATATTCTAGGGACCTCTTTCTCTCTAAACGTTCTCCTCTTTCTCTCTAAACGTTGCGACACGTCAGACGCAATAATAAGAGAGAGAGAGAGAGAGAGAGAGAGAGAGAGAGAGAGAGAGAGAGAGAGAGAGAATGGTTCAGAGTAGGTGGCTAGACAGCCAGTTGGATGTCGGTGTTAGGAAAGCAGACAACAGCAAGAAGCGTAAAGTTTTCTCAACAAGGAAATGACAAAGAAGCAGAAGAAAATGAAGGAGCAGAAGAAGGGAACGACATTAAAAAAAAAAAAAAAAATAGAGCGGAGATATGAATCATACAGGAGATATGAATCATACAGGAAAAAAGAATAACTTCTTCATGGAAAAAATTATACCCAACTTACAGATGAATTGGAATGAAATGAATAAAGGGTTCTAAATGAAAATGTTGAAGAAAATAAGTGAAGGCGTCCAGACCAGGTCAAAGTAGGAGAAGAGGTAGAGGAGGAAAGAGCTTCCAGAAGACAAAAAAAGAAATGGGGGTTTATAGGAAGGAACAAAAATAAAAAAACTTTAATACTTAAGATTCCAAGAAGTAGAAATGGTGGCCAGCAGTCTAAGAAAGAGGAAAAAGAGATGAAAGGTCTTCCAGAAGGGGATAAAAGGTAACGATCCAGATTACGGTGAATTGTCTTCCAGAAAGAGAGAATATTGAAGAAAGGTCCTCTGGAAGAAGATGAAGAGAGGAGAAGAAAGACAAAAAGTACTTGCAGAATGAGTAATTAAGAGTAGGAGAAAAGAACCAGACGGCAAGGAAGAAGAAAGGGTTTCCAAGGGATCCCCGAAGGAAAAAAATGAGGAAAGTTTGGTTCATACCTGACGCTGCGCACTAATATCGAACGCACAATCTAACTACTGTAGCTGATATAGATATGAAACGTTCCCTACATTTTTCCCCTTGTTACGATACAGGCCGATTTCGATGATAATGCCACTATTATTATTATTATTATTATTTTTCCAAGCAAGCTGTAACCCTTGCTGGAAGAGCAGAACGCTGCAAGTCTCAGGGACCTTTCCGGTAAAACCTCACAATACAAAGAAGGAGATGGAGGAGATTAAATAAACAATAAAAGAGCAATTGCAAAGAAAAACAAATGAGATGAATAAAATCAAATAAGATAAATAACAAAACTAAATACGACAAATAACAAACAGACTGGGAAGTTAGGCTTTAGTTAGCCTGCTCAACAACAACAATAAACAAGTAAAAAAATGAGCCGAAGTTCTTCGGTGCAGTTGAGTTTTCTGTATAGCCGCTACAGCGTATAAGCAAAGCCACCGAAAATAGATCTATCTTTCGGTAATCTCGGTATAATGCTGTATGAGCCGCGGCCCATGAAACTTTAACCACGGCCCGGTGGTGGCCTGTCCTATATTATCGTTGCCAGAAGCACAATTATGGCGAACTTTATAACCTTAAATAAAATAAAAAGTACTGAGGCTAGAGGGCTGCAATCCGGTATTTTTGATGATTGGAGGGTGAATGATCAACATACCAATTTGCATCCCTCTAGTCCCAGTAGTTTTTAAGACCTGAGGGCGGACAGAAAAAGTGCGGAGGAAGAGACAGAACCGCACAATACTTTTCTTTTACAGAAAACTAAAAAAGCATTAGCTTAAGCTTGAACTTCTGAAGTTCCAGTTATTTAACTATAGGAGTGAGACTATCATTCCACAATTTGGTGACAACAGGAATAACACTTTTAATAAACTTTATAGTATAATCTGGAAGTTGTGAATGCACAGCATGATCAGAATTAGAAACTACCTAATACCGGAAACACAGGCTCCTAACTGAGCGACGGCGCCACAGATAATAAACATCAATATTACTGATAAGAAATTTAACATCTTAAATTTTCGTCCAACAATTTAAGATGCGAATCAGCTGCTGAAGACCAAACTGGGGAGCAATAATCAAAACATGGAAGAATAAGAAATAATTAAAACATTTTTTAAAGACAGGTCTTCCAAAATCTTGAAAACCTGATTTTTTTGTGCAACTAAAGAGGAGATAGATTGGATGTTTCTCATACATGATATCAGTGTTCTAGACCTACTAACAATAATACTAGTTAAAGTTTAACTTCATCCCCCATTCACAAAAATGTGAGGAGTGTGTATGCGGAAAGGCGTAATGGATGGGGAGGAAGTTGGAAGTTTGGTAAAAGCAATTCATTTTGATGTTTAGATATTTTTTTTTTTAAGATTAACTTCGTCTTATGCCAGCAAGGGCTCCTGGTCACATGAACATTAACCAATTTCATTCCATCTCTTTCAATTTCATTTCATTTCTTTCGAATCTACTTTGAAATGAAGATACCGTACGCAGTAAACTATTTTACTTTTTTCTCAGCAAAGGCTGTCGTCGGAAAGCACAACTCGACTCTCACATTTGGGAGGAAAATGTTGGTATAACAATTTTCTATTACTCATGAAAATGTCAACGGCACAGGTATGTAGTTATAGTCCTACCCTTTAACGAAAAAGAAACAACGAATAAAGGACTGCTTCGCGAAAAAGAGGTTATAAGAACCAAGCAAAATCTAGGCGAGAAAAGAACTTCGATGGCTGGCAGTAGCAGTAAAATTTTATTGATTGATTTACGTATAATGGTGGCACAACGAATATAATCATTAACACCCGCAGTAGAAGCTAAAAAAAAAAAAAAAAACTGATTATACCGAAAACTAAGGCGATTGTTCTAGCAATAAAACAGCGCCTCTGGTTGTGCAAACGACTCAAAATAAATCATCCATTACCGCATGACAAATAATTCATGGAAGTATTTGAATATGAATCGGTACAGATAATCGTTAAAGAAAACTTTTGTATTCAGTATTATCGTATTTTTGCCGGTATTCTATACCAGACAGGTCAATTATTACGTAACTAAGCTTTGCAGTTTCTCTCTGGCGATTCTCCACTGAACCTTTCAACCTACGACGCAAAAAGCGGTCTACAATGAAGAGGTATGCAGTGTTTACATTTTCCCAAACAGAACAATAGCCAACGCAAGGCATCTAAGGTCTATGAATAACATATCTGTGGTAAGATTAAATAACTCACAAAAATTTGTTTTTGTAATCGTGTTTACTGGTTATAATTATTATCATCACCTGCGTACAATTCAGACAAATTGTAAACAGAATAGTAAGGGTCAATGACTGTTTATTTCCTTCTGCGTAGTTCTTCATTGGCAGGGTGGGTAGAGCTCTCGGCTAGCACGCTGTTGGCCCAGCGTTCGACTCTCCGACTAGCCAATGAAGAATTAGAGGAATTTATTTCTGGTGATGGAAATTCATTTCCCGTCATAATGTGGTTCGGATTCCACAATAAGCAGTAGGTCCCGTTACTAGGTAACCAGTTGGTTCTTAGCCACGTAAAATAAATCTAATCCTTCGGGCCAGCCCTAGAGAGCTGTTAATTAGCTCAGCGGTCTGGTTAAACTAAGATATACTTTTATTTCCTTCTGCAAAGCTGGGGACATCTATCGCTGCTTCTGTTTTCCTGGTGCTTATAGCCTTCCAACTTTTTCGTTGTTTTCTTCGGATCTGAGCTAAATAAAGGCACTTGCTGGCCCGCCACGTTGTTGCTCATTGCATCGCAATGCAAACTGACCCAAGTTTGCAAAAATCGAGCTGCTTTCAAGGGTATATAAAAGAGAGAGAGAGAGAGAGAGAGAGAGAGAGAGAGAGAGAGAGAGAGAGAGAGAGAGAGTTCGTAAGCTAAAACCAAAGCATAGTTAAAGCGAAGGCTTGCTAAATCAAAGAGATGCCGCCCGCCTCTCTCTCTCTCTCTCTCTCTCTCTCTCTCTCTCTCTCTCTCTCTCTCACCTCTAACCTTTCGGCCCGGTGCAAATGATCCAAAAATAAAATTGCACTCTAATATTCATAATGACGGTGATGGAGTTTCGTTGACTTCAGTCACATTCTAAAATTAAACCTGTCCTGACCTTTCATAACAACCTCCCTTATGTGTGAATATACATGCTGTGTATGCACACCAGTCATGTATATCAGTAGTTTAGTGAATGCAGCTGTGCCTATTGTCTGATTTTACACAAAAGCCACGCGCTATTAGGAAACAAGGATTAGCTGATATACTGTATATGGGAGGTGAGGAGCGAAATGCGTGTGTAGGAAACGGGATCGACGCACTTCTGAAGCCAAGTCTGTGGAGGCATGAAGAAAGGTTGATTATGTGTATACCCATACCCTGAAAAAAGGTGAGTGAGGCTGCTTTCAGATAGGATTTCCCTTAGGATAAAATTCCGAACCTAAAGGGTTGCACAGTCTCAAACACTGAACTAAGCACGGTCCAGAAATTCTTTCTAGACCATGGGACTAAGGTACAACAGTGAGAGAAGCTGGCTTTGGGCTGGATTACTAACAGACCACTGTCCTGAATCTAAAGGATATATTGTATACTATCCCTAAGCTTGGACCAACATATTTTATTTCTTAGTATATTGTGGACCACTAGTGAGAAAAGCTGGCCTTGGCATCAATACTCACAGACTGTAATTCCAGTTCACACAATGGATGTTCCATACTATCCCAAAGGATACACAAAGGTACCTTCATTCTGGGAACTTTATAGACCACTGTCAGAGAAAAAGACACTGAGTTGCATTACCTGTACTCTCAAGATCTAAAGTAGGTAGCATACCGTATGAGAACCTGTACCAGTGTTTCTTCTTTCTAGGTACATGATAGGCAAGTAGCAAGAAAATCTGGCCCAAGGAGGAAAGTCAGTAAAATGTCATCCCAGTTCCCATTAAGTACGTCCAATACTGTCAAAGCTTGGATCAAGGTACCTATTTTCTACGTAATGCACAGACCTGTGGGAAGCGGTGGTGGTCCTGGGTGGGACTACACCTACAGTAGACTATCTTCCAGATTCAAAAGTAAGCTGTGCAACTGTCTCATAGCTTGGAACAATGCATCATCATTCTGGTACATCATAGGTGGGTAGTGCAAGAAGCAGGTCCAGGTAGGATGCCGACACTCTATCTTCCCAACCCTCCTAAAGGATGTTGTGCGCGGTCCTGAAGCTAAAACTATAACCTTATTCTGGTAACTTCACTATCCAGCAGTGAAGTAATCTGGCTCATCAAAAATACCCTTTGACTATGGTGAAAGCAGCGGAAGTTACACATAAGAAAATACATACCCTAGTACCTGAATAATTTAAGGAATGCCAGTGGGATAGGCATCCTTATGCCACTGTTCGAATCCAGCCATAAAACTACTGACATAATGAGGCTCAATGCCAAAGGAGGCGCGCGCGCGCGAGAAGGAGAGAGATTAAAGAACTCGGGGAAAACAGAAGATTAAGGGGAATTCATCTCCATCAATTCAACTCATCCCGGCGGTGTTGTGATCTGTGTATGCTAAATAAAAAAAAAACAGGAATATACACAAATACGCTCAGACTATGTTGGCTTTTCCGACCTCCTTGTGATATTTTGGTGCTATGGTTATTATCTCAGGGCCAGGAAAGGGTAATACCACAAGTTACAATAATTTACTTTATAATAACGCCTACAACAACACTATTAAAAAGTTAAGATAACCGAGGAAGTGTCAATACAGTATTTAATTTCCCAGATATTGTAAAATATAGTCGGAGGAACTTACTAATTAAGTACTTGAACACATAAAAAACATATGAAAAACAAGTTTTAGAATTGGAATAGTGAATAAATAACTAATTATTATTATGAAATAAGTTAAAATTGGCAGAAAGCAATATTAGAAAATATTGGCGATAGAAATTTGAGGATAAACTAGACAAAAGGTAAAATTTGTAGTTTTAGCCGAAAGCTCATTGTCTGCCTGAGAAAAGTAAGAAAAGATCAACAGCAGCAATCATGTTAATAATAGGGGAGAATTTGTAAAGAATCCGTTGTCTTCAATGAGAGTAATTAAAAGAAACAATGGCTAAATATTACCACTAGTAAGAAGAAAATTCCAAAATATTAATAACGATAATAGTTCGCAGCTCCAGGATGACCTCTGAAATCCCCGAGACTCAATCCTCTTAACCTTAAATGACAAATTGCCAAGTAACACCCCTAGGCGCCCCACCACACCCCCACCTCCTTCTCTCACCTTCCCCCTCCTCCAAAATCCTTCCAAACCCTTGACTGATCGAACACTAATCCTTCTCCTTGATTCCATATACTCTCTCTTCCCCCGCCCCCTCCCTCCCTTCCCCCATCCCTCAACGTTCCCAAAATCCTGCCCTACCCCTCCTCTGCTCATACGAAATACCCACCCCACCCCTGGCCCTGTCGGAAATGGGAGATCTGGATTCTGCAATCTTGGCCGAGATTATCCTGTTCGGTTCTGATATACGTCCTTGAGAGAGAGAGAGAGAGAGAGAGAGAGAGAGAGAGAGAGAGAGAGAGAGAGAGAGAGAGAGAGAGAGAGAGAGAGATGGCAACAAGCCTCAAATTTTTCTCAGAAAAATCACATAAAGCAAATGATCCCTTCCGCCTCGAACATTTTTACTGCATCAATGGCATTAGCTTTTTCTCTGAAAGGTTGCAGGAGTTTTTAAATGTCTGAACCCGTCCCTGGTTTGAATTTTACTCTATTTGGTGTGTTTATCCGTTTGCATTCCTCCTTGGCATGACTACATCAAATGTAATTTTCGTCTAATTAATGACCCCACTTCCATCTTTTCCTTGGACCATCCTCTGTAACTTTCCTGCAATTGCCGTTACCTTTTAAGACCGCTACATTGCACAGGATCTTTGTGCACTACTTAATGAACTGGAATTCTCGTAATCATTTGTTTTCCCTGATTCTAAAAACCTTTCCCACTTCGAAAGGCGCGTCTGCTAAATGGCATAAGAATGGAATCTGACGTTTTCCTTTGAGATTGGATTGGTTAACTATGTTTAATGTTTATTTCCTAAAGCCTTTGTGTCCGCGAACGTACGCATGTTTACAGGCTGACCTATAGCAAAAGCCCGTGCCAGCAGGAGGCTGGCTTAATCTAAAACGAACGGATGAACTCAACACACACACACATATATATATATATTATATATATATATATATATATATATATATATATATATATATATATATATATATTAAAAGAAATATTATATATAAAATTTTTTTTTTCAGAGGAATATGAAACTGATCCATATACACAATCTACACACAAAATACAAAATGAAGGATATACGGAAGACTAAAGTGCTGGATAGATGGAGTGAAAGAAGTACTAGAGCAGGATGGCCTTAACATCCAGGATGCAATAGAGTGACAAAAAATAGAGGCAAATGGTGCAGAGGAAGTAATGGGGTTCAGTGAGATGTTGATGATACTTCTCTGGAAGCATATGAAGCCCAACATGTGAAATGCTCAGTACATGGAGATTATTCTTTGTTCAGCAAGTGAATGACAGATGTGACGCTGACTTTCTTCCCTAGTCTCGATCCCTTATTAACGGGTATGATATATATGTAACGAGGACAGAATTAACACCTTTTTGAAGGTGTACGTAACGTGCTCCAACGATCTTTATTCGTGAAACGGAGGCGTATGAACGTTCGCTCACGGCAACCCTTACATCTATTTTCTTCTTTTTCTCTCTCTCTCTCTCTCTCTCTCTCTCTCCGTGTATCACCTCTCTCTCTCTCTCTGTGTATCGCCTCTCTCTCTCTCTCATCGTTTTCCGAAGGAATCTCACTCATTCTCACCAAATCAACTAAATGGACCATTTAAAGAAACGCAATAGTTTCTACAAAAATAGGTTTATTATTCAAATAACCCAACAAGAAATGAATAAAACAAAGCAAAGATTAAAATGCATAATAAATGAAATATCGAGTTAGATAACTAAACTCTGAACTGCAAAACACTTCTGATTAAAGAAGGATGCTAATAGCCTGAAAATATCCAAACTAACACATCAAATCAGTCATGTCAAAACCAGTCTACCACAGAAACAGTCCACACTAACCGACATCTGTCCACAGACATCTGTCGGAAGAATCAAAATGATAGAAAACTCCCAAAAATATATGAAATGCAAAACACAATAATGGAAAGGTAAAATGCATAGCCAAGATATGGCAAACGATGACAAAACAATAATATGATGAATATTCATATTAAATCTCCCACACCAGTTCAAAAGTTCATAATGATTAGAAAATCATGGTAAAAATCACAAGTTCAATTTTCTCCCATAAAAACAGAGATTTCAAAGTCTACCTTATCTGCGAAATGATCCTCTCCAAAGCTAGTCTAGACAACTGCAGAGTTAATTCAAACTCACTTTTAGGGCAGATTTGGCGTAATCTAGATCAAATTGAATCACGAATATACATAACACTTGGAAGATCATGACTGACAATATTGCTGAGGAATCAAACTATTTGTTGAACACAAAGATTTTTCCCTCGGGTCTCGATACTTCCATCTGACTCCATAAATTCTTTCATCACATCTTAAAGCATTGAAGCTATGAAATGCATATATATGTGTCCTTTAAAACTTGTAGCGCCATCTTTCTGAAATATATATATATATATATATATATATATATATATATATATATATATATATATATATATAATATCTCGTCGGAGCCTCGATGGCTCGGTTGGTAGATCATCAACCTCAGACTTCATAGAGGTCTGTGGCGAGGGTTCAATCCCCGCAGCCAACCAGTCAGAGAAGGCGGACACTTTGCTATCCATGTAGACACCCTGGGATTACGTATGTAATCAATGGATAGGTTTGCTGAAAGCAAATGGGTGCTACAGACTAATACAAACATAAAACAAAGCCACTCCAACATCTTCTAAAAACATAAACAGACACCTCACATGTCTCGAACTGTCGACCTAACCATCCAGTTAAGGGAGCTGGGGATTTGGTACAATACATGTACACATTCGTTACCGGGGTCTAAGAGATGTCAGGCAGGGCAGCCGATCGAGGCTACGGCCTACCCCACCGCCAAATCAAAGTCCTTCAAAAGAAGGCATCGTGCTTACCCCATATAAAAATGGGAAAAAAAGCACGTTAAAACGAAGAAGAAGAAGATATATATATAATATCTCGTCCAAGGTTACTTGCTAGCACGAGCAAAATTAGTTTTAAAATTTCCCCTTCTAAACCGTTCTAGATCTAACGGTCTACTCACACTCTACCCCCGAAACATGACAGAACAAACAAATGGACACCGAATTTATTTAAAAACGGTCATTGCTGGGGATTAATAAGCTGGTACCAACGACCAATGAATGACCCGTCAGGTGTGAATTCATTAGCTGGCGTTAATAGACCTTTGACACGTACATTCATTATGGAGACAACGCTCCATACTCATCTGCTCCATTAGCTCGTGCAGTTGATGACTAGTGCACGTGTTGAGGGCGCCTGGGATTCGGCAGCGGATGGTCCGGAGTGACGCTATCCTGTTCTGGTTCATCATGAGGGCAATAATGTTCCGGACTGATCCTATTGAGGGCAATATTTTGGGTTGTTAATTATGGGTGTAATATTCTGGGTTGGTTATGATGAGGGCTATTTTTCGGGGTTGTCATTTTCATGGCAATATTTGGGTCTGTTTTTTACATCAGCGATAATGTTCTCGTTTGTTAATTTTCGAGGCAATATTTATTTTTATTTTCTGGCCAATATTCTGAACTGTTTATTTTGTGGCCAATATTTTGAGTGGTTTGTTACATGGGAATAATGCACTCAACCGTTCCTTCTGAAGGCAATTTTTTGTGTAACTTATCATGATAATTATATTTTAGGTTGTTTATTCGAAGACAATGTCCCGAAGTACGTTTTCTGAGGGGAAATTTTTGGGTTGTTATTACCTAATCAATTGTAAGCGGTTTATATTTAAAAAATTTACTTTCGTCTCATCTAATGCATTTAAACAGAAACCTCTGACCATTGACGAGTCTCGTACATATCTATTTAGAATTATAGCTGGCATATCCTGAACCCAATATTTTGGTTTGCATGACGACCTGCAAGTGAGCACTCATTACCTTCATCCAACCCAGACTTGAGGAATAAGAAGTTAAACCCGAGTGAAAACTAGGTAAAACATTAAAAAAAGTACGAGACTCAATTTTCAAACAAAACACACATACACACACACACACACACACACACGAAGACACAGTAGTTTTTAAAAGATAGCAAGTTACAGGAATCAGTAAAGAATGTATCAAGTGAATTTCAGTCTGGCAACGAAGGTAAAGCTACACAAACAGAACCCATTCACTAAATCCAATCACTGAGGGCAACAGATACCTCGAAGGTGTGCTGCAGGTTTCATTAAGGTCCTCTTTTTCATTTACAAGGCAGCGCCATCAACCTTAGGATCAGCTAACTTATTTTATTGGGGTTCAGGACCAGCGTATGTGCATGAAACCCTATGACTAGCCTTTATGGCAATGTTTCAGAGTAAGTAACATTCGGCTGATATGACAAAGGCGGGTAACCGGAAAACCAGTAATAGGAAAACACATTTAGCTTGGCATGTAGTAAGCACACTGAATATGCATACACATGCATACTTTTTACCGTGAATATTTAAAAGATAACAGGCAAGAAAAAAAAGACAATAGGAAACACACAAACCTAAAACTTTAGTAAAAAATAAAACTAATAAAAGACCTTAAAAATGTAAAATCTTATACATCAAAATATGAATTCAATATTCATTTAAAGTGAATTTGGGATTCACTAGACACGGAATATATAACAAACAAGCAATTCGAGTCACGACCTGAGCCTATCATGCCGCACCGAATACGCCTATACGACTTGATTGCAATGAAAAGGGGGCGGGGCCTGGAATGAACTTGTTTGTGTCTGGTGCTTCGTTGTCCCTAAAAAAACACAAACGCGCAAACAACTTGACTACCAAAAATTTAAAAAATGTGGATTATGGATAAGTTTCGAGTAAAAGTAAAATACGAGAAATCTTTTTTTTTTTTTGCAAGTTTATAGTTTAATAAACTGTGTATATATATATATATATATATATATATATATATATATATATACATACATATACTGTATATACACACACTTATATAATATACATATATAAATGAAAATAAAAATAAATAATTTTACTCTAAGTTTTGTGACTTCTTTTGACCTCTTCCTGAGTTGCACTATTTCAATAAGGTCTGAAAACGACTGTTAAAAAACAATACACAATAAAACATTTAACCATTCAGAGTACTAAAGAGTGAATAATGAAATAAAAACATTGGAGACGAATGAACACTATACCATAATAAAAACAGTGCATTCAGAGACTGCAAACCTCCACCAAGTTAATGCAGGCCTCAGCCGTAACCGCCACTGAACGCCTCGAGAGAGAAAAAGAAAGAGAGCGGCATACAACAAGAGTTTCCTTCTCTCCAAACTTTATATTTCTGTCTTTCCTAAAAATTAAAGTCACATGTTGCAAATCACCATGTCCACCTTTAGGGGATTTTTGCAGAAATCCAACCATAACTTTTTGTTGCCATTCGGTTAACTTACCTACCATCAAACACACAGAAACAAAACCAACGTCGTTGTCAACATGTAATTAACAACAGAAGTCACTCATTCGAGTCTTACGTCTCACTGTGACACTACCGGTCACATCAGACTTCTAATGCCTGCTGTTGGTTTTTATGCATTAATTCTGAAGAAAGACCAATAACTGCAACTACCTTTTTCTCATATTTTAAGTTGTAATTTAGTTTATTTACTCTCTCCTCTCAGTCACTTTACGGTTTCTTGAGTCATGCTCTGCTTTACCTTTCAATCTATCCATATCATTTGTGCTTCCTCTCTCAAGGTAATTGAACTAGGTATCATCATTATTTCCTCTCTCTCTATCTCTCTCTCTCTCTCTCTCTCTCTGCTGAATTAATATCTAACATTTTTTCTACAAAACACTGGGAACTCTAAATTTAAGATTGACTCCCCAAAGTCTTTGATACTGACCTTAAACAAAAGGTTGAAAAGATTCACGACAGCTAGAATTATTGCTAGACTTCTCCTTTTATGAGTTATTTTTCCTTGAGAGAGAGAGAGAGAGAGAGAGAGAGAGAGAGAGAGAGAGAGAGAGAGAGAGAGAGAGAGAGAGAGAGAGTGTGCAAAGAACACCTATACTTGGGCTTTCATATATATATATATATATATATATATATATATATATATATATATATATATATATATATTGAAATACAGCAATGTAACGACATAAGAGAGAGAGAGAGAGAGAGAGAGAGAGAGAGAGAGAGAGAGAGAGAGAGAGAGAGAGAGAGAGGTGACCTCGACTCCTCCGGACATTAGCCTAAATTCAGCATGATGTGATGTTTATAAAACATTGTTTCCTCCCAAACGAATACTTCCTTTACAGAACAAGGGCAGAGGCTTCTCTTCCTCCGCGCTGCTGTTTTGGAGACTTAACTTGGAGGGTTTTATTCTATTGCGTTGTTTCTTTTTTGGAGAATGACATTATTCAGTTTTGTTTATTGAGATATTTCTAAATTTTCAGTATTGTTTCTCTAGCTATGGGGATTTATCGGTGTTATTAGCCCCCTATCAACATTATTATCTGTATGAATGTCTGTCTGTCCGTCCGTGAGTCTGTCACACTTGCCTTGTCATCACAACTCGTTGCGCTGATGTTCATGGTGGGAGATCGCGAATTCCTTTTATTATAAAAGGAATTCGCCAATACGTGAAAATTCCGGCGATTATGAATACAACTTGAGCCTTGTCATAACCTTTGAACTTTAATCGTTGGACTTTATAATTGGCAAACATACTTCATTAACGAACTCCTTTCAGATGACGCCGAGGTTGGTGACATTCATCATGATATTTATATAAAAAAGCAACATCCACTGAGGCATCAGCTTTTCACAAACACAACACACCTCGAAAAAATTCGAAATTATAAACTTAGCAAGGGTCATATAGGTTTCTTCTTCAACAACCGCCCCCACCCCCATGCCCCCTTCCCAACCGAGATGCTCTTGAGAGATAATTTGCAGGGTGGTCTGTATGGAACATGAATGCCTTTCTTTGACTAATGATGATTTCTTAGTGTCATTAATTTTCATTCGCTTATTCTAAATTTCTTAAGCATAGCTCCCTCCTCTATGGGTGAATTTTTAGTGACGTTCTTTTAGTATTGGTTCTTTTTACAAGGGTGAATTTAGTAGCTTGGCATTTTTAGCTTCTGTTGACATGCAATGTAGTTTCTTCTGCTTCAGACAAGTACAGTCCATGTTCTTTCACGAATTGAGAATTATTTAGTGCTTCTCTTACTTAGGATGACTTCCTCGTGCTGCTTCTTTGACTGAAGGTGAATCTCTCTTCCTTGTCAAGAAATAATTTCCTCTGACATTTTCGTTCGAAGGAGAGCAGCTTCAATTGATCTCAAAGTAATGACATTCCCCACCACTGATAATCTTTGGAACTCTCTTCTGGTTTCCGTTTTCCCCTGTTCTCTTTTAAGCTTCCATTCGTCAAGAGGTCTGTCACTTCCTGAGGGGCTGAGCCTTTATTTCTTCCCCTTTTCTCGATATATTCGGGCCTGGGCTAGATAAAAAGTACCGTCTGCCGTTCCACCGACCTCTCCAATGAAGGATCAACCCCCATTTGAGTAAACTTCAAAAAATATTCTTGAAGGTGGCTTTTGTTATAGTCATCATTATCATTACATTTATTCGGAACCAACTTAAAGGCCCAGCGACTTCAAGAGCAGATTCAAGGAATAGAATATCACAATGGAAAATAGAGAAAACGGGAATAATAACCGAATAACAAAAGGCAAATTAATAAACAAATAATTCTTTACATGTAAAACTAAGGCTTTGGTAAATGGCATTTTACCGTTGGTTTAAAACTCCTCTTCAATATAATCTAACATTTTATTACCTTCCCTAGAACTGAAAAGTAATATGATGAAAACGACATGACTCTCCATTCAACAGGAGACTGTTTACGTAAAAATCTTACTATTTATAAATTTTGTCTTCTTTTATACACACACACACATGCCATTCTGTGGGAAACCTGGTTTGCAAGTTAGTGGTCTTCCAGATGTTAACATGTCTAAATAATAATATTTTCCATCTACTTTTCACATTGTCTCCCGTTAACCCAATTCGTATCCAATACTGTCTACTGGATCTCGATATTTCCCCATTCAAGTTATTTCTACCTTAATTATATCTGTTTTTCACCCTTTAACATTCTCCACACTTCCTTGATTACGTAAATATATTCTGAATGATATAATTCTTTCTCCACTACATCCCTTGTTTCTTAATCCATATTTCCTTCCTAACAATTTCATTTCCCTATTTCTGCAAGTTCCTTGACGCTTTCTTGTCCTCTCTCAGGACACCTTTTCCTCGTATTCCCTTTAAGATCAGCCTTTTACTCCATGAAATAAATTTGAACTGAAATCGACTGCAGGCTTCGGCTGAAGGAAATAATGAGGTCACCTTGTTTAGCAGGCACATTCAGGTTGCCCTTGAGCAATAAGTACAAACTGTAAAGCAATCCTGCTACGGACTATTTAGTCAAAAACTAAGTGACTTCCTCTCAAAGGCGTAACGACTTTAAGCGGAAAAAAATTTAAATCTGTCTAGTAATGGTTACATATTTCTGATATAGGATGTGCTTCCACCTAAAGGAAGATCTGATGCCCCATGGCAATCATGGCAGTTACCAGTCTTCATTAACTTCTGTTTGCGTGTGCTGAAGGCTTTGTTCTGATGGCCTCTGGTTTCGAAGAGAAACAGCAACAACCAGTCTGCCCTGCGCGAACCCCATGTGCAGTAAAACTTGATAGAGCCATTCCAAACACTTCCCTACCCAAATTCAAGTCTCCCTGTTTTTATCCACTTTCTACATGCTTCTCTACCCTATTTTACATTCTCACAATTTTCCTTGCATGTTTTCTTTCTTACAAATTCCTTGCATGTTTTCTTTCTTACAAACGACGAACCTATTTTTACAATCCCCTTCCCTCGTTTCCCCTCCATATTTCCCCATTAACGTCCAGCTTTCCATACTTTGGCGAATATCTCCCTAATGAACTATATTTCCCAATTACTTTCCCAGATTCTGTTATACCATTTCCTGTTTCATAACGTCCCTTTATTAATTTCCTATATTTTCTAATTTACAAAGTTATGCAGACGAGCAGATCATAATCAAATAACAGAGCAAACACATGCAACACATATTAGATTACAATTCGCGCTCACATAAAAAAGCATTTTGATAATATGGAAATCCAATACGCCAGCTTCTTCATTTAATGTATTTCATGCGGTCATTTATCTTCCTCATGAGAGAGAGAGAGAGAGAGAGAGAGAGAGAGAGAGAGAGAGAGAGAGAGAGAGAGAGAGAGAGAGAGAGAACGCAGCACACCACAAGCTTCTTGCATCAGAGCAAGCTAATATATCACTTTACTTGCCGTTCCCGTGACAAATGGAGGCGATAAACATGAATTTAAGGAATTCAAAATATCTTTCTGAAGCAGACAATGAATCTGAATTCTAACCCTCCCCCTTCCCCTCCCCTCCCCTTCCACGTTCCCTCCGCCTCCGTCGGCTTGTTCAATCAGAATGAATTAAAAATTCTCCAAGCTAATATTTACACACAAACACTCACGTGTCCTGCTCAATGGATGTTCAATGGGATTATGTGCTAAAGTTTATTACAACAATTCAACTCCACGAGTCATTATCAAATAGTCAAATGATTTGTGGTAATCGATTACAACAAACATATGTCACGTTAATTACTCTGGAAGCTGCCACAAATTACATAAGGACGCAAGAGCACACGAGCGGTTTACAGAATGCAAATTAACTTTTGATTTGGCGGGATAAGACGAAAATTGAATTAAAATAATTGTCAGCAGTTGAATACGTTATGACTGCACTAAATAAAGTAAAGCATTTTCAAGTGAAAAGTTACTTGCAATTCAGAAACGTAAAGAGATACTGTACTGTCAACAAAAACAAACAAGTAAAAAATTCGCCGAAGTTTCTTCTGCACAATCGAGTTTTCTGTACAGCGTATAATGCTGTATGAGCCGCGGCCCATGAAACTTTCAGCAACGGCCCGGTGGTGGCCTGTCCTATAGCGTTGCTAGACGCACGATTATGACTAATTTTAACCTTAAACTAAAAACTACTGAGGCTAGAGGTCTGAAATTTGGTATGTTTGATGACTGGTGGGTGGATGATCATCAAACCAATTTGCAGCCCTCTAGCCTCGGAAGTTTTTAAGATCTGAGGGCGGACAGAAAACGTGCGGGCGGACAGACAAATAGTCATCTGTATAGTTTTCTTTCACGGAAAATTAAAACAAGGAATGTTCTAATTGTGGTCCGTATCCTTACTCAAAATCCCCCGAGAGAGAGAGAGAGAGAGAGAGAGAGAGAGAGAGAGAGAGAGAGAGAGAGAGAGAGAGAGTCTACCGAATTTTCTACTGGTATTTCGGAGGAGATCCAAAATACATTATTCCACTTATCCTCAAAGCCCCCTGAATCCTTTAATAACGCACTTAACAAAAGTCATTTTTGAAGAAATCCTTCCATAATCACGTGGCTTTCTTTTCTCCCTGTTCATTTCAAAGTTACATTAATTTTCTTCCCTTCCATGCCTCGTGGTTTTAATACCGCACCTTTATGTCTCGTTTCATTTCCGATCTCTTGTAGTTTCCGATGAAAATTATTTTTTCTCTCTCTCTTGGTTTTATATTATGTTTTTTTTATTGTACTCAGTATATAAAAAAAATATTTAGACCTTTAAGTCTAAACAGAGTAAGTTATACATATAAATACCCAAAGTAAAATACGCTGTTATACTTACATACACATTTACCTTATACGAACCAAAGTTAAATACGCATACAGAGTTGAGAATACCGGTACACTTTAAAACCCGAAGATAAACATGCCAATATACCTCAACATCTACATACATAATATTGTCACTCACCCATTCTTAACTTTATTTTTACAATTATTTAGCCACAAGTGTTGTTTAATATCGAATTCACTATCTTGGGAATAATTTACACTCAAAGGAAAATAAAATTGATAAGCGCTTAGTTTCCGGCAAGATTCGAACCGTTGTTCCTAAATCAGACAACGGTTCGAATCCTGCTGGGACGAAGCACCTATTAATCATCATTCCCCTTCGGTATTCCCAAGTTACAGTGGATTGAATATCATTTCACATTTGTATCTTAATATCCGTGAAACACACATATATCCAGAATTACGTCAATTTCAGTTGCTCAAATGCAAAGATAATCTCGGAGTTGCACCTTGACCCAGATTGGGAGCCACTGAAGAACTGTCGCAAAATCGCCCGTTGACGCAATACTTTCCGAGTTATCGAAGTCATGCAGGCCGCTCGGACGGAAGGCGTAGGGAGGATGCTTAAGAAGGAGAAAGAAAGGTGGGAAGATAAACCAGTTAGGAAGAACCACATAAGCGATATACAGCCTCTCCTAAGCTAGAAGGTTATAAGGAAAGGGAAAACGGAAGCAGGGGATGAATTATACAGCCTAGCCATTCTTTCAGGTCAGTGGGACTATAGCAAAAACAGTAGGCCTACCGCCTATCTACGGAAGATATAGTGAGGCAGAAAGATGTTCTTAGGGAGATGTCAGGACAAAGTCGCAGGGAACAAGCACTGCCTGACATTCAGTTTTGTCAAGAGAGAAAAAAAAATAACGAAGATTTTGAAACAATAAAATTAAGAGCTCGACTGATAGGTAAACGGAAACTCAAGAGAAAAAATCCTTCTAAATAGACAGCAATGTTCCAAACAGGGAGAAATGAGTAGAAAATAAAGTCGTTCCTCAGGAAGCATAACACTTCAGCCACAGCACCCGCAAGATTTCCTGCTGCAGGACGACTGCGGTGTTTGTGACTCGCTCTCTTGCTACGAGTTTGGGTCAAGTTACGGAAGACTGCATTCAACTCTTTTATCAGGTTAAATACCATAAGATTCAATCTTTCAACAAAGAGGAGGGTGTATGGCCAAGTTTTTTCATATGTATTTATCTTCGTTTCAAACAATCCTCGTTAATGTAAAGGTATCAGTCGCTCTTTCCGAAAAAATTATAATTTCATTTGGGTGTACATTATTCCTGAGGTATGGTGAACTGCGTATTAAACGATATTTGTGGCTTAATATTTGTGACCTTAAAATAAATTGCGTGTATAATTTAAGAAATAAATAAATACATAAGAAAAATAAACAAATAGAAATTATACATACGTACATACATACATACATACATACACATATATATATATATATATATATATATATATATATATATATATATATATATATATATATATATATATATATATATTGTATGTGTGTGAGTGTGTGTGTAATATGGAGAAGTACAATCACATACAACAAAGTAATTAAAGGCAAACTCTGACTTCCTCCATGCAAAAAGGATATATGTATGCCCATATAACAATTGGCTAATATTGAAGCTCGGTTAATTGGGGTAATATTTTACCAATATAAGCCAATTATCGTTTATCAAGGAGGTTCGCTTAAACGGGGTCTCATTATCAATGATTAGATTAAGTCATATTGGAGTTTCCCTCATTAATACACTGATGCTCATATTCACATCTTATTAACATTATTAGTTTTGGATACGAATTCCACATGACGCATAAACAGCGCAAAACGTATAACGGATAATACTATATATACATATATATATGAATACATATATACATACACACATATACATAAATACATAGATATAGATACATATACATATACACATATATATACAATACATATCAACTGAGCTTTTGAACAGTGGGCTTGTACTTGATTCAATAGTTTAAGGATAACCGTGATTTATGTGTCGTTTCTCTCTCTCTCTCTCTCTCTCTCTCTCTCTCTCTCTCTCTCTCTCTCTCTATATATATATATATATATATATATATATATATATATATATATATACATATATATATATATATATATATATATATATATATATATATATATATATATATATATATATATATATATATATATATATATATACCTATATACATAGGGCGAGTACAAACATCAGTTAACAGAAACATCAATAGCCCATCAAGTGGTAGTATTGTAATATATATGGATATAAAGTGTCCATATAAATTAGAGCTAAAGTTTATTAAGCAGCCATCGAGGAAAATATAACAAAAACGGAAACATCATATGGATAAATATTTAAAAATGAACAATTAGCCTTTTATTAATCAACAATAAAATGTAAAGTCAAGCTGACTTTTTAATGAACGCGAAGAGGATGAGCAACAAGTCAAAAAACCTGTTTGATAGAAAAAAACTACAACAAATAACAAACAAAAAAACCTCTCTCCATTTGGAGCAACAAACTGCAATCAGGGAGAATGACTTCTACAGCGATTTCCTCCCCTTAACATAACCCCGTCCCTTCACTCAGCCTCTATGTTACCAGGACTCTGTCGACCCCCCCTCCCCAACCCTAACTCACTCTCTCTCCTTTTCAATAGCCTGTCTTCCAGCAGTCGACAAAAGGACTGAAGAAAAAAAAAAGTCCTTTTGGAATAAAAAAAACTTACAATCCAGACCTTTTTCCTGATGAAAGGGAAAAGGGGAGAGGGCAAGTTTATACATAGATATACATTATACATATATATATATATATATATATATATATATATATATATATATATATATGTACATATATCTATATTATAAAAGTGAATGTTTGTATGTTTGTTGTCCACTATAGAAATCCGAACCGCTTGACAGGCCCAGACAAAATTTTGCACGCGGACCCTATGTCACCCCTGAAAGGTTTATAACTCAAAATCAAACCCCTACCCCGTGGCAGTAATTCTATGGGAGCCACCAGTAGCTTGGGAAGAAATCCACCACCTTCTCTGTTGGTGACGTCATTAAACTCCTCCTACAGCAAACCCTATACTTAAAAATTAAACAGATACGTTTGACTGTATTAGAATTGCTTTCATTATAACATCAATTTTTTATCAGAATTTATGTGAATTTTAATCATAATTTGTGATGATTATTAATATAATTGTTAATTACTTCGATAAAGTCAATATTGAAAATCTATATCGGTAATTTCTATAAGTATTTTTGCTTTCTGCAGCCGAGAACGACTTCCCTATCCTCGCATGCTCAGTAGCTGATGGCTAATCCCGACGCCAACATAAGGTATGTCCTTTTTTTTTTTATTCGTTCAAATGCGAATTTCCTCATTAGTTCGTTTGTTTCTTCTTCATTTTTACCTTCGGAATTCGTTACAGGGACTGCTTTGTGATGATACAGTGACATATTTTGTTATAAAGTCAGTTTCAATGAGGTCTGAAATTGATTATGGGGTAGTTTGGCAACACCACCACCAGAACGACAACTTCACCATAGAGCAACTACCTCTACCAAACTCGCTCTCTCTTTCTCTTAAGGTATCTCTCTATCTGGAGCGGACTTTATCTATGAGGTTCTTAACTATAAATTCTCATTTATAAATTCCCTTTAGGAATGGACCTAAACATCAAGTCATTCTAGAAAAAACCCGAGAATGTTTGCCACCGCAAGTCAATCATTCTCACTATCTCTCTCTTTCTCTTTTTTTCTCTTTCTTTCTTTCTCTCTCTCTTTCACCATTTTAATCAGATAAGTGCCAGGATATATGTATATATCATGTTTATTTAAAGTAATGAACTCAGGACAGAATTATTAATCACAGGAAAGAAAAGCATTTTCAATGATAATACATACTTTATTAATGATAAAACAATTCAAAGGGGATGCATACACACACACACACACACACACACACACACACACACACACACACACACATATATATATATATATATATATATATATATATATATATATATATATATATATATATATATATATATATGAGTGTATATGTATATATATACACAATATACATATATATATTATATAAACTGCAATACATTTTCACTGTTATCTCATAATATGCTATTAGTAACGTACAATACCTTAATTGAACTGATGACCCTAAAGCACCTTTCCCTCATCATAAAGTAAATAAAAAATGGGCCTGTAACCCTCTTAATTCTCGTCTTCAAAAAAAAAAAAAAAAAAAAAAAAAAGATGTAAAATACAATGGTTATTAGTCGATGAAAATCCAGCAATAAAAACTCGGATAAGTTCTGGAGTACTCTGATCAATTGGCTTTAATGTTGTAGTGTATCGCCTTCGTCCGGGTATTTAAACAGAGGGATGGAGATAAGACGGAAAGGTCGAGAGAGAGAGAGAGAGAGAGAGAGAGAGAGAGAGAGAGAGAGAGAGAGAGAGAGAGAGAGAATCTATTCTTATTTACTCCATTGTCATCTAAGTTTCTGGGGCGGGTTTCACGCGTCAACTCTTCTTAAAAGATTTTTCTAATTAATCTTCAAGAGAAAGGAACGGGGAATGAATTTTCTGTTTCTCCCCACCTCTCTCTCTCTCTCTCTCTCTCTCTCTCTCTCTCTCTCTCTCTCTCTCTCTCTCTCTCTCACGCATGCGCATATACATAACCTATTCTATTCTTTATAAGAAAAAAGGGATTGAAATCATTACAAACGTACTTTCAAATATGACCTTCATCTATCTATCTGTCTATCTATCTATCTATCTATCTGTCTATCTATCTACTCATATAGGCTACTTTTACCTACGTTTACTTTTCAAAGTGACTCTCTCTCTCTCTCTCTCTCTCTCTCTCTCTCTCTCTCTCTCTCTCTCTCTCTCTCTCTCTCTCTCTCTCTCTCCCAGGCACATGAATAAAGCAAGGAAATATGGCTGGATTCAATGTCTTATATACAGCACTCAACAGTACCATTATCAATAAAGGTGACGATGATACTACTACTACTACTACTACTACTACTACTACTACTACTACTACTACTACTACTGCTACTACTGCTGCTGTCATTACTACTGCTTCTCTTAATAGCATTAATAATGATGGTCACTAGAACTAGAAGCAAAATATGTTACAAAGTTTCACATCCATTTATCCATTTTTGTTGGACTAGAATGAACAAAATCTATATATATATATATATATATTTTTTTTTTTTGCTTATGTGGGGGAGTGAGTTTAGAGTCCTTTCAGTGACATAGGTAGCGCTAAGGAACTTTCATTCCAATTCATGGTCCTGATAATAATAATAATAATAATAATAATAATAATAATAATAATAATAATAATAATAATAATATTCTTTATTTCAGCTCAGGGCCATATACATGGAATTACAAAGCAGAGACATTACAACAGATACACACAATCTAGATACTCGAGATATGATAAAAATGATAATTGGCAATATCCACACAGTTGCTGAAGTAGTGGTGAAAATAGTAATTATATTAATGGTAAGTAAAAATATAAAAAAAATGATAATTTAAAGCAGACTGCATACAAATTAACTTCCAGCTAGGGACCTTAGGGGTTTACAGAAGTCAGGTCCAGAGGGCTAGATACGAAAAGTGAGAAAAGCAAATCTCAATAATAATAATAATAACATTAATGATAATACTAAAAAATTAATCGTTTTAGTAAACAGTAATACAAAAAAGCAACAACTGTCGAACTTGTTGAAGGACAAAAGTAGAAATACTAAAATTGTTGTTTGTTACCCTCGACAATATCCACAGCAACTGAACTATTCGACAGGTGAGAATCGTTTTTGATAACTGCACTAGGCTCAAATTCAAGATATATAAACGATCTATTTGGAAACAGTCAATGCAGCGCTTTTGCTGGGCCTCAAAGCTAACTTATTTTGGTTTTTATTCTTATGAGGTGGGGTGTCCCAGTGACACTGGTGG
This sequence comes from Macrobrachium rosenbergii, assembly GCF_040412425.1. Taxonomy (NCBI): domain Eukaryota; kingdom Metazoa; phylum Arthropoda; class Malacostraca; order Decapoda; family Palaemonidae; genus Macrobrachium; species Macrobrachium rosenbergii. Next base: position 26,225,633 of record NC_089796.1, read on the forward strand.
GATTTTGGAACTTTCCAACATGATAATAAACCGTATGAAAAGTCCATTCGAAACTGCGTATCTGAAATTGTCACACCTTCTCGATGTCAAAGTTAGGATAATAATAATAATAATAATAATAATAATAATAATAATAATAATAATAATAATAATAATAATAATAATAATTTATCTCCATACTGAGTATGGAGCTCAAAAAAAAAAAAAAACATATTATGAGGATGATACTACTACTACCACAAATAATAAAAATAATAAAAGATAAACCAAAATCATGCCAACTAATCCAGCAACCAAATGTTTATTCTAATTGAACATGATGCAGACATGTTAATAGAGGAAACCGGCTCTGGCACTATTAAGGCACACTGCTACTTGCATTTAGATGAAGCGAAGGCCGAGAGAGAGAGAGAGAGAGAGAGAGAGAGAGAGAGAGAGAGAGAGAGAGAGAGAGAGAGAGAGAGAGAGAGAGAGAGAGTCTATGGTTTGCAAGAGGATTTCATAAAGGAGAGAGAGGGATTTTATGGTCTAACTTAAGAAATTGCCTCCCTCTCATCACCTTTTAAGGGACGAGTTTGATAAACACTTTGATTTCACTAACATATAATTTAATAGAAACTAAAGACAGAACTAAATAAATTGTGGATATTTAGCGAATGTATAACAGATTAAAGGCCTCAGATTAACACATTCTCTCTCTCTCTCTCTCTCTCTCTCTCTCTCTCTCTCTCTCTCTCAGGTGCAATAACCAAGACAGGAAATAGTAAGACCTCTACATCATAATGTAAAGATTAAATAAATCATAATGTAAAGATAAAATAAGAGTCTCCAATGCCACACCTCTCTTATCATTGCTGGTGGTGACTGAGAGATAAAACTTAGTAACAGAATAAAAACTTAATAGAAAATGAAATTAAACTGAAGTAAAATCTAAAATGAAATTAAAACTTGATTCAAAATTAAACATTTAAACGATAAAACAGAACTTAGCCAATAAGAAAACTTCGTTAAAAATACGGCTAATGGCTGCATAATCTTTTATGCAAGAACGTCACACCTGGAGAGTAAACAAGGTGATCCTTAATTATCCCTAATTAAGAAAATGGAAATTGGCTCAGATCCTAAATTTCAGCCTGGAAAAAAAGAAGGCTTCAATTGTGCGCTTGCTTCAGCCTTCTATATTGCTATTTTTATTACAGAAGCTGAAACTACTGTCAACAGTATCACTGTCACTATCAAAATTTACCTTTCTCTCTCTCTTTGTCTATTATAAAATATATGTATGTGTATACATCTATATATATATATATATATATATATATATATATATATATATATATATATATATATATATATACATACACACATATAAGTACACACACATTATATAATATATACACATATGTACACACACACACACACACACACACACATACATATATATATATATATATATATATATATATATATATATATATATATATATATATATATATAAAAATATATATATATATATATATATATATATATATATATATATATATATATATATATATATATATATATATATATATATAAACAACACAACCAAAGGTCCGTCTTACTGCCAATCATTACCCAACAAAGAAAGGATTTCGCATTCATCTGCCTCCCCAGTTCAAAAAGCCATCTGGAGGCCTTTCATCAAAGCCGAACGTACTCCTCTTCCGACACACCCAATCCCCACAAAATCAATCAATCAGTCAATCAATCAATCACTCACGTCCATTAAAAGGTCCTAAACAATAGCGAGCAAATAAGCAGCTCGGCTAATTCACCCTCAAAAAGAGGTGGGTATAAACGGACCGTAATTCAGGTTATCGCTATTCTTCGACACCAATAATAAAAAGAATAATGGATGAAATTTCTTATAAAAGTCTAGTTAATTAGATGCTGAAATGAACGTAATTAGGATATTACAACCAGTTTAAGTAAAAACTGATGTCACGCATTTAAGATTATACATCAACCTGACTACAATTAACTCGTTATTCAAAACGTGTCCGTCAAATAATTACGACAATTACGGTAACAGATATAAACTGACGGCATTTCTTTAACAACAAAATTAAGGAAATTACAGACAAAACGACAACTTAAGCTGACGGTAAACGGTATTACTCTGCGTTCCAATAAAACAAAACTAATACCACAGATACAAATATATGCACAAGTTATTCATTTCATTTTATCATACATGACCCGCTCTTTTATAGGTGTTAGATTATTTAGTCAATGGTCTGGATCTCTACGTAATAATAATAATAATAATAATAATAATAATAATAATAATAATAATAATAATAATAATAATAATAATAATAATAATAATAATAATAATAATAATAATAATAATTCAAAAGACATATAACACTTGAATTTTCATTCATAATTTTAAAATGATTCCCATCTTACCTTTAGAGACATTTTCCAACTCCGTTATGGCTCTGTCCTTTTCCCTTCCATCGCGCAGGCGCAGTGACCCTGTGCCACGCGCAATAGTAGCCTGAAAGAAGAAAGAGACAAGCATAAGTCTTTGGATCTTTGTGAGTCATATTTAATTCATAAAAGAATATTTTACCACCTAGGAAAGATAACAGAAGCCCTTCTAGAGGATGCCAGAGGCTTTGAGGACAGTCCTTCAGGGTTCGGGAAAAAGAAAGGGAATATGGGGTAGAACGATTGGTTAGGAGTCAATAGAAAAGTTGATATAACGTGGCTTTAGGACGAATATTCGTGATACAAGGAATTTAGTGCTCGTTTCTTACCCTGGCTTGTAGAGAATGTAATCACCCTATTCCATATAGTTTCTATCTCTCAATAATTCTCTAAATTTCGCTAAATGTCTACTGCAAGGAAAGAGTGAACATTGATCTGAAATGACCACAGCGCAACTCTGCCATGAGTGTTTATGTGTGCAGGCAGTTTTCAAGCCAGGATAATTATGGAGATCAAGCGTAATTTTAAACTGCCTACTGTGTCAAAAGGAAACAAAATAAATAAAAAGAAAATAAATAAATAACAAAAAACACAAGCACCCACACGCGTACGAACACAAAACGTTAACTCCAAGCGTCTGGTGGAAGAGGCATTGGGTAACAAGGCCCAAAAAATCATCACTGAATGAGGAAACCTTCTTGTCTTCTTTAGTCATGTTTATTTAAAAATACCTGTGACAAGGTCATAACAAGGCTGAAAAAATCAACACTGAGGACGAGAAGCATCTTGTCCTGTTTATCTAGTTTTAGTTTTCTGTAAAAGAAAACTATTGTACGGCTTTGTCTGTCCTTCCACACTTTTTCTGTCCGCCCTCAGATCTTGAAAACTACTCAGGCTAGAGGGCTGCAAATTGGGATGTTGATCATCCACCCTCCAATCATCAAACATACCAAATTGCAGTCCTCTAGCCTCGGTAGTTTTTATTTTATTTAAGGTTAAAGTTAGCCATAATCGTACTTTTGACAACAATATAGGATAGGCCACCACCGGGCAGTGTTTAAAGTTTCATGGGCAGCGGCTCATACAGCACTATACCGAGACCACCGAAAGATAGATGTATTTTCGGTGGCCTTGATTATACGCTGTAGCGGCTGTACAGAAAACTCGATTGCCACTATGAAAGTTCGGCGCATGTTTTACTTGTTTATTTTTATAACGGAGGATTCTATTTTCTTCCTTATCATCCATTTCATCTTCCACCAACTTCATTAAAGCCTCCACGTTATCAGACTCATCATCAGCGTCGTTTTTTGTTTACGTCATTTTCACCACTCGCGACTGCTTTCCTCTTCCTCTTCCTCTTCCGCATCGTCTCTCCTCTTGCTCTTCTTCTCTTGTCCTTCCTCTCATTGAACTGGTGTTCGTTCCGTCACTTCTGGGTTTTTGTACCTGACTTTTATTCTTGACATTTTTACTATTTTCACTTTTCGTCTTCTTCAAATGTCTCTTTTTCTCGTCTTTTCTTGATTCTCTCATTCCGATTTTCTTAGCATTTCTCGAACTGTCTTCTAACGTCTTGTTTCCTCTCCCGCTTTCTTGAGCGCTGTACTTCTCTATTCTTTCGTTTCACTTAAGTCTACCACTTTCTTAACCTTTCTATTCCTGCTTTCTTCCACTCTCTCTCGTGTTTCCCTTCATTCCCATCACCCCAAAAAGACGCCTTTCCATTCTCTGCTATTTCTCATTTCGTCTTCCTTCTTTGTTAACCGTCCTCCACTTAACTATCCAGAATAATTCCTCTTCTCCTCGTTCGTTTCACGTTGCTCATTATCTTATCCTTCTTCTACATTACCCACTCCATTATCTTAATCGTCTTCTACATTACCCTCTCCATTATCTTGATCCTCTTCTACATTACCCTCTCCATTTTCTTAATTCTCTTCTACATTACCCTCTCCATTTTCTTAATCCTCTTCTACATTACCCTTTCCATTATCTTAACCCTCTGCTAAGTTAAGTATATATTAATTTTACCAGACCACTGAGCTGATTAACAGCTCTCCTATAGCGGGCTAGCCCGAAGGATTAGACTTATTTTACGTGGCTAAGAACCGATTGGTTACCTACCAACGGGACCTATAGCTTACTGTGGAATCCGAACCACAATATACCGAGAAATGAATTTCCTTCACCGGAAATAAATTCCTCTAATTCTTCATTAGCTGGCCGGAGACTCGAACGCGGGCCTAGCGAGTGATAGGTGACAGCTCTACCGACTCTGCCAAAGAGGAACTAATTAACCCTCTGCTACATTACCCTCTCCATTATCTTAATCCTCTTCTACATTACCCTCCCCATTCTTAATCCTCTATTACACTACCCTCTCCATTATCTTAATGCTCTTCTACATTGTCCTCCCCATTCTTAATCCTCTACTACATTACCCTCTCCATTATCTTAATGCTCTTCTACATTACCCTCCCCATTCTTAATCCTCTATTACACTACCCTCTCCATTATCTTAATCCTCTTCTACATTACCATCCCCATTCTTAATCCTCTACTACATTACCCTCTCCATTATCTTAATCCTCTTCTACATTACCCTCTCCATTCTTAATGCTCTACTACATTACCCTCTCCATTATCTTAATCCTCTTCTACATTACACTCTCCATTATCTTAATTCTCTTCTACATTACCCTATCCATTATCTTAATTCTCTTCTACACTGCCCTCGACATTATCTTAATGCTCTTCTACATTACCCTCTCCATTATCTTAAACCTCTTCTACATTACCCTCTCCATTTTCTTAATCCTCTTCAACATTACCCTTTCCATAATCTTAATCTTCTTCTACATTACCCTCCCCATTATCTTAATCCTCTTCTACATTATCCTCTCCATTATCTTAACCCTCTACTACATTACCCTCTCCATTATCTTAATCCTCTTCACCATTACCCTTTCCATTATCTTAACCCTCTGCTACATTACCCTCTCCATTATCTTAACTCCTCTTCTACATTACCCTGTCTATTATATTAACCCTCTTCTACATTACCCTCTCAATTATCTTAACCCTCTTCTACATTAACCTCTCCATTATCTTAATTCTCTTCTACATTACCCTCTCAATTATCTTAATCCTCTCCTACATTACCTTAATGCTCTTTTACATTACCCACTCCATTATCTTAATTCTCTTCTACATTACCCTCTCTATTATCTTAATCCTCTTCTACATTGCCATCTCCATTATCTTAATCCTCTTCTACATTACCCTCTCCATTATCTTAACCCTCTGCTACATTACCCTCTCCATTATCTTAACCCTCTGCTACATTACCTTCTCCATTATCTTAATCCTCTTCTACATTACCCTCCCCATTTTCTTAATGCTCTTCTACATTACCCTCTCCATTATCTTAATCTTCTACCACATTACCCTCTCCATTATCTTAAGCCTCTTCTACATTATCTTCTCTGTTATCTTAATCCTCTGATTCATTACCCTCTCCATTATCTTGATCATCTTCTACATTACCCTCTCTGTTATCTTAATGCTCCTCGACATTACCCTCTCCATTATCTTAATGCTCTTCTACATTACCCTCTCTGTTATCTTAATCCTGTTCTACATTACCCAGCCCTTCGTTGGCTGAGTCGGTTGAGCTTCAGACTGTCACTCGATGGGCCGGAGTTCAATTCCCCTGGCCGGCTGATGAAGATTTAGAGAAATTTATTTCTGGTGATAGAAATTCATTTCTTGCTATAATGTGGTTCGGATTCCACAATAAGCTGTAGGTCCCGTTGCTAAGTAACCAATTGGTTCTTAGCCACATAAAATAAGTCTAATCCTTCGGGCCAGCCCTAGGAGAGCTGTTAATCAGCTCAGTGGTCTGGTAAAACTAAGGTATACTTAACTTCTACTTTACCCTCTCCATTATCTTAATACTCTTCTACATTACCCTCTCCAATGTCTCCATTATCTTAATCCTCTCCTACATTACCATCTCCATTACCTTAACGCTCTTCTACATTACCCTCTCCATTATCTTAACCGTCTTCTACATTACCCTCTCCGTTACCTTAATCCTCTTCTACATTACCCTCCCCATTTTCTTAACCCTCTGATTCATTACCCTCTCCATTATCTTAATACTCTTCTACATTACCCTCTCCATTATCTTAATCCTCTTCATTATCTTAACATTACCTCTCCTCCATTATCTTTATTCTCTTCCTCAATCCTCTTCTACATTACCCTCCCCATTTTCTTAACCCTCTGATTCATTACCCTCTCCATTATCTTAATACTCTTCTACATTACCTCGACATTATCTTAATCCTCTTCTACATTACCCTCTCCATTATCTTTATTCTCTTCTACATTATCCTCTCCATTACCTTTATTCTCTTCTACATTACCCTCTCCATTACCTTAATCCTCTTCTACATCACCCTCTCCAATTCCTACCTCTTTTAGTTCGCCTTTTAACTACTGTACATGTATTACGCCTGCTTCAGTTTCTCCTACTTTTAGTGGGTGTTTCTCTCCTCATCTTGTGTACCCTTTCCACTCTTTGCCTTATTTAGACTCTCATTACCATTACCTATCACTTTCAGTATTCTATTCCTGCCCCACTAAGTCCTTAGCTGTTTCTTCCTTAAAGAATTCTTAATCCAATTGCTACTGCTTGTCCTTCGCCTCAGTTACTCGCCATTCTTCATCCCATTTATTCCTTATTCTTCATCCAATTTATCCTTTTATCCTTAAACCCCATTTAATCCATATCCTTTACCCCAGTTACTCACCGTTCTTCGTCCCATTTATTTCGTAATCTTCACCCCACTTATTCTCTTTTCTTCACCCCATTTATCCTCTATTATTCAACTCATTTATTCCCTGTCCTTCAACCCCATTTCTTTATTCCTTCTCTCGTCGCATACCTCAAGTATCTCCATTCTTCGCTCTCTTTCTGTCCTATTTTTTCTCTGCTTTCATCTTCATTCCTCTCCTTCCTTCCTTCCTTCCCCTCTTCCCCCGTTTTATCTACCCTTCCTTTTAGAAGAATTGCTTTCCAGACCTCCCTTCCCCTCTGCTCATCTAGCCTCTTCCTCATCTTTATTTAGATACTGTTTTTCTACGCTTCCTTTTCCTCCTCAACTTTCCCCTCAATATCTCCTTTTCTTATTCTCTCCTCTTACTCTCCATTTTTCCCTAAGCATTCCCTTCTCTCTCCCTCTTCAACTCCTTCCCTACTTTACTCTCTCCTTCCTTTTTTTCCCTCCCTCTTGCTGGACTCTCTTCTCCCCTAGCCTCTCCCGTTGTTCTTTTCCTATTCTCTCTCTCTTCTCTCTCTCTCTCTCTCTCTCTCTCTCTAACCTCCTGATCCCGTGAGGCAATTGATTGGCTAAAGTGGATGATGGTAATCCGTCGTCATCTGATCGCTCAGGACAAATCATGATTGGACCAAAC